>NC_141863.1:1200000-1523333 GCF_024713525.1 Acromyrmex echinatior | reverse complement strand
TTGCAAGTTGCGCTAATAATTATAACAGCTCTGTCCAATTTTACTTCCGGTGCCAAAACGCAAAGCCATCGATGCAAAAAAAAAAAAATCAATGTGGATAAGATTTCGGGGACTGTAAAGTCTGAGCGTCGCTTATCAACACTTCGCAGTCTCTGAAATCTTATTCGCATTGAATCTTTTGGGTCTCCCAAGCTCTCCGGAGCTAAAATTGGACAGGTCTGAATTATAATGTTATTAGGATCCTTTTTTTTTAGTACTTAATTACGAAACCAGTCCCGCACTCTCTATTCGTGTACAAGGATCTCCGATAAGATCGGCATTGTTCTTCGTATTCCGGGAAAGACCGGGTTGGCGTTAGGATAATACGTCGTACAATCCTCTCCGGTTTCTTCGCTTTTCCATCGTCGCCGTGCGAAATTCGTGCATTCAAAATATGCTTCCTTACCCGATCGCGTAAGGATAAGATATCCGTCGCTCGATCCTCGCACCCGCACCGCATTCGAATGAGTCGGGGAGGAGCGAAGACGAGGAAATTCGCGATTGCCTTACTAGAGTCAATTATTCCCTTCGTGCCGTTTTCATTCAATTAGATTCGCTATTTATATCCTGCGCGAGCCTCGGGAGGTTACTTGATGATAATCAAGTATCGGAAATGCGCGACGATTCTCTAACTGCAGTGAAAGGTATACCGCATGACGCTTTCAATTATATCACCTGGGCGGCTAATGAAACTGAAATGATGCGTCATTAAAATTGCATATTTTCGCGCGTGATCGCTGTGTTCCGTCCGTTTAATACTATTATTTAATCATAGAGAGTATAGCTAGTGTCGATACCTGCTCTTACGATAATAGCCAACCATAGTTTTTGTTGCGACGCGTGAAAACGCGAATAATATTGACGGCCGTGGTGAGCATCTCTCTCTCTCTCTCTCTCTCTTGTTTGTGGCGAATTACATTTCATATTTTGCAAGATGAGGTAATTATACGTGAGGTAAATATATTATGTCGCTTTGAGACGCGGTTTTCCCAGACATTAAATTTTCCTTGTGCCTTTTCTGGAGAATTCAATTAATGCCAACCGTTACAGCGCGGGATTAATGTAAGTCGCTGTAACGTCTGACGTGAATAACCAGTTTCGACACGAGAGAGAGTGAAATAAAGCTTTCCGTTTCTTTTTCCCCTCGGATCGAAGAGAGAAAAGACGAGGAGAGAAGAGAGATACAGGGAGAATCACGAAGACTCACGTGACTGCGGATCCTCTCGCGCGTCTCAGCCGTGAAATCGCAGTACATCCCTCTCACTCTCGTTCTACGTCCTTTCTCTTTCTCTCTGTCTCCATTATATTTTATTTCACGTCTTTATTTCACCGTCTCTCTCCCGATCGACTCCGGTACGGCGGATGGAAATACGGCGTCTCGTCTTTCTCGAATTGCTACAATAATGGCCGATCATTATTTAACTGCGTGCTATCCGCTATATTGCGATAACCGACAATTACGCGCTATCACTGATACCAGTAATTATTTAACGTGTTCCAGCACGAGCTGCCCATCGGTTCGTTCTGGCATCTCTATCGAACGCGAACTTGATCCCATTCTCGACAACGTACGCGTAATTGCAACGTCAATTTTTATTCCGCGAATACATATACATGTATCCCGTGTCACATCGGGATCGATTTTTCCTCAGGAAGAAAAAAAAAAAGAAGACTCGGTTAGGTGCCGCAGATTTTTTCGCCATTTAACATTGTGTTCCAGCTTTCTATTATTCCGCTTATCTCGCCGCTTATCGTCGCTCGAAAAAGTAATTCTTTCGCGTTCGTTGCGGTTCGTTAATGTCTCGGCTGAGCGTGCGCTAATGGAAAACGGACGGACGTAATTTGTACGCGAACGGAAGGAAATCGATGGCGGACTTTACGGATTATCGCACGTATTTGTCGAATATTAATCAGTCCGCACATCATTAAGCGAACTCTTCGATAGCCGCAGCCTTGACGCAGCCTACAAATGAAACGTCCTCCAGGATGAACGGATCAATATTCAACGACACGTTTTCTCGTATTTTCGTGTATAATTATTGTTAGCGGGTCGCGAGTATAGAGAAGTGATTGTGGCGATCTATTGTCCTGTGTGTTTCGTATATACATATATTTCACCGCGTGACTACTCGCGTGACGCTAAAATACGTACATACAGTTTTTGTGTGGCTATCGCTGGGTTTCCTAGAGTTGCGAGTGTTACTGGGGCCGATGAAAATGGGAAATGAGGAAACGTGTAGAAATCGGAGAAAGTCGTTTGGGCACAATCGTACGAGCGGGTTACGCGATGGGACTTGCTATTGTAAAATCGGGGATTGAAGGACGGCGGATGCGAGGCAACCGAGAAAGAGAAAGAGAGAGAGAGAGAGAGAGAGAGAGGAGACACATTTATATGTAATACGATAATGTAATTTAGACGGTATGGCGAAGTAGGATTGAACTATTAGCATATTGAGGAGCGACGTATGAATGAAAAAGTCCGGGATGTGCTCGCCTGGGAAATGGAAAGAGCGAATGGGAAGAGGATGGTTGAGTAAAGAGAATTGTAACTGGATGTTCGCAAAAATCGTGAAAATACCGTGATAGCTAGTATTCATAGTTCGTTCTTACTTTAGGACCGTCTTAAGTACTGTCTTGAGATGCTAATAGTTCCATGATTGGCCCGTGATATCTTAAGACTTATTTAAGAATAGTCTTAAATATAAGAACCGACTGTGTCGTAAGAAATACCTCAAAGGAACCCAATCTCTTTAGTTAAACAATATTTTGTTGTTTTGAACTTTTATCTGCGTCAAAAATATAAATCAATTCGTTCCTGTGGTGAATAAAATTTCAAAGTAAATAATCCATATTAACGCATTTAGTAAATAAATTTGAGGAAAAAATAAATTTTTTTAATCAAATCGTTAAACTCCATTGTTTTAAATTATTGACTATCAGAATAGTGGCGATCTATAGAAATGATTAAAACCAACTGTAATCGAGTATAATTTGACATTATGAACGTAACAGTGTACGAGAAGCGAGTCTTTATTTTGCTCTCGATCGTAAAACAAAATTCCTTCCGCTCGTTCTACCGTCAAAAGTAACTTTTAAAACACGGGAATCTCTCTGTGAAGATTTCCGTTTATTCCAAAATGTCTCTTTTAGTTGTCTAAAATCGCGTTTTCCATATCGATAAACGTTACACACGTAAGTCCATCGTAGATTATATTTTGGTCTCTCCCTCCCCCCTCTCTCTCATCCCCTCGTAACACGTTTCGGAACTACATCGCGGGTTCCTGCTGAATCATTCCGTACGTATCGTCGCGGGATAGACGGGAGGGGGGAGGGACGAAGGGGTGAGGGAGAAGGAAGAATGTAAGGGAAGAAAAGAGGGAGAGGGAGGAAGAAGGAGAGTGACAGAACGAAGGGACGAGGGCTCGGCGCATGCGTGCCGACGCAACAATATGGTGAATTCCGCGAAGCGGCCCAGTATCCGCCCGACCGTCAGCTGATCGATATACTTCCGCACGCACGCCACGTCAGACGCGCCGTACCGTGAGCGACACGCATGTCATGTCATGCCGTGCATCGGGCTAACCCGTTACACGCCGCGACTTTGCTCCGGCGACGACCCTCTCCGCGCTCGGGATCCACCGGATCCACGTCTGTCCCTCGTCCTCGCCGTCGCCGTCGCCGTCGCCGCCGCCGTCGCCGTCGCAGCGACGGATGAGGAAGACGGGTTTCGACGACGGGTTTCTTCTCGTCATCTCTCGTGGTCTGAAGGCAAGAAAAAGAGCGTCCGCAGGTACGTCGAAAAAAACGTGCGCCGTCCGACACTCTCGTGGTCGAGTCGAGTCGCTAGTCGCGAGTGTTATCTTTGCCACGGCTACACTGCTCGCGATCTCGCGGCATCGCCGGATGAGATTTCATCCTCGCGAATTTTCATCGTTTGGTTTGAAATTTCAGAGACGCCTCTGACTAATCTAGAAAAGAATCAGGGCTACGTCCTATGTGGGCATCAAGATATCAGGCTTGTCCTTTTTCTGTACTTTAGGAGTGAATCTCTTGCACGGTTTATCTTCTTCTTTTACATGTTGAAGAGAAAAAGATAAAAGACGAACTGTGCAAGGAATTTAGTTTTGGAGTATGGAAAAAGAATAAGTCTTTTGTGTGCATTCGTCAATTTTAATCCTTTTGTTAAAAAAATAATACAATTTTATATATTTGGTTTCAAATTTTGGAAACGTCTCTAATTAATCTAGAAAGGAATCAGAATCAGTCCTTATACAAGCACCAAGATTTTGTGCGCATAATTTTAAGCTGATTAAAGTGATTGAGAAGTTCAATCGCACTTACGTGGATCTTCTATAAAAATGTATAGACAAAGCATTTTCATTTTATTATCACAATTTGTCATTTTTTGTTGAAAAATAATAATTCTTTTTATTGTTACTTAATAATATAGATAGGATTCCAAATTTCCTATTAAACAAATAAACGAAAGGAAAACTAACGAAGGAAATTCGAAATCGTTTTATCGATTGATCATCGGTTTTCTAATTTCATCCAAAAACGTCTTTATTACTCAATAATCGGCATCCTCATTGCATATCCCTGTCTTTGCATATCCCTGGCACATTCTCTGTCGATGAATTCGTCGAAGTGTATAATCTTGTCTGTCGGTGTTGAGTGACGCGGTTAGCCAGTCAGCGTTTGCCGCTCACGTAAGCGACGTAATCGCGCGTTCGGTATAAACAACTGGTTTCTGTTTGTGGACGCACGTCTTCTGGGAATACGATACATGTATGTTCTCTTATCGAGAAATCTGGCCTAAAAACTTTGAGTTTTATCACGCGTGATAACCTCCGAGGTCGCGAAGCAGAGAGAATCTTCTTCGTAACCACGAAATTCTTCGCGCGGCGATCTCAGAGAATCGTTCATTGACTTTCTCTTTCTCTCTGCCTCGTTAATTATTATTGATATATGGAGTTGTTTTTTTTTCTTCATTATCTTCGTATCTGTTCATTCTTCATATGTCATCTTTCTGTCTCTTTATACAGTTTATCTTCATATTTTATTTGTGTCAGTTTAATTTATTGTTGTATTATTTTCGTATTTCTAAAGATTTACAATAGATTCTAATCTAACAAATAGGCAGTTATCGGAAAATTTCCTACTTTTAGGTTTTACAAAAGAAATTTTCTAAGATAGAAGCTGTGGAAAGTAATAATTAAAAGAGGTCATATTTGATTGTTCAAGTATCAAAACAGGTTTATAAGATTTAATGTTTTTGAGATTGAAAAAGATTCAATGTAGGGTTGAAATCGACTCGCGAAATTGCAAATTCTGTTCTCAAAAACAATTTTTTCTTTTCCATGTTTCTGGAAGGCTTGCTCTAGAACAACAATAAACGCCTTTATATGTATATTAGGTCATTTAAAAAAGTATCCGCGGTTTTTTGTTCAATTTTTGAATGAAAAAACCGCGGATACTTTTTAAATGACCCAATATACAGGGTTGGCCATATTCGACGGAAAGATGTTTTTTTTTTCAATCATGGGAAACGTCGTTACTCGATCTAACATCTCTTTCCCATGATTGAAAAAAAAAACATCTTTCCGTCGAATATGGCCCACCCTGTATATATATATCTCTCTCTCTCTCTCTCGTGCTGTCTGCATCTTCCTCCATCTCTCTTGCCGCATCACGATGCATCCGCATTACTCGCGCGCACATTGCTGCACCGCGTCACGCATACATTGCTCGCGCGTAGCACACGCTCCTCTCCTCTCCTCTCCTCTCCTTTTTTCTCTTCGCCACTACGATCTCCCTCCGCGAGCGATTCGCCCCACCAGTACTCGCGGCTCCTCGCGACGAGGAAGAGGTGGACGAGTCTCGGCCACTTGGTGAAGTTTACTCGTGTTCTCGGCCTAGTACTAGTTCTGCCGCAATCGTGTCCGCACGCGAGATTCACGCTCGCGCGAAGCTTCTTCCTCGCGGCGAATTTCTTCAGCGAAAATCGGGAGGGGAGAAAGTTTTTCAGAATCTCAGGCGTTGATGCTCCAGCCGCTCTTACCAGGTTCGTTCGCGTCGATCGACTTTTCCGGCCGAGCGTTGAAGGTCCGAAAATGAGATCCGGAAGCGAAAGGACGTCGTGAATCGTGTTTTCAATGGCGACACGCAGCCGCTTATTGGTGTAAAAGAACGCTCTCGCGTGGGAAAGTTGAATGAACTTTGGGTGCAGCTGCTGCCGTTGCTCTCTGCGTTTGGCACGTTCATTGTCCCTGACCTATCCCGAGGGGGGGGGCGTCTGGAATTTTCAACCTTGAGTGCCCGATCGTGATTCGCGAGCGTGCAGCCCGTGTAGCCGGCGAGTGAAGTTTGTTCTCCGGCCAGTTCTCCTGGTGACAGTGATCTAGTAAAGTGCTCAAGGTTTCACGCCGGGTCAGTTCTTGAGACCGATCTCGATGCTCGGGGCGGCGCAGCTGATTGTTTTAACGTCGCAGTTCGAACTGTCGTTCCTTCGTTTTGTTTCATTCAAGTGGATTCATTTAAATGGCTATCAATCTGTGGACTTTGATCTACGGACTACGTTACTTCACTCTCGCCACCTGACATTTGTCGCGACATTCGTCTGATACGAGTAGACTCATTTGTTTCTGTCATTATTTTTATCTGCTGCTTATAGATATTCATAGAGGTTTGAGCAACTGAGGATTTAATAAGAAAGGATACCTTCCACCGATAGTGGTATGGGAGTCAGCTCGTGGGTGACCTCGCGGAGATTCCAGACAGATGCGCGTTGGTTAATCGAGACGATTTATGTCCCAAGCGATTTCGCAATTTCTTTTAGAAGCGTCACGTTTATGGTCCATTTCGAGAGTCGGGCTCCGTCTCCGGACGACGATAAATAGTTGGACGAGTAGTTGTAATTAATTCCGCGCACGTGATAGCGATACTCGGTCGTAGTCTCGGTGCAGTTTTATGATCGTGCGATGCGCTCGGACGTGGGACGCATAAGTGCGTTTTTCCGTGCCGGCTGTATAAGAATACGCGAACCGGTTGCGACTCGAAATATAAATTTTCATACTAAAGCGAATGTTTTGTTATTAATTAATGCTAACGTAATAGACTCGTAACTTTAAATTTGCATCGGCCTGTTTATTACAGGAGCGTATCTATACGTACACTTCTAATGACGCAGGCGTAAAAAAATTAATATCTTGGATAAGTTGCGTCTCTAAATACTCATTATTTCAAATATTTATCTTTTATTGTATCAAATAAACGTATATCAATCAAACGTATATCAATCCTTAAATGCCACTACAGGAACAACACTTGTGTAAATAATTTCTTTTAATTAAATTGTCAGACAGAAGGCCTAGTTTTTTTATTTTCTAGTCAACTTGCGATTTTAAATTAACTTCATTTAATTTTGTTTGGTGTTTGTGTATAAAAATTATTTTTTCACCTATGATTAATCACTAAAATTGACTTTAAAAGTTACTGCAGAACTATCATTGCAGTTCAATTTTTACATTATTATCAAATTAAATCTGACTAAAAGTTAACCAGAAAATGGAAAACTGAAATATAATAATAACAATATTGATTACAGTATTATATTAATTACAATAAAATGGCTTTGAGAGTGAACGTAAAAAGCAGTTTTTAATTAACATTTTTTAAATTTCGAAGAGTCCATATTTGATTTTTAATTGTTTCAATTGTGAATAACAATACTGAGCAAACATATATATTTTTATTAATAAAAAGGACAAAGGCAAAAGCATTAAAAAAGTATTAGAAAAAAAAAGTCTGCTTATGTCATATCGAAGAGACGTCGTATTATTAAAAATTAACAATACATGAAATACAAGAAATTCTGAAGAAGCTACCTGAAACTCGAGAAGTGCACGGCGACGCTGGTGTCCTAATTACCGCGTTCCTTCACGTACAATAGCATTAAGATAAGTTTAAGAGATACGTGACGTTAGCTCGCGCGATGTTAATTATAATATAATAATACGCACATGCGTACGCATATAAGCGAAAACTAAAACCACCACTGTCTTGGTTGTGCAGGTCTTAGTGCTGATTCACCGCGGAGACTGCAAAGGCGGACATCATTATTGGTGAGTAACGATTACTCATGTTAACGTAGAATTGTTTTTGTGGTCAAACTTGCGTTTTATGAATCGCTGTTTGGTACACGGCATTTCCTTGCGACGTGGATGACTCGAGCAAAAGAGATTCTCAGGAAACGCCCTTATTACGTTGCTACGTGCGGTGGAAACGAGTCGCGCTCTGAATGGGATTGCGATTAGCGAAAAGCGGGTCGCGACGTTTTCGCCTGCTGGCCGCGAAAGGCGAAGGCGAAAGCAAAGCCGGTGCAAAGCAAAACGGTCCGTGCGCACGGAGAAGGGTTAGGGAAGAGGGAAGAGGGACGAAGGACGAGGCAAAGTGGTCAGACTGGTGTAACAGGACGTTACCCCCTGGTTGCATACAGCAAGGGCAGGATGCGATATTGTTATTGCGCCTTCCTTCATCCTTCGCGCACGGTTCTCTCGGGTCTGCTGCAGCCAGTGGTTCTCAAACCTTTCTAGCTTTTGGAAATTCGTTGAAGATTGTTTTCCTTCACTGAGAGAAATGAATTTTTCGTTACAGGAACAAATCGAGGGAAAGCAAATGTGATATTTGTTAAAAAAACGATCTATTTGTTACGATTGCAAATTACGATTCGTCACTGTAACAAATAATCAATAGTATCGCAAATAAGAGGCTCGTATATAAGTCGTAGACGGTTGCAAGGTCTGAAATTGTAAGAAATTGACCAATTCTATTAGTCAAGTTTTTTGCCTGTATTAGATTGTGCTTGGTCGGTTTTCTACGACTTAAGATTCCACGATCATCTACGAATTCTATGTAAAAGAATCTAAAGTCTATTCAAAAGATGGGTTAGATTCTATATAGTTTGCTTCTGTTACTAATAATTGATTGATATAGCAGACTAGCAGCAATCACAACAAAATTTGTTGTCACGTATTTATTTACTATTTATTTACATCACGATTCTTGGCAATTAAATTAAGTCGTGTGTACATTTACAACTTTGTTTGAAGAAAGGTACATGTAGCTTTATTATTTAAAAATAATTTTTAATAAGATTATTAAAATAGCTTTTGGTCGTTAGTATCTATTCACGGATTTACTTGTACATTCGTTCTTGTTTTCTGCCTCCCATTTTCCTCGAATGCGAGTAACAAAGGTCAGACGAAGTTGAAATCCTGCCGATCGCGCTTTTTACCTTCAATCCGCCGCATCCCATCTGCAGTAATATTGTTACTCGGCTCGCGCATCTCGCTTTTCATCTCCCATCGCATTTCCATTACATTCCGCCGCGATGTCCCGATCCGCTGGAACGCAAAGTAGCGAAAACAAATGGCCCTCCGGAGATTAAAAATCACGCATCGTCGTACATTTTGTCTCGCGGCAATGTTATTTCGCGTTCACTCGTGATCGCAACACGTGAAACTATCTCGAATCACCAGTTCGCAATACAATCCTTTTTAGGTGTTGTGTACGCGTTCATAAACCACTGCATCGAGTCAGGTAGACCGCAAAGGGTTAACCTAATGCTACGAAATGGGATAGTTGACGCGTTGCGGCGTTGAATGAATCAGTCCTTATGCTGTATCAGTAAACGCGAACAATAGCACTCAGTGGTTTCACGGTATTTCCGCATCTCGATGGCTATTTTGGAATCTCAAATGCGTTAATACGATACATGAATATCGTAAAATCGTATCGAAGATTATAAGGTACCTTTAATTCGATATTTGCTTCGAAAATTCTTTAACTTCTTTATTCGCACGGAAAAAATGGTTTTGCTAAAGTATCAAAAAAATGTTAGTTAGATACAGAATTCGAAATAAATTTTGTTGGAATGTATATATCAAAATAATTAATTTATGGTGTCTAGCGACCCTTGAATATCCTGGAATTATACTGGAATTTTAATGAAATGTATTTTGGAAAATTTATGAAAAACTCAAAATTTCAGGGCTGGCCTAGAATTTATCGTTCTAAAAAAAGTCAGCGTGAAAAAGAGAAAGAAAAAATAAAAAGATAAATCTTCCCTTAAAAATGCAATAAGTTACTAATAAACTTGAATTTAATGTTTAAAATAGAACATAATAGAAAAATCATTTATGTTGACGGAATATTCGTTTGATATTATTTATAAAGCAATAAATAATATTGTTCCCATTTGTTAGTTTTTAATTCATTATTCGTACAGAATTGTAACTAACTTGAGTACAAAGCATACAATATTGTATGAGTCGATAAAAATTAATTAAATAATGAAAATTAAACGATGAATAAATCCTGGAAAAACTAGTATTTTTATCTGAAATGTCCTGGAATTATCCTTGAATTGACTGGCCAGATTTTGCTGAACATCATGAATTATGCTCAAACTGATTACATAGAATGTCAAAATTTTTTGCATTCATCATTTTAAATCAATGTCATTTTAAATCTTGATTTAAAATAGTTTGTGATTAAACGATTTTTTTTTATTTTGAAGATCAAAATCCAAAGAAAAAAATGTTGTAACTGAAAATTATACACCAAAAACATTTATTATAAACAATTTGTTATATGATTGAAGAAAATGTTCACTGGACCCGTGATGTACTTTTTTAAAAATGATATGTAAATCAATACATCATCTTAATTGTCAATCGTCTTCGATAGAACATTGAGATCAGTGAAACGTGACGTATTTCGTTTCGCATTCACGGTTGATAATTTTATGAGTTTTCTGCTCTCTTTCCTTATTGCTACGTCGACGACTATAGCATAAATAGCTTTAAGGATTGCGTTTCTCGACTAATTATTGCTCTTATTGCAACTAGGTCGATATCAGCTTTGTCACGTTTCAGCCAGGAGCTAACAATTTTCTTTTATGATACTCCTCTTTTACGATATCGTAGCAAGGAATGGATTTAGAGGTCGACTGGTAAACCACCTCACTTCTCTAGTGGCTAGCAAATTTTATTGCCATATTACGTGACGCTTCTCGAAAATGCATTCGCGCCAAATTGTTGACATTCTCAGAACATATAACAGTTTTGAACAGATAGCTCTTGCACAGCTAAATTGCGTCGCGTTGAAATAATTGCTACCAGCAAGAATTAAAGATTGATAAATCATGGAGACATGACAGTTACGCGCACAACTTGCGAAACATTCCGTACGGTAAATTCGCTACTTACGTTTACAAATTTACGACCGTTACGCGGGAATTCCTGCAAACAACGCCTCCGGCGTAATTAACGCCCATCGTAAAATTCGTCCCAAAATGTAGCATAATATTACATAATATTAATCAAGGACAGTCTAACAAAATGCTCCTTAACGAGTAGCGTTACAGACAGAGAGAAAGAGAGAGAGAGAGAAAAAGAGAATGCACACGTGCAATTCTCTTTCTCTCTCTCTCTCTCTCTCTCTCTCTCTCTCTCTCTCTCTCTCTCTCTCTGTAACGTTGAATAATATTGTGCGGACAAATAATTACTTTCTAGTCAACACACGCAACTTTGGCTTGTCAAAATAAGCGCCCGGACCTTTTCGTCGATTCCAAGAAAGTTTGCTGTGCCTCATGTCCACGAGGATTGTCATCGAGACGAGAATTTAGAGCAACGTTTGTCCAAATCATGATGTAAAAAGAAAGGTGTACCATTCCCGTGAATGCGCAATGGGAGAGTGAATTTTTGGTCGAACTTGATTAGCTGTTCCAGTACATTAGAGCTATTATACGCAGAAATCTCTAATCAAATTTGAGTGATTGTTTCCGGTTTGATTGCTATCACTGTGCAATGTTATACTTTTCGTTTTACATTACAGTTCGAATAATCTTATAATCGCGCGTTCCGCTACGTTTCAATGAAGCTATGGCGGCAATTGTTCAAATAGCCGCTATAGAAGAGAGAGAGAGAGAGAGAGAGAGAGAGGGGGGGGGGATCTAGGCCGATTTGCGCCGGTTGAATGAATGATGAATGAATGAATAAATGAATGAATTTGCGGACACAGGAATTCACATTCGCGCTAAATAAATTTGGTACCAACTCGTTGAGTCTTATTCATTTCCGGATTGTTCATTTCATAGAGTCTAATTTTAAGCTTGGCCGACTGGACGAACGAACGGTCGGACGACGGATGGACGGATGGTTGGGCGGATGGATAGATAGATGGGCGGCGAATGGATGGGTGGATGGATGGATGGATGGATGGATGGATTGGTAGATGGATGAACGGGTGGGAGTGCACGTGGAACGTGAAAGCTCGTTAGATGTTCGCCTTATGGAAATAATTGGATCGTCAGCCGCAGAAACGCATGCGCGATGATCGATTCCTGTTACGTCTTCCCAAAGATAGATACGATCTCAACGAGAATTGAATCACGTTGCTAAAGGAAATTTCGTTAATTATTTTAATAAAGAAGTAAAATATCAATTTAATCTATTCTCTAACGAATATTGTTTAATATTATTCAGGATGATTATATTTGCATTGGAAAAATGATTTTTTAATTGCGCATGTATCGCAAAAACAATATCTTCTCGTTACAAGAGCTTTCAGCAATATTGTCGATTTTTAATATTTTATTTCGTTAAAGCGAACTACGATCATCCATCGAATATACGCAATATTTAATTTAATGTAATATTAACATTTAATTAAAATACGAATTATGAAATAATGTATAATTAATAAAATAACGTATACTGATACATAACAATTGAATAATACATTGTTATATATTAAATGAATATTTCATCATTCTTTTTAAATTATTTCATCTTTAAGGTGCGATGATATTACACGATCAATTTGAGTCGCCTTAGCAGTATTAACCGGCACAAAGCTTAACTCGATTTATATCAAGTACAAAAGGGACAATCCTATTGCAGTGATTATACCTAAATGCTGCAAATAGGAGGTCATCGTCATCAGTGAAACGTCTTTGCACAACCGTGTACATTGCACGGAATTTTGAACAGAGCATATATCTACGTGTGCGAATAATATTCATGTTGGCAACATGAGTCACCATTTAATCATTTGATGTCCAAACGATGCTAGAGTTTCGTCTATGCGGTGTGTAAATTATATAGATTCTGTAGTTTCGAGTACTTCGCAACTTTGTACCGTTTAGATGTATTTTGTACGGAGAATTTTGAAGCCGAGCACGAATAAATCGCATATCTTTACCATCACATTTGACATGTTAAACACTGCTGCTCTCTTGCTAAGGCTACATGGAGAAATCTCTATTTGGCTACGTTGTTACCATGCAACTACATCCGTCCAGACTTCCGGCTTTCCAATCTTCTTGCGTATCCGTATTTTACATATTTCTGCAAGCATATTTCTCTTCAGTAGGAACGGAGTATTTCGTAGGCTCTCTAAATGTTCATTTCAACCGATGTATAAGTTTAATCTTGGTTCAGCTAACTCCTCATCTTTTTAGCTCTAATGTCCGCTTCTACCAATGTAGTTTAATCTTAATCTTGGTTCAACTAATCCTTTTTCTAATTCTAAGAATTAGAAAAAGATTAAGAGCAAGAAGCACCGTGATTACAGTTAATCTACATTGGTAGAAACGAGTATAAAACCGAATTAGTGGGTAATCACTCAGTGGCATAACTCTTGGCACTGAGCTAATCAGTGAAATTCAACTGAAAAAGAAAGGAAGTTTTTCAGCATTATGTAATTAAAATACCGATAATTGCATTTTCCGTACCATATAGATTGAATTTGTATGGCGAATGAAGGTCGACTAGGTTAGGGATTCCACGTTTATTGATTTTTTTCAGTTTCAACGTGAATTTACCGATTCCCAGCGGCATACTTGAGATTCATATCAGTAATTACTCACTGATTCAGATTTAGTTAGAGAGTGCGTCTCAGCCAACTCCGTGTAACATTCCCTAAGCAAAACGGGGACGTCTCGCATACCGGGTATCGAATTTTACAGGCGTGTTCGGTGGCGTTAATCATTCTATTTCGAGGTCCCCGAAGAGCGAATGGTGCGCGACGCATTAGCAGACGCGTCTCTCATATATACTGACGTCAAACGTCGAATTTCTAAGCCAACTCAGCTTAGTCTCGGCCAATAATCTCGCGATTCACCTGCCAGTCCCGCCGATGGACCTCCCTTCCTTCCTCCGTCCTTCTCCCCTAGGACGTCCTTTTTGCTCGTCCAAGTCGAACATTATGCTCGGTCGTGATCGCGAATGAAGTATGTGCACATACTTATATGCAACGTTCTCATCCATATTCATACCAATTTCCATGCGGTTGTACTCGTCACGCATGAACGGCCGATTTTATTTTCTGCTTAATAATGTCGTTCATCCGACGCATGCCAATCATATGCCTGATTCGTCCATTAAGCGACTTTTTGTATCTTGCGGCGATTTACGAAGAACACCCTGTAGAACTTGACACTTTTATTTAATCAAAGTTTATTTAGAAAGTGTATAATGTGCTGTGATTAATCGAAACGAGGAAATCGATACGATATACATAATATGTACCAAAAAATTGACGAAACAGATATAATTGTGAAAAGAAGATATCGAGATATCCCCCCAGAGAGAAATGGATAACGCTTGATGGAACGATGTTAAACAAACTCCTTTTACGTTAAAACCACGAGCTTTAATCGATGAAACGTACGCGATTCATTTAACGTTTCTCGCTCTCCCAGAGTTTTGCCACTGTTATGTTTTTTTGCCGTGCATTAAAGTTATATTTAAAAAAAAAAAAAGCAATGAGAGAGTGGTTTTTGGCACGTTATTTATACGCAGGTAGCACGATTTTTTTTATTGAAGACTTTAAAAAAATTATTAATTCACGGCGCTGGCGCGAATTAAAATATATAGTCGAGAGATGATATTTTGGCCCGCGATGAGAAAACGAGACAGCGCGAAAAGTCCGGGAGTATCATATCGTTACAAGGAGTCATCGCGTGAAGCGAAAGCCGCAAGAACACAGTAGGAAAAACAGGAAACGTGCCTCTCATTCTGACCGAAGTTTACGGTACTTCGAACCGCGAATAGCGCGCTCCGGTATATCGCTTTTTATGTGCATCGCCTGCTTACCAGTGCCGATACGTTCATTGCGTTTTATGGTACTAGCCAATTCCCTGTTTCTTTTTTCATCTCCACCTGGTAATTTCTGTACTTCGCAACTTCCGTCTTGGCTCATCCGTACTCGCAATTTATTGAAACACAGATGCCTTTGTAAGTAGATCGCGAGGAGGTTTTTGCGCATATCTCTAACATTCCTCGCTGATCTCAAGGAAGTAGCGATCGTTTAAAGAGGAGAAAACGAGAATTATAAAATGATTTATCAAATTATTAATTAAAATGAGAGAAACTATCTGTACTAAATTATTAATTAAAATGCTTTATCAAATTATTAATAACCTTCTAATTGTAAGATAATTATTAGCGTAAAAAATTATTAAATTGCTTGTTAATTTAATTTGTTATATTATTACTCTAATTCTGTTCACGATTTTCAAGACCAAAAATGATTTTGGCATGCAATTTGCAGAATTGGATATGTTGTGTGTTAATTCACTCTGAAATATTTAATTGAAATTAGATTTCTTTCTCTTAATTGATATAAAATGATTTCTTTATAATCATTGCGTCGAACAAAAGCAACAAGAACATTGTTGCCTCAAAATACATTTTTTACACTGAAAGAAAAGATTGATTGCTGTAACAATTAGGAAAATGACATAGCATTTTTAATTGGCTGCAGCAAGTTTTTAGTTGCGTTAGCCTATCGAAATCATATACTGACATTGTGTGCAGGAATGGGATTAGAATGGGTGTAAAGAGAGTGACGGCAATGCTTGGCTTCGCCATTAAGTGTCTTTACTGTTAGTTAGAAGGAAGACAACGTTAAAGAAAGAAGAAGTTAAGATGAGGAATTGCGTCATACAGATATAGAACACAAAATGACGACTTCCGGCTAATTGGCGTCACTCTCTTTATATCCACTTTAAATGGGGTAGAATCATAGTGCCACTTTCAGTTTTTAGTCAGAGGCTTTTTGGATGAATTTTCGAGTCAAGCAGAAAAAAATCTCCGATTACTTTGAATTTTGATGACTTTTTCTTTGAAGAAACAGTAGCATTGAGGTGACTAGATGATAAAAATTTTGTGGGTTTTTTGGTAAAAATCTTTTGATATCTCTCTCTCTCTCTCTCACACACACACACACTGAAAAAAATTGACTAAAACCTAATACATATTTCTTTGAATAGTATAACTAAATAAACATTTATTTACAGTAAATAAATAATTACTCAATGAAATATGATAGTTAAATCGAATTAATGGATTTTGTATCAAATAAATATATGTTTACATTTAGTAAATATTAATTCAGAACTATTCAAACAAATATTTATTAAAATTTAGTATTTTTTTTTAGCGTAAGGATTTTATTGGCACAATCAAATGACATGAGAGAACAGCAATAAACTGGACTTTCCTCCAATTTAAAAAATGGATATCCGCCAACAGGCTAATCTAGATGACTGTTTTTTTTTTAGCAAAAGTACAAATTGTTGTGCCATAAATCCACTATTTTTCCTTTTGAAAATCATCCTCTGACGGAATACTAGTCCGAAGAGATGGCAACTGTGAATAGAAAGTTGGAGATGCTCCAAACGTTCGCCAACGACAAACATTCTATCGGACATCTTCGTCATGAGAGAATGTATCGCATTCGGAACATTATCGATCCTTGACTTGTAAATCAGGGGTAAATCGATCGTGCAGGTATAAAATGCACGCGACCGGGGCAGTTTATGAAATTACGAGATATCCCAGTGGGAATCAACGTTGGGGGCCGAGATAGGAAACAGGAAGAGGGCCGTGATGGCGGGAAACTCTCGCTCGCGCGCGCGGAATGAAAGGAGAAGCCAGATGAGAGGTCCGAAGCAAAAACGGTAAACAAGCTTCTTTCGTTGCAACGGCGACTTGGATTTATGGGGCTCCGCTGTCCGGTCTATGGACCCCCTTCTTTCTTCTTAGCTTTGTACGACGACGAGCGAGCACCAAGGCATCGAGGTTCCTTTCCGCAAGATATCCCCGTCGTCCCTTTTTCTCTTTTACGGCACTTTTCCTCGTCCACGGGTAGTCGACGATCCGTCGTTTGTAAACCGCCGTGTACTTTCTTCAATCCTCTGTGCGCTTTGTCGTATCTCGGTCCTTCGTATCCTCGGTTGGACAAGAAACGTGCGCAAATGCTTAATTTTTTTTCTTACAAGGTGCGTCCCAAAATTTTCCCAACTTTTGAAATAAAACAACAACGGTTTACTTTTTTTTTCAAATTCAAATTGTTTATTCAAAGTAGTCCCCGTCGGACTCAATACAACGTTTGGCACGATCTAAAAGCATTTCAAATGAGTGTTTTATGTCGTTCAAAGGCACGTCCTTCAGAATAGTGGTACAAGCCCTTTGGATGTCTTCTACGTCCACATACCGCTTTCCTTTCATGGACAAATGCATTTTGCCGAATAGGTAGAAGTCACAAGGTGCCATATCAGGCGAATACGGGGAATGGTTGATTGTTAAAATGTGATTTTTAGTCAAAAAATCAGTGACAAGTGTCGAACGGTGAGATGGCGCATTATCGTGTAACAAGCGCCAACTTCCTCCTTCGCGATATTCTGGCCGAATACGACGAATGCGGTGCACCAAACGCTTCAAAACGCTTACATAGAATACAGCATTAACTGTTTGGCCTGCTGGAACGAATTCTTTGTGCACAATACCCTTGGAATCATAAAAACTTCGATGGAATTTTCGTTAATTGTCGATTTTGGGCGACCTGTATGTGCGTCGTCATTTATGTCCTCACGACCGTTCTTGAATCGCGTATACCACTCATAAACACTGGCACGGGCTACACAATTATCACCATAAACTTGTTTCATCAAATTATGGGTTTCGGTAAATGTTTTACCAAGTTTAAAACAAAACTTAATATTGGCTCTTTGTTCGAAGTTCATTCTCGTACCGATGTATACAACATACTGACACTTGAGACGCCATAACTTCGTTTCCACTGAACCAAATGTCATGAAATTTTTACTGGAAGTCAGCTAGGGATGTACCTTTCAAACGCGCAATCGAACACACGGATGGCGCCACCCGACCTATCCCTATTGAAAAAGTTTGGAAAATTTTGGGACGCACCTTGTATAAGCGGATATATATATGTATATATTTTTCAAAAAGCGTTTCAAGCGTCAAATCTTTTATCACGATTTTCGAAGATGGATAGAGATCCATCCGCGGCGCGATATATCTGAAATATTGAATGAAGGAAGCTATCGATATCCGATTGGCGGCGACCCGCGCGTCGTGCAATTTCCACGATGCTGGGATTGCCAGCGTCGCGTCGTTGCCGCAATTATTCGCCGTCTGCGCGGCGACGAAATAATTACTTGGACAGTATATAACAGTATGGAACGCCATTATCCGCTCTCCGAAGAAGCAGTGCTGTTATGGATATACTGGCATCGTGACTGCTACTTGCGTTCCTCTTTCATCGAACTTTCGGGAAAATTGAAATAGTTCGATTGGTCGCTTAACTCTCGATGATATTGCTGTCGATACACTTCCTCGGCTCCGTCAGACTTTCATCCTCTTTTCCTCCCTCCTTGCCTTTTTCCATCTTCTGATATTTCTGATGGAAAGACGAATCGCTTTTGCACAAATTTATATACGAATAGCGAGTAGAAATATGAGAACGATGTTATAACGTCGAACTGATTACATTTCGCCCGAAACGGTATGCTTCGTTGTGAAACTTTAACGGTACTTTGGTTAATCGGGTTATATACTATGGTATCTACTTGTTTTAATTGACCATGGTTCGTGATACGCAGTTGAAGAGCATATAGTATAGCGCCGTGTCCATGCCAGACTTCGTCAATTCGATAGTAACTCGAAATTGAAGTTTCGAGAGTACTCGACTAACAGACGTTGTGCATTTAACGTTGTGCTTGAAAAAGGTTTCCACGGTGAATATCAAAGGTACAGAAAATTTACTTGTGTCTTTGAATAGTAAATATATTTAATTGAAACGTAAACTAGGTAAACATTTATTTGCAATAAATAAATATTTACTCAATAAGAAAATTATAGTTAAATTAATGTTTTTCGTAATTAAATATTATATTATTACATATATTTACATTTAATATAAATATTTATTTAGAACTATATTCAAACAAATGTTTATTAAAATTTAATGGGTTTTTTTTTATCGGTGTATTGCGTCGCGAAACGATGATTTAATTTAAATAACAAATTGTTCGCTGTTTACATATATCAGCCGGTGTCGAACATAAAGATATGAAAAGGTATTCATGCTCGGGAACGAGGGAGTTGTAAACCCACCGTAAATCGCGGCAGGGCCAATTATCGGAGTTGTCGAGAAACGAGAGGTGCGTCTGGAAAGGATTCAACCTCGCGTAATGACCGCATTATCGAAATGGAGCATCGCGCGTAATGAAGGGTTAATTGCCATCTTCCTTCGATCGCCGCGCGCCGCGCCGATCGAACCGCCTTTGGTCTTTTTGTCGTTTCTTCTCGTCTCACGTGCCAATATATCACTTATGGACTAGCGTGCGGACTGGTTATGGACTAGTTAGTCGCTGCACTCCTGCCGAGAGTGGACTTCCAGGCGCCTCACGCCACTGCCACTGTAGACTTCGCGGCGCCCTTTTTTTCCACCCTCTCTCACGTGCCTCGCCATCTCCGGTCGTTCTTCCTTTTTGTTCTTTCTCTCTCTCTCTCTCTCTACTTGTCTTTTCTTTTAACGTACAAGCGGGACAACATGCACGTATTACATGATCGAACGCCACATGCACCCTCTATCATTTCGTCATTCGATTTCTCTCGCGCGACACGATGAGACTCGCTTGGGTGAAAACCCTCTTTGCCTTCGAAGGGGAGTGCGGCAAGGAGAGCCTTTTCGGCCCGTGTGTCACGAGAAGTGCGGTCACGCACCCGTCGTGGATCGATGCCTGCACCGTAGACTCGAGCTAAAAAATATAATTTCACAAATGGCGCTTATATGGTATACAATCATATTTTATTAAATATTCTCAAATATATATAACTAATATCTTGTTTTTTAAATCCAATTGTAAAAATATTTAAAAATCTGTGTGTTTTTCCCAGGGTTGGAAAAAACCCGGGCTTTTTTTAAAAAAACAACCCACCGGGGGTTTTATTGAAGTTTTTTTGGGTTTTTTGGATTTTTTTTTAAATAAAATTGATTATTTGATTTTTTTTCATGTAATATAATATTTAGTTTAGTTGTATTTATCATTACTTAATTACGTATTCAAATAAAATTAATTATAAATAAATTGTAAAAATATTATACTGATAAATTTTTCAAAAAAAAACCCTTCTATATATAATGAAAACTCAACAATAGAAAATAAGAAATGTCAACATTTTAATACTAATCTAGGAAATAAAAATATTACAAAAATTGTGCAAATATTTAAAATAAATGATTGTCAAGATTGTGAACATAAGACTACACATTTTTTAAAAAATTTGAAAAATTTTACCAGTTGAAGATCGTTTAAAAAAAATTTATAAACAGAATTTTTTTAAATATTATAAATAATGAAAAAAACTTCTAATCAATGATAAAGATAACATTGTCTTAAAAAAATTACGATTTTTAATAATGAATTAAAATTATATCGTAACATAATAATATTTCTATGAATTAAAATTATGTCAAGGCATAATAAAAATTCCGAATTTTTATTATGTCGTGACATAATAATTATGAATTTCTATTATGTCCCGACATAATTTTAATTCATGAAATTATTGTCGCGAAAATTTTAAGTCGTAAAAATCGTAATTTTTTTGAGATAGTTATTTTTCAAGAATTTAACATTAAACTAAATTTCTTTTATGCTATTAAAAAGTAAAACAGCTATATACAGGATGTATAAAAAGTCCCAGATCTCTTAAATATTTTAAAAAATAAGCATTTTTGAGAAAAATGTTTCAGATATTATAAAAAGTAGGGTTTAAAAAATCTATGATCACATCCGTTTGATATTGAGTGGCGTTGCTAAGGTCAGACGGATGTGATTAGTAGATCCCTACAATTTTTGTCTAAAACATTTTTCTTGAAAATGTGTACTTCTCGAGATATTTAAATTTAAGGAGTCCGAGACTTTTTGTACACCCTATATGTATTAAAATTGATATAATATGTTAACATTATATCAGTCCAGTTAGTTTAATGTACCTATATTCATTAAATATTTATAAATACGTTCTTTTTACCGATGTGTTACCGATTGAAAAATTTATTTTTCTTATACAAAATCCCAATAAAACCCATAAATTTCGAATTTTTTTAAGTGGGTAAAAAAAAATCCCCTGGGTTGGATAAAATAATGCTAACCCGATCTCAGGAACACGTAATATTTCACACCTCGGAGAACAATGATTGCATTCAGTAGAAAAGACAGTTTACAATTGTAAATCCTTTAAAGCCTATTTTACAATTGCGTAAGCGTACTGTAAAAATAGCGCTGTGAACTTAACACTATGCGGTGTCTAATTCTCACCGTGTTGGTGTCAAATTAACACCAATATAGTGTGGATTTAACACGATGATTTTAATTCTAAACTCAGGATTTTAAATCTACATACTCATGGTGTTAAATCCACACCAGGGATGTTAAATCGACACCGACATTTTTTAGAGTGTAGTAAGATTTAGTTGTAAGAATTGATCAATCATACTCGAATATTCTCCTCATATTCGACCGTAATTGATCAATTCTTACAACCACAATCATTCTTACAACTACGCTTACGCAATTATAGAGTAGGCTCAATATAATTGATTTATGCATTTAAACAATTTTATAACAATAAAGAAAAAACAATAAATTAATGGACTCCTTATATTTAATATAATAATAAATATCGAGTATATTAACGATTTTTGTATAATGTACGTCGCTTCTTTTTATATTCAAGTTGAGAGTTATTAATCAAATATTCTTTATAATTATATCATGTTCGTAGTTTCGTCGGTTGAGATTAAGGCTATCGGTTACCAATCAGCCTATAAACTGCAATAAACAAATTTCTTAATGAAGACTCTCACCTTGTCACAGACATAAAATTATACAACGATACAGTTTAACATCATTTCTGTTGAAGATGGCCCAAATATACGCCGAAACGTTCAGGCCGTTTAAACTATTCTAACATAATATGTAAGATAGTTAATTTTAATAATTAACACTGCGCAATTATATCTAGCGACTCTTATTGCTTTTTTTTATTACTATTTATTATTTTATAACAGTTGTGCAAAGGTGCTTCTTCTGTTGAACACAGTCAATCTCGGTGCGCGATGACCCGACGACAGTTTTATGAACTTTTAATTCGCATCGCTCGTCGGAGATATTTTTGTGCGTTCCGTTGAAGTTATTCTCGGTACGCCGGGAAAGAACAAGGAATATAAGTCGGTCGCGAATCGAAAAAGTGCCCTTTTACCGCGAAATTGTTGCAAATTATTAATGTCGCGTGTCGGTATCTAGTAGGTGTACCACCAGTGTATCGATTCCGCCGTCCCGCTTTTTCATCGCGTGCGTATGCAACACACGGGGCATCTAGATGCCGCCGCGTCGCTTTAATTTCCATTTGCGTCCCGCCAACATTGTTATTAACCCCGGGTCGTATCCTCGATCTTCCCTCGCAGAGTCGCACGTGCAACCCTCTCGCGACAAGAAAGTAATTGCCGTTGAATCCCTCGTAGTATTTCTCGTGGTCTTGCAAATTGTCCGATCGAATTGTCCGAAGCGCGTTGCTCGCTTTGACGCAGCTATAAAAATAATACCATTTGTTACTCTCGTAAATAAGCACGGAAATTGCGCCGCTCGGGGAGAAAGTTTCCACGTTATCTTATATCTAGATATATATATCCGGCGATCTTTTGTAATTATTAAGTAAAACGGAATTATATTGCGTTCAGCTCGGTTATCTCTCCCGCGATTAGGTACTTTTAGGTAAAGTATACGATAGACAAAGTGTCGGCCGACTGTTGTGTTTGTGTCATATGTATATTATAGAAAATCCATAACAATGTATTATTGAGAAAAAGATTTATTTAGACTCGAGAGTTCTATTTTTATTTGTTCCATTGAAATCAATTTAACTTTTAGTTAAATAAAAAAAAAGTTTTATTTTAATGCAAATGACATTCATAATTTGAACATTCATTTGGTTAGATTGTTCCTATGCATAAATTTGTTTAATTTAAAGAGACCTTTTCTCTGTATATGTAACCGCACGGGAAAAATCGCTTTATGGAAGTGTCTAAAAATTTAATTAAATACAGATGTAAAAATAAATTTTTGTTGGACTGTTAAAACAAGTATGTTGAGGACGCTCGAATCGATTGCTAGAATGTGAAAATTTTTTGCAGCGTTACTTACTATAATGCTCGAGTTTCTTACACTCTAAAAAAATATGGATATGGTTTTGATATCGTGCGGTGTCTATATATTCTTTTAATATTAATACTAACATACAGTGTATATTCAACATTTGTTTCAAATTCCATGGTAATGTTGACATTTATACCAAGAATTTTAAATTTACATCTTGTTCGTGTTAATATTAACATCAACACGGTGAGAGTTATATATAGACACTACGTTAGTAATCCACCCTCACATTTTTTAGAGTGTATTCTCTAAATTTCTTGCAGTGAAATCTCATTCTAAGAGAGTGAAGAAAATGCAACCTTGAAAAAAAAGTGAAAATATTTCGTTTCTTAAAAAAGAGTGACAATTTTCATTTCTTTTAGAATTCATTTCTTTGAATTTTTACATCAAAAGAGTGAAAATATATTCTAAAGAGAGTGAAAATTATCTCTTTTTGAAGAAGTGAAGGATTGTATTTTCACTTTCTTGAAGTGAGATTTCACTGCAAGAAATTTAGAGTGTACATAATTACTTTTACTTTGCACACAATTATTTTGACGGCCCAAAATTATTTTTAAATACTTTAATAAAACTGTTCTTTTCCTGCGCGCTCATGAATACGATTACAATTTTTATTGTTTTTCATAAATGACGTAACAATTTTGACCGACGTTTTATCTTTACTTTACCCCTTTACGCTCTTTCTCTTATCCATCAAAACATTCGACTGGTGCGCGTTTTATCGTTATCGCGATTGTCCAACTTGAAGATGATTAAAGCCAAGTCAGCTTAGCTCTTTCGTCATTGTGTGGTCGCGTGCGTTTATAATCAACCTCGGTCTCGAATACAACGGGTACGACCCAGTTCAGTCCGCGCGTTTCGTTTGCATATTTGGTTTGCATACCAAGTACAAAGAGTGTTCTTTACTGCCACGTCACGGGTTTAAAACTGCGGTCAACATTACGCCACGCTCCGCGGAAGCGTGTAGAATCGAAAGGAAAAAGTTAATTCGGGAATTGCTCAGGAAACTGTATGTTAAACAGTTGGACTACGTACTCGGAACGTATCTGGACTTTCGGTTTGAAAACGGGCGAAATTAATGATTTTCACATTACGGAACGTGATGTAAAATTAGCTTTGTAAAATTGTGATATTTTTTAGAATTCCTATGCCCTTTCTTTACCTAAGATATTGAATTTTAAAGTGTCATTATTACACTGTTAGAAATGTTCTTAAATATCATTAAATTTTAAATTACACAATTTGAACTTAATTTCATGACATTACATTAAATTTAATGTATTTATAACTGTATTAATATATACATTACTGTTATAAATACATTAAATTTAATGTATTTATAAAAAGTATATTTGTCTACATATACGTAAAATTTAATGTATTTTTCATGAAAATTTATGAAATTTAATGTACACATTCATTACATTTAAATAATTACTGTAACTTAATTTTCAGTTAAATCATTACTTTTAATTTCGTTCATAACCATGAGCTTCATTTACATGTAAAGGAAGCTCGTGGTTACATTTCTAACAGTTTAGTTATAACTTATTTTTATGGTAAAATTGTGACTTAAACATTAAAGAAGTCAAACGAAAAGGCACGATCGTTATTTCTATTTGCATGGCAGATTTGTTGGAAAGGACGCATCGATGCGATGCAATGCAATGCAATGCAATGCAACGCAATGAGATCGAGACACGCACTCGCGCATAGCGCGTCGTCTCGTTAGAAATATGTCGCGTACAAGTTTCTACATTCCCCCTGTAACTGCCTATAATCTTACATTACGGTGTTCCCATTGCCAGGTACGTTTCCGTATGCTGCGCGTGTAGCCGCGATTTCTATGCTAAACGCGCGGCAGAAGCCGACAAATGGTCGGCAACTCCGGCGCATTACATTTTCGTTTCGTTTCGTTTCGTTTCGTTTTCTCTCTTCGAAGAACAAGGATAACCACGCAATCCCGCACGACGGAATTTCTGAGCGAATGACTCGTCTATCGGATATATCGGAGACACGGGCCGCATGTGAGTTTAGTTAACAAAGCTTTATGTGATCGTGATATCACGAGGATATGTCGCGTGTATTATTACCGGAGAACAGTGAACGCCATTGTGTGGTTAGCCTCACTGTTCTTCGATCAAACAGACTGATTATGTAATTAATTATTCGCAGTTCAATCGTGTTACATTAAACATTCTGGACTGGTGAGCAGATAAACAGCGATTATCGTGTCAATTTAAATACATAATCTCTATTGATTTTGGCAAAATTTGATTCTCTTTTACTATATGTACGCAAATAATGCATAATTATAATATTGAGGGAACCGATACTATTGTACATTTGCATGATCATATATTTTAACTAGATGACGGGAAAAAAAAATTTATTTATCGAAAAAATTATTAAATTTTAATAAATATTTGTTCAAGTTGTACGAACGAAACATTTTATTTACAGTAAATAAATATTTATTCAATAAAAATATACGATAGTTAAATTAATCGTTCTTGTACCAAATAAATATGTTTACATTTAGTAACTATTCAAACAAATGTTTATGAAAATTTATTAATTTTGTTTCAATGTCGGATATATATTGTAAGGTAGTGTAATCTGATTCATAGTGGAAAATATAAAATCATATTTCTTATTTTACGAAATAATTAGATAAACATGCCGGCCAAATTTTACCTCTTTCTGAAAACGGTCCTTTGAAAATGATCTTTAAAGAAGGTTGTGCATTACTGTAATGTATAGAAAGTAGCTTAAAAGCATTAAAAGCTGATTTATTCGTTCGCTAGATAAATAACTCCGGCAAATACGCTGTGTTGGGATTTACGCCGCAGAAGTCAGAAAAAATAGAAAGAAGGGGGGTAATTTTACCGCAACTACTCTGTTACATGCCTTTATGTTATATTAGTATTGTGTTATGATTTCAGTTTCTTACTGTTAAGGTTAATGAAATTATTGTGAGTTGAATCGATATTTGTCACTGTGTTAAGTAGCCATCATAAGTTACATAATCTACATAAAATAATTACTGTAAGACGCGCAAAAGACTTAGTGATTATTTCGTGATACATGAATGTAGAGGAATAGTAAAGCATGTTGTATAACAAAATACAAGTACTTTGCTCTTCGATTCTTTGTTTAGTTTGTTGTCCTATATATCCTGTTTGGGATATGTGACATTTTTAACAGGCGGGATTTATGCGGGATTAAAGCATGCAAAGTGCGCAGATTGAATTCAGTGCATTAAATATCATAAACGCATTACATGAAATATGTACTTCACGTCATAACACTTGTAATATTATACATCTGGGAAAATTGTAATTATTATTTATTACTTCATATACATATTTCTTATTCTTATTAATAAAACTTTATAAACGCATTTTATAAGTTATTGTGTCATTTTACGTGTCTTATTTATATTTGTAAATTTTTTATAAGCTATACATACTCACTCTTTTCTTATGAGTAGCCATATGAAGGGTGTTTTTTTAAGCCCGATAGAACTTAAAATTGTAAAAACTAACACGAAAATTAAATTATAATCAAAAAATTTTTTTTAGTCGAAAGATCAATGCATCGCATTAACATTTGAAAATGATTTCGGGCATATGGCCACCGCGGCTGTTTAATTTAATTTTTTGTTTTATTTTTTACAATTTCAAGTTCTATCGGATTTAAAAAAACACCCTTTATATCCCACTTTTATGGCATATACGGCAAAAATGCATGGGTTTAAAAAAGGTCATTTTTTAATACGAAATATAAATAGTTTTGATTTCTAATATTTTTTTCGTAGTAGTAGACAGTACGAAGTTTTTACTGATATAGTTCGTTTACTTTAAACATAGTAAATAATACTTAATAAATTAAGTTTTTAGGTGCGGCGTATAACGGAGTTACCCTATTAGATGTTGGGAAAGTTTAATCAGGTTAACGAACGAAAATCGACGTATTAGGAATTTTATCGTATTTCGGGGAAAGAAATCGAGGAGTTAACGCCGGCCCCGGCATTCTCACGCCCACGACCGGCCATTCGGAAGAACTAAATCTCTAATTGTGCAATGAATCTTCGGTGGTGCGCATCCTGCGCGAGTACCGACGACGCACGTAGGAAAGAGTTATCGCGACTCACGGAGAATTAATTGTCGCTTCTGTTTTAAAGCACAGTCTCAATGGAAAGAGCCGTCGGCAATGGAAAGTAGGAAATAATTAAATTCTAATCTCGCCGAGTTTATCATTCCAGAGATATTCTCGCCGTCGTTTATCAGCAGTTAACCGTAACACCAGCCGTTATACGAGTAGCTTAAAACAACTTAAAATAGCTGGGTATTTTTTTCACTGAGACATGTCGTATGTAGTATGCGTAAACTTAATAATATCATTGTATACCATTTCTGGCTATGTTAATGAAAAAACTTTTCGAGGCATTGACCTTTTTTCACGGGACATTATGGACACATAAATCTGTATACGTTAGCACGTATTATGGACTGTGTGCGCGGCATCGTAATTCATCATCCGTTAAATCGCCTCGTTCGCCTTAATGATGCCACTGGCGTGAGAAAGCCGTTTTATGAGATGACGTGCGTTCATATGCCGTCTTTTATTGCACTTATCCGATCAAAGAAATCACATTGGCCACGCGAGACCGTCAATTATATTGGTGGTGCGTTGGTGGTAATTTATCGATATATTATAATTTCGGCAAACGCGTGTTATGTGTTTATGCCGGAGATGACGTACGAAATTGTAAAAAATCGAATCCGACCGACCGTGTAAATCTATTCTATTATTTACGTCTGTCAGATGGGATTCTCGATGCGATGCAACGGAGGAAACGAATCTTTTCTGAAGAATTCTTTATCTGTATGTTTCAGGAATAATGAAGAGAGAAGCCGAGGCAGGCGCCATGACAGGTTCCGGGGGTCCAACGAGCCCTCATAAGCGTTATCGACAGGGTGACGATGAGCTCCGTCTTCTCATCCCGAGTAAGGTGAGTGTCGTCGATCGATATGTCGCGGTATCGTGAAATTATCAGCAAAATCTGCTGTAATTGATGTCTGATTAAAGTAAGATAAAATTTTATTTTTAATTTGATTTTATTTATTATGTTATTTCACGTGCTTAATACAGGGAAAGAATAATTTTGCGCCGAAATAAAGTTAACAATTTAGGTACGTACAGATAGGAAAATAATTTTGTTTTTGGACCATCGAAATAATTTAATATGTAGGGAGCTCAAGTGCGATGAGTAATGCAGCAAAAAGTTGTGACACTTTAGAAATTAGTTTAAGCGTCCATAATTATTTTTTCTAACAAAATAATTTTTAGACCTGCATCTAATTAAATTAATAAAATTTTATTAAAGCAAAATCGTTCTTTCTGCACGTATATTTTATGTCTGTGTATAATATGTTCTGATATAATATGTTCTACAAACATTTTTTGTATTATATACGATGTATAGAATTATCAACAGAATTTTATCTTGAACTCTAACACGAATTGTAGATCACCTCAAGTAGGTTTTAAATTTAAAGTCACGCAACTACTTAAAGTCGCGTTCTTTCGCCTGTTTTTCGTCGAGAACACTGTTTTGTCCCGACTTCTGACTAAGGGATTTCTTTCACCAACCTCGGGGTTAATCGATAGTTACACGGGCTTCATTTAGGCCCAGTTTCACAACTAATGGCTAACTTTTAACCGAGATTTAATTTATTTTAAGTTAAATCTCGATTAAAAGTTAGCCATGGTTGGTGAAAGAGATTCTAAGAGCTCCCCTAATCACACACGTTCAAGTAAACTTATCAAGTAAACTTGCACAAGTGGTTTGTGCAGGCAAACCGGCCTAACATTCACACGACGTGCGATATGGAAGCATTTATACCGTTCCTCGGGTCGCAATCGTCGACGATCGAAAATGTTGATGGTTGACAATGCCTTCTTCGTCTCTTCGACGAGCGAACAGATCGGACGTGCTTCCCACGTGTTTCACCATTGGGTCACTGTATTTTCCAGTCACGCGTACGGTTTGGCTCTTTTCGCCATTGTATCTGTACGCGAATGAAAGTGCGGTAAAACGGTACGATGTTGCTCCCATACGAGCAACACGGTACCACCTCACCTCCGACACGTCCGTTTTTCATCGCGGGACAGCCGAGGCTCTTCCGGTCATTGTCGCCATGCTCGGCGAACCGTTATCGGTTTCTCTCGGCTGCTTTCTTTCCCTCGCGGGAAATCTTTGTGAATCCGTGAACGCTTCGAGATCTCGGGGAATTTTTCGGTGGACCGAGGCAAATGTCCATCGTCTGTGCAGCCTAAGGCAGATCGTGCCTTTTCTTATGGTTGCTTCTCGGAGTACACCGTAAGTTCTCCATCTTTATTGCCGATATATCGTCAGACCGGATGTTTCTCGACTGGGCGGATATTTTCTTGCACCACCATTTCCTCCGCGATACAATAAGACGCAGCAGGCGAATATCGCGATTGCAGCCACCGCTGCCGCCGTCGTCCGCTTTCGAGGGCATTGAGAGAGAAGTAATATCGTGAATCGAGGTCTATCTGTACCTCCTTTCGTTCAGTGATTGATTGTAGCATTGAGAATATCGAAGGGAGCAGTAAACCACTCGTTTTCTTACGCTTTGTTCGATGTATTTTCGGAGGAGGATACCGAAGATTCTATCGCGTAACATTGTATACAAGCCGATAGGGAATGATAGTTTTTCTATTTTACATTTTCTATCTTAATTCTTCCTCCTTCGGTTCCCTTCGATATTCTCATATTGAATTGGAACAAAAGTTCTTAGCGCTATTTGTATTATGTTTGTGTTTTTTTTTAAATTGATAATTATACTATTCGATAAAGCAGTTTTAGCTTTAAGAATTCGTTTTATATATAAAAGAAAAATTGCTGTACGATTTTTGTCAGAGTCATGAGCGATCAAAGTCAAAATACTTTTTTTGTTTAATCCGCGATAATTCAATAACAAAAGAAATTTTGTTTTAATTATGTTGTAGGGAAAATTTTAGCTTTCACGTTAAAAAGTCGAAAATTTTCGCAGATTTTTTCGAGCATGTGACAAGTTTCCAAAATGAAAAGAAAATTTTCCATTTTGTCCAGCTCGTAGTTCTCTATATGTATTATAAAAGTTATCACATTCATAGAAACTCAAAAGACATAGTGATTTTTCGAAAGAGTAGGAGAGTTTGAACTTTAAAATCCTTTTTTGAAATTTAAATTTTGTTCATTTTTTACGAAGTTATAGCTGCTTGAATTTTAAAGTTCGTAGCGAACTTTTGTCTCACCTGACATCGATCTATGTCGCTCGCAGCAATGACACACAATTTTTTTATAAGTAAGTAATCAAACTCAAAATTCTTTTTATTGATCCTCGCGATAACTCAGCAAAATAAAAAAAATCGTACTTTTTGTAGGGAAAAACCGATTTTATACACTGTTAGAAACATAATCACGAGCTTCCTTTACATGTATCTAAATGAAATTCGTGGTTATGAATGAAATTAAAGGTAATGAATGATTTAACTGAAAATTAAGTTTAAATTTTAGTCACAACTTAAAAGTGTATTAAATTTCATGGAAATTTGTAACAGTATAAGGGAAACCTTGAACTTTCACGTTAGAAGATTATTTTCGCGAGTTTCGCGACACGAAAGTCATCCAGTTATCGAAATAATGCCGGTTCGATGTTGTCCTTAGCATAATCCCGTAAACTGTTCGCGCTTCCCGCACGCTAATAAGCTTAATTGAAAGGAATGACTGATCGTCACGAGGAATCGCAGATAAGCGCGCCGTCATCGTCCATCGGCACGCGAACATCCCTCCCCCTCCCTCCCCCCCAAAAAACTTAACGTCGCGTGAAATGATATCCGGCGCGCGGTGCACGAGGAAGTTAGTAGCTCGGCTGCGTTTTCTTTAATTATCATAAGTCACCTCTGACGAATGAGACGGCAGGAAAATGCGCGAATTTGACGCTCTCTCGTCAGGGGTGTTGCCCGACTTTCGAAGCGAGAAACGAGAAGCGAGACTCGACCTTCCGCGACACGTGACATCATCACGAACGGCCCTGGTGCGGCGATCGCGCCTTTAATTTCGTAATGGACGACAAGAGCGACGTGTGTGTGTTATATCGAGGTGGTGTGCTCTCCGATGCGTGCGATTTAATCGGCGTCGCAAAGGCGTCTTATTGTGATCCAGCCAGCCGAGCACGAACGAGCGTTCGTTGCGCTTGATCGCGGTCGAATCTTGGCTATGTAATAATCGACGATATCATCGCGCGCTGTTATTGGTACACGGCGTTTGTGTCAGGGACGACCGCATTGTGTACAATATTACTGATAGATACCCGCGACCTTCGCAAGAAGTCGCGTAATTAGTCACGCTCTTGCGGAGAAACTTGCCGGGAATTCGCGTGCACATCGTACGAACGTGTGCAAGATATCTTCTAACTGGGAGTTCCAACGACACGGATCGTTCCTTCCGTTCGTGAATTTGTGCTTTCTCGAATGAAGGATGACTGCATTCCTGCGTTTCTATGTCATATATGTGATAATACGCCGCGCGCATCGAGGTGCGTCCTTGACGCGCCTTCTCGTGGAGGAGAAAGTATTAATTGCCAGACGCGCAGTGGAGTTTATTTAATTAACTGTCAGAAACACGGCGAGCCTGTCGTTAAAAGTGGCGCACCGACCGTGATAAAACGAAAGACGTGCGCGGCGTGACTAATCCGTAAAAATCCGTAGATCGCATATCGAGTTGTAATTGTCTTGCAGTTTCGCGAGAAAACTGGCGATCGTCGGCGGGCATCGGACGTGTGCCGGAAGTCTGTAGTCCAAAGTTAAAAGCCTAACTAGAAGTGGACGTGAGGTTTTCTTTTATCGCGGGCATCGGACGGGCATTCTGGAGAAAGCGAAATGTTGATGCACGAGCATCGTGACGGGAGAATGGAATTTCCTTATTTCATCCTCTTTATATTCCGAGGCGGATTATCTCACTTTTAGATTTTTCGCTCATTGTAAATATTTACCCTTGCCGGTCACGCCCTCAATGAGAGATACGTTTAATTAACAAAGACTGTGTAATTAACAAAACTGAGAAGACCACCCAGATATAGATATGCAGGTATATACTTAACCATGTAATCTCTCCGACGGAAGTTTAGACAATAAATATTTGTAAGCATTACTTACCGTCACTTCTTTCGAACCGCAATATTTTCTTCGAAAATATCTTTAACAGGTTGAAGGTATTTACTTAACCTTATTATTAAGTTATTTATTTAAGTTAAACTTTATCTTGTTTGTGTTGCAGGTTGCTGGTTCAATAATCGGCAAGGGTGGTCAGAATATCACGAAACTCAGAAGTCAGGTAAGCTTTTGCGCTTTGATTCGTCTGTAACTTCGCTGTAGTTTCGTTCCTGTCTGTCTATCTTTTCACGAAATTCCTTGCTACGAGCAAACATGAAAGAGATAGAAAGACGAGGATCGCACGAACGATCAAACGGTAGATCGTAAAAATGATCTCCGAAACGTGTTTTGAAGCACTCATTTTATGTACTACAAATCGATACGTTTTTACGATCTTCTGCTTATATTTTTATGTTTAATTCTAATTATATCGGATTTTCAGTTGATTGAGAGTCATTTTTGTTTCGCCTGCCGGTTTTCCGGCGACTAAGTTGATTGCCATATTAATAAAAAAACGCGCGGCTTACTTTTCTTCTGCGCTGTCTATGGATCGATGACACGAGTGCCCGTAACGTAATTAACCCTTTAGCTCCTTGGAGGCTTTTAACTTCGTTTGAAACTAAAATAATTATGGTTTATGTAATTATGGCAGCGGTAAAGGGTTGATACGCGAAGATTCATGTAATTTGTGTAAAGAGCCGCGCGGACAAAAGGCTTTGTCGTGAGAATTTGTTTCGCTAGGCACTCGTCTCGTTTTCCAAAGACGCTTTCCGTATCTGTAGCTTCATTATGCATTTGGTTCCTCGAAAGACGGGATGCTTTCCTCGTCTCTCGTGTATCTCGCGCCATAAGCCCATATCAATGTTTTATGAGACATTTATTACAATACTTCCTAGTTGCAAGAACGCCTTGGCTGTCGCTAGCTTCGATTTACCTCGCGTCATATTTTAAGAATGACACGCGAAATTTTCTGCATGCAGTAAATGGTTAATGACGAAAGAATTCTTCCGTCGGAATGTCAATGGAGATCTCGACGTGGACGAATCCTCTCGTCTTTGCGCGATAATCGATGTGTCACGCTATTTTTTACGTTAATGTAACATAACGTTTCGACCACGCGTTCAGAATCTCTCTGTCAGATTTTAATTCGTTGCCCTGCTTGAACCAAATGAGTACATGAACATGCAGTACATTTCAGCATTCCATAAGTTGTGCTCGTTTCCATCAATGTTGATTAACTTCAATCTCGATTCAACTTGCTCTTCTTCCTGTTTCCAGTTTTATGAATTAGAGAAAGATTAAGATTAAATTGAACCGAGATTAAAATTAATATCTATGCAGTAAAATACATTCTGTACGTAAATAATAATTACTTGTTTTAAACGTTTCCAATGTTCGTATATCCGCAGATCTATGAAATTCATCACAAGTAAAAAGTCAAATTTCAGAATGTATTTTGAATCCTAGTAAGGATTCATAATTTAATCAAGACTATCGAATTAAAGCGAATTCAATTTGTTTATTATATAAAGTCGCTTTTTCGATAAATTTTACAATATCTCCTTCAAAATAAAATACATTTATAGTTTTCCTAAAATTAGTAAGTATATTTTAAGATTACAATGAAGAAAATATTCTTTGTTAAAGATAATCGTATCTTAAAAAGAAGAAAATAAATTAAGTAATCTCTTTTTTTTAACAGTAGATATGGCGATATCTTTTTGTGAGTACATTGATGGAAACGGGCATTAGAATGATCTTATCAGCGCTGTGACTCACAATCAATTCATTGACTCATAGTCAATTAGTTAATTAGTTTACTGTAATCTAAAATAATGTGGTAACAAAGTATCACAATTTCATTGATCGTTGCAAAATCGGCAGATACCGACCATCTGCGAAACTAATGAATTTTGTTACGAAACGAGAAAGATGTCTGCCGATTTTACCATATACTGTTATTTCAATTCACCATAAATGTAACATCGATATTCCGTGATGAAATATGGATAAAAAACACCTCCGCTGGAATAGCTGAAGGGGAGAGGGGCACTGTAATCGTATCTTTCGTGTTTCGTATCGCGTTCGTAATTGCTAATAAATTTTCCGCGATACGTTTACACTATTCCATTATTTGCATTAATCATCTCTCCGAATCACAGTGGGCGTATCGACGAGAATTTTTGAGTGTGCAATTTCAGTTATCGTATCAAGCTACGATCTTTAAAAGTGCACTCTCGGGGAAGGGACGTAGGGTGTCGCGTAAGAATCGCGCTTTAATCGTACGATTTGTAGTGCCTTGGCAAATCACTCGGCCACTCGGAAAAACCTCCGCCACGATTTTGATACGCCGGCGGGCGAAGCACGTCCGGGTCCATCGAGAATGTTCCGTGCACCGACACACGAATGCGTCTTTCTCTCGATGAGCGCCGTGATTTGCGTCTTCTGGCGTCTTGATAAGAGACGCGAGAGAGCACGGAGACGGTAGAATCACGGTATCGCTAGAATAGCGAGATTCCAACGCGGCTGCGTACCCCCTAGACGGAAAAGTTGGATACAGCACTCAGGGAAGCGCAATTAACGAGGAGTTGTGCCTGTAAACTATTCGAATTATTATTGAAGACTATTCGCGAAGATTCAGTCGCTGTTGCGTTGAATGCGTTTACGTGAATGCGTAAGATAACTTTATAGATCTTGAATATAATAAATCGATTCATCATCTGCATTATTAGTCAAGTCTTGTTTTTAATCAATGTAAATTACACCGGATGGAACAAATGGAGCGGCACGATTATCGGTATAATAACGGATATTCAATTAGTTCTGATAGCTTGAAAGGATCATTTAATACCGGCCTTGCCGGGAGATATCGGAAGTTCTAGTCTCAAGTTCACTTTGCCTGGTAAATGGCACAATGCTCTGGTCGTTATTCCCGAGTGCTGTATCCGAGGGAACCACCGGAGAGGATCTCTTAGCGATTCACTTTTAGTTCGCGTTGCCTTCCTGGCAACTTTCTACGGGACCTTCTTTACACGAAAGTCCTCTCGCCGCTTTGTGGAGTTTCCATCGTTCGAAACGTGGAAACGTGGCTACGGCAAACTTCCATGGGCGACAGAAAGCTTGACAGAAAGCTTGACGTTAAAAGCAGCTTCACTGCCTCGGTCGTGTGCAGAAAAATATTGGAGAATCGTGCATGGAAATAACTTTAATTGGACGGATGAATTATATATCGGGTATCGATAGATAATAATTATTTTCTGGGGAGACACGAGATCGGAAGATTCTTTTTTTTTGTCTACACATCGGCGAATTAACGGCGAATGGACGGCAAAGTTATTTTCATTCGCGCAAACTCGCAGTGTCGTCTATCGTGGCGTCCACGCTTCGTCACGAAAGTTTCAGGCTCGCGTCGATAAAACTTTTCCGCACGGTTATCAGTTACGTGCCGGGCACGTTTCCCGCAAGTTACACTTATTACCGGGATAGTTGATAGACCTCTTCGTTCAAAGATTAATAACTTGCTTGATTAACGCTCGTTTAGCGCACTTCGTTAGCAATTGAAATATTCCTCCGGACCGCCGTAGAGCGACGTCAATTAAGCGCCGCGCCGGGACAGGAAAATTATTCGAGTACGTCTTCGGAATTCTTAACGACTTTCGGGAGAGAGGAAAAGAGATGGAAGAGGACGATGATACTGGCTGGCCGCGTCGTAGTCTTTGCGAAGATGATACGAAGAGTACGCGTCTGGTTGACTAAGCACTTTCTTGAAGAGAAAAGCCGCGGTGTCTTAGCTCTCTAAGTAACTTTGCGAATTTTCGTAACTCTGCCAATTGTATTACGAACGTAAAAAGAATTAGCAAGACTTTCTCATCGGACTTAAAGTTTAAATCGAATAGTCGTAGGCTTAGCTATCGTGCGTAAAAAAGAAACACGCGCGTGCATAGTATTGCATTAGCATTGGTACAAGGTGTCCGTTCTCACGCAATTCGTTCACGTTGCTCGACCTCATTTTTTTCCATGCCAATATTTTTCTTGCCCTCTCGTGGCCGATCCGATGGCGGTAAGGGAGGGAGAAAGGGTTAGGGGATGGACGTGGAGGTGGAGAGAGCGGAGGAGCGCGCGGGTGGAAAAATCGGGTTAGGAGGTTAAGCCGCGAATTAATCCAGCCGTCAGACGTGATGTCTAACTTGGTTGATGGTTTGTGCCCTGGCCCCGCCCCAACCCCGGCGTTGCCCCCCTGGCGTTGCCCTGCCGTTGCCCTGCCGTTGCCCTGCCCGGAACGACGGACCCCGACTCGATCGGCAAATGGACCACCACGACCCTACCAACAATCGACAACAACCACCAACCAACCACCAATGAACCAACCACCAACCATCACGGCCCAATCGACAGTACAAAGCCTCAATCATTGTACCCGATTGCCCCGGACCCGAACGGTAATGACCAACACCAACTACTTAATGTTCTTATTTTTCTTTGTCTCTAATTACGAGGTACCTGTTAAGACGCCTGCGGCGAGAGCAGCGAATCTTTTTTCTGTATACACCACTACTATTTCCACCTTTCGTAATCTGTCGTGCTATTACTACTCTACTTACTCTTCTCTCTTTCTCTCTTTCTCTTCTATCTATCTATCTATCTATCTATCTATCTATCTAATTATCTGTTTATCTCTGCCTAGAAATCTGTCTTTCTATCTGTCTGTCCGTCCATCTGTCTTATTTCTGTTAATCGATCTGTTTTTTCCGTGTGACACCATCTTTTTATTTTATCGGCATATTATGTGTTAACGCGACGATCATTTAGCCAACACTTCCGTCGTCTACTTTCGTCTCTCTCGCCGTTTCTTTTTCTCTCTCTCTCTCTCTCTCGTTTTTCATAATCTTTTGTCTCTTGTGCGTGTCCTCTTGACTATCTCATCGCATGAAATATATTGAAAGTACAGAGGAACATTTCAGAACGATACGATATACGCAATAATCGTTTTTCAAATTTAACTTCCTGTAAAAATATTTCTATTTCTTATAATACGCGAACGATATCGACACTGGAAAGTCGATATGCTATTAGATTTAAGCGTTCTCTCAAGAGCGGCTCCTTGCGCGGCTTCGGCTTCGGCTTTGGGTGAAAAATCGGCGGTCTCACAAGCGAAAGCAGCACGTGCTGCACCTGTCGTTGGCACGCGGTCTGATTTAACTCGATTTACAAACCGATTTATTCGATTTATTCGATCTTGTTCTCTCTTTAATCTCGCAACGGAAAAAAAAAACGTGCATTCGCAAATTTCGCCATTAGATCGTAGTTCAATTCATCGTTGCGAATGTTACAGGAATTATGTGATGCGAGGACACGTAGAAGAATATATTTCGCGAATTCTTTTTTTTTTTAATTTTAATTTTTATTTTGAATTTTCGAATATGTAAACATTATTCGCGCGTGCAACAGATTTGTGCAGTATTTTACGTACGATCAGCGTATCCTGAAAATTTCGCTGATCCTCTAAGCTCACTTCTTTTTCTCTTTCACACCTTCCCTTTCTGGTTTAATTTGTTATTTGTTGGTTTTCTCCTGCGTTAAGTGCCACGCAAAAAGACGTGCGCGATCACTCGACACCCACACACGTTTATACACACAAGTCGGGATATGTTCTAAACGGTGTCTGTAACATGTGGCTAACACGGAAGCTAATGTGTGATATGTGACGCACGCGGCCGTAAGGCTGGCTCAGTGTTAAAAGGTTACGATTCAAGGCGTTGTTATCGCGTTGAAAAGCCAACTGTAAACCTCTCAAATAATGCTCTCGAACGAGAACCGTCGTGAAGTGTCTTCGTTTCATTTCAACCGGCATCAAAGACATAAAGCGAGAGCTAAATTTCGGACAGTCTTAGTTAACAAATTCAAGAACGTTATTCTGTTCACGATTCAAACCGACACTCTTTCAACGCGACAAAATACCTTCATTCTTTAGATATTCCGCCCCGATAAGTGATTGTCCCACTGGAAATACTCTAACGTGATTAATTAACTTGCCAAGTCGAAAGTCATTACCGACACTTCACCCTGTGAAGATCAGTGCCGCGCGTTCATTCGTTTCATACGTTTATGCGAATCCCGTCGAAGAGATATTTTTAATGATAATTTCTGGACCGGTTGTTACATTCAATCATCTACTTTATCGCGATTGATTATCGATGATTACGTTATATATGCCTCGAGCCGTACGTTCGGTGTCGGTTTCTCTTATTCTAAAAATTATGTCGCTCGCGCACGAACGCAAGTATTAACGGAAAATTTATCTTCGTCCTGGGACGGCAATAAATTTTTTTATCACCGACGGTGAAGCTCCTCGAGGATGTCCTTAATGCGATTTTCATTCGCGACTGTACCGATACGGCTGGGAATTTTGCTTGTACGTAATAAAGTATCTTGAAGTCGAGAACGAACAATTCGCGCGATCTATTCTCGAGTCATACAATGTCAATCGGGTGGATGAAAGTAAACCTTTGAGAAAGTTTCAGAAGTCTCAAGTCAATAATTAACGGCTCGTTTAAATGCTTCTTTTATTGTCACTCGATTGCTGTCGACGAGGTGATATATCGTGACACGCGTAGATGGTTGAAGTCTTCAGATATGTTTATTCTACGCTTTCTGTATCGCGGCCTTTAAGGGAATGCTGGAGCGACGATTGATCGATATCGATAATACAGACTTTAACTCCAAACTCAGTTTCTTACATTATCGTTCTGTTTCGTTCAAACGCGTACATCTGTCTTTATCTTTTAATATTATATATTGCGACATCATCTTTTGCAAAATCTGGAACTTCCTGCTAGACACAATTATTGCTTTATTTTACTATTCACATCGATTTCACTCGTAGCATACAAATGAAATTTTGAGATTCTCTTTTCTTTTATATTAAGGCCTCTAACTTATTTCTACAAACACACATACTGAAAACAATTTCTAGTTGAAAATGGACGACGCAGAATTTTTTAGTTAAATTTATTAGGATTCTAGTTGAGGTAACAAGAATTCTGATTGATATAATATTTCTGGTAAAATCTATTATACTATTTATATCAATCAGAATTCTATCTCAACTAGAATTCTAGTAGACTTAACCAGAAAATTCTGATTCGTCCATTTTGCACCAGAACTACTATTTAATTCAACCAGACCATTTTTCTCAGTGTATTATTTTTTCATATAATCTCTAATGCGATCTAAGCTTATTTCAAACGTACAAAATTTAAAACTCTTGTATGCAACACATGTTGTCACGAATCGATTACAGAAACCGATGATAAGATTATAATTTTTCTTTTTGTTTTTTTTTTTGTATGAAATTGTCTGTCATTTTTTTTGTCTATATACTTTAATTGTGAAGAAGGATTTTTAAATCTGTGTAAACGCAATTAAAAGATTGGAGAATCTGAAAATTAATCACATTTTATAAAACACGAAAGAAATTCCAGCATCCCCTTAAAGTTCAGTCATCAAACCTTAGAATTGTTCGAGCGCTCTTCAAAGTTTTATGCGCCATGAAGATTTTTAACTGCCGATAGTGTTCTCTTTCTTTCCATCGCTGTCGTAGAGCAGCAGCAAACATAGCAATTTAAACTCGCCGTCCGCGAATCTCAATGTGCTCGTCTTCTGCGGTTCTCGAAGGGATGACTTTCGACCAGCCAACCCCGTAGCTGTCCTCACCATGAATAACGTCGTGATCCATCGTTACTTTTCTAGAAAGTACCGCACCGATCAACTTACATCAAATATCTCAATCTCGACTCCCTTTAATCGGGATCGCCATTTTCTCCAACCGATCGATGTTGATCAGTGTAACCGTCCTGTTTTGTCCTCAAACTGGGTTAAGTAGGAAAACTCATAACGGGTGATGGCAGCTTTCGCCAATCTGCCGACTAGAATATTCCTAGGAGCGCACGTAATAAATAACAAATTAACACGTAACATTTGCGTCTTCAAATACGTAGGGTTGCGGAAACGAAGTTAGCCAAAGTGCAAGGAAGCGATTTTTTTTTTTTTTTTTCGAAAAGAGCGTGATTAATCGTGGATTAAGTCAACAGCTGAATGCTTCTCCTCGCAGAACCGGTAAAATGTTCAAAAGAGCGCATGCGGAATTTCTATGATACGTATAGCCAGTCGAATGGAAGATACGTGGCTTCAGCTCGTTATAGCAGGGAAGTAGAACGGAAGTGGACGACGGGAAGCGAGGAGGAAGGGCGAAAAGATGAAAGGAGAGACCGACCTCTCCGTCCATTCCCTCATATTAGCTGGGGGGTGGATTCGTGCCGGTCGTCGTTCCGAAAAGTTCCGTGTTTGTTCTCGATCGTGAGAGATGATAACGGGAATTCTCGGTGCGCTTCTTAAAGCCGTAGGGAGAAGGGATATCCGAATACCATCGTCTCCCTTTTCAAAACTTTGAACGTATTGAATACCAATAGAAGGGGAGAAAACAAGTAAATCGTCAATCAACTTCATATCTTCCATGGCAATTATCGTAATTTGAGAGAAATGAATTACCAACTTTGCAGAAGTGCAGCGACTTTGAAACTTTCGGATCGCTGAAATAAATTGTACACAGAAAGAATAATTTTGCCAAGTATCTAAACATTTACATAGATACAGATGTGGAAATAATTTTGTTAGATTGTCAATATAGGACGCTCGAATTGGTCGCTAGACTGTCAGATCTTTTTAATAACATTTTATCATTCGTAACTTCATATTTGATAAAATATAGATCAATCATTTCTATATATAATTAAATTAGTTAGTAAGTGAAACTAAATAACGTCAAAGTAAATATAATGTTCATGTTAATATATATGCACTTGGTAAATAATTAACTAAATTTGAGTCAAATTTAATACACTTCTTAAGTTACATTTGTTTAACTCCATGATTTTAATTAAATTAACGACCCTTTAAGTAGAAGCGGTGGTGACTTATAGAAATGATTAAAAATAACTCGAATTGGGTATAATTTGATATTTAACGGTATGACGTTTTACGTATTAATTATGATACTCGACAAAATTATTTTTAGAACTGTCTCTAGCTAAATTTTAGATACTCAGGAAAATCACGTTCTTTTCGTGTTTATATGGAGGATGATTTAAAAAGAGAATGGAGACGATGTTCGGGATTTCCCCGTTCCTGTATATCGCCGTTTTCTCGTCGCCGAGCGGCGACGATTCGGCCGGAAAGGAAGCACCTCGATATCGATCACTATCGACGGAATTGATACCGCGTGCGTATTACTGCGAGCGTTTTCCGCGACGTGTAATTCGCCCCGGTGGGGACGACCATAAACGCGATCATTCCGATCGTACGGTACGATTGCAGCTGAATGGATGTAGGTCGGGAAAATACCGTGAGGCCGAATCTAGTCCGAGCTTACGGTCGATCGCCGTGGCCGCGATTGCACGCGATTCTACATAGTTCTCGCAAGCTGCATCGACGATTCTTGTATTATACATACGTGGCGGAATTTGCTGGAAAGAATACGCGTCGTGTTCGAAGGCGCCGAATTTACCACGAGTAACGTAGTAAATTTGAATTCCCTTAACGCCGCCCTCGTAATACTCGTAATTTTCGCGAAACGTTGCGAGGTGTCCTCGGAATGGTCCGGATTTATCGCGCGGTTAAAGATTTATGGAGACGCTTCGATAAAGTTCATTTATCCGGAAATCTACTATGCGTGTTCAACAGTTGCTTGATAGAGAAAGGTGTTAACCACTCGGTGGTTGCGCGTCCGCGTTCAAAATCAATCTTGTATCGCAACAGCATTTATTAGTCGCGCGCACCGGCGACGAATATCGGTTAAATTTGTATCAGGTTTTAATACGCAATGCGTTATCATCGTGCGCGACGTTGCGTGCCATTGACGGTCCGCGTTGCCGGTATAATTCTCGGATTCGAGTGCAACGTCTCGACGGAGTAGAGACGCTCGGGATACGATAAACATTCGTAAACGTCGCTGAGACCAAATGCGATGCACCGTACATACATCCAGCTCCGATCGATCTGTGCGCATTTAATTACTTTCTGCTCCATTGGGGGGACGCGTTGGAATTTCATCCGATGCCTCACTCACTTTGGCTCCGTTCGAAGCGCTCTAACGGGTGACGCCGAAATACCCGCGAGAAAAATGGAGGAGGGGAGGGGGTGGCATCGCTGGTTGATGTAATCACACGCGAACGCGTTTCTCGTACGCACGTACGCCATTCGCACCGGGTTGTATGGTCGATATAGCACGTACGCGAAATCACGCAGCGGTAAGATCAGTGTAATTCTGGGAGTCCTTCTGATTCTAGGGTGCTCACCATCAGCTCGGACCTACCCACTGTTTTGCAAGTGTTGAACGAGGTCGTACCTAATCTGGAGGAGGTAAGCGCTGGACTCCTGTTCTAAAGCCTTGTACATCTGCATTCTAAAAAATATCGAGGTGAATTTAACACCATGGATGTCTATGGGTGCTTTCCATTTGATGACGCTAGTCGACACGAGTATCGTTTTATCTTTGTCACTCTCTGAATGTCACGAAGAATAGAACGATGCTTGTGTCGACTTGTGTCGACTTGTCTCATCAAGTGGAAAGCACCTTGTATGATTCTCACTGTGTTGGTATTAATATTAACATCATCATGCGGATTTAATACCAAATGGGTTCTAAACACACCATGATGGTGTTGATATAAACACTAATTATTAGCGAGAGATGAGAATTATAAAGAATGATATTAAATCCACATGGATATTTTTTAGAGTACACGTATGCTAGAAATCGCTCCGAGATCTCGGTCAGAGAAAGAAATAACATTTGAACAATTCGGCTATTTGACCAATTGTGATTTGATCGATTCATTCTCTGTCCGAGATCTCGAAACGATTTCTAACATCGTGAACATGCTTTATCTGTCTCTTTCGAATCGTTTGTATGCGATTCCGCGCGCTTTCATGCTCCTCTTAATCCAGTTCGGGATCGCGACGATCGATTCTTTCTGCCATAGACGTAGCGTATTCCAAATTTCCACGATTTATTGTAGACACGATTTCAGAATGGTTCCCGCCATGGCAGCGACGAGATCGACGTGCGCATGCTGGTGCATCAGAGTCAAGCGGGATGCATCATCGGCAAAGCAGGCCTGAAAATCAAGGAACTCCGTGAGGTGAGTCATTCATTCTCGACAATTATGACAATTATGATTAAAGATGACATAACGCGTTTTTCTTGGCGAAAACAGTTGACGCAATTTTACGGCATGTTATTGCGTTTATATAATTTTGCGTGAAAGAATTGGCGCATTGGAAATACAAAATGACACGGATATGAGAACGTAAGAATGAAGAGAACCTGAGCAAGAACAAAAGATATTCTGTTCTTGTCGCTGAAATGCTTTTATATTTTCAAACTATATGCCAGCTTATCCAGTATCGGATATTTAATTTATCAATTGATCAACAACATCAAAGTAGTGACGCCAACAGCTTGGAGGTAAATCCAGCCCATCCTTCGGCGGGGCTCTCACGGTGCTTTTATTTTATTAACAATTCACCGGCGATCGCCAAGTTTTGCCTCCGTGCATGCAAACACTGAGATCGGTTTATGGACTTTAAAGCGTGTATTAACTTATTAACGAAGTGAGAGACAGAGAGCTCGAAACTTTGAGGTGAGCTTGTGTATGATGTATTTAAACTCTCTCAGTTTAATTATGGGCACGAGGGAACTTTCGCGACTCGTATATTGAAACGAAAATTTCTCGGATAGATACTTCGGATATCGCATATATTTTCGCTGCGAAGGATACACAAATTATTGGTATTTAAAGATTTGTATCGAGAGAGAAGATTGTTTTGTTCCTCTCTCTTCTGGAAATGGCAACAAAGCGACGTAGCTTGATGGAACGACAATTAAGTCCTCTTTAATTAGCGATCTCTGACATTGTGGTTTGGATTTTATATAACGAACACTATACTCGTCCGGATTTTCCAGTGAAGGACTTGGCACACTGTCTGGCTGACTAGTTGGCCTATTCTGAAATATGCAACGTGGCCAAGTGGCTTGTTACGTTTTCGCGTTCACGAGAAACAAAACCGAATATAGTCGACCGACCGACCGACCGAGCTTTTGTCTCGTCTCGAATCAACGAGTGCTCGAGTTGGAACGCCGTTACTTTTTCCTTTTTTTTTGGCTCAACTAATTTAAAATATTTGAAAAGTCAGTGATAAATTCGGAAAATAACGGTAGCGCGTTGTTTTGGGATACCGTGTTCAGGATTGACTTGGAAAACCCGGAAAATTGGGAAAAGTCAGAGGAAAGTGTAAAAAAGTTTGGAATTTTGAAATTTGCTCATAATTTCCTTAAATTGCTTCTATTCTAGATAATTGTTATAATTTTTTAATATTATATCTGACGTTTATAGTGAAATACGTTCAAACTCACTACTCACGTACTTTAAACTAATAAAATAATTGAAATTTATATTTCATTCAGTATTTGTATTTGATCGTCTTTCTTCATAACTGCATTCTTTTTTCCAATACTAATTAATTTTTTGTTGACTTGAATTTGCACTCAAAATTTTATGTGCTACTAACCTTTTTTGCATTGTTTTTAATAATATATGCTAGCTTTCCTTCACAATTCTTGACTTTAAATGTGTTAAAATTTACATATTTTATATTAGAAAATTTTCCATTTTTATCTAGAAAATCTGGAAAAGTCAGGGAATTTTAAAATTTATTTTCTGTGGCAACCCTGCGTGTTATTTTGCAGTTAATTAAATTTGTGTAACTTTTTGTTACCTTGAATTATTTTCCTCGATAGTTCAATTATTAACACGATGAAATCAAATGGAACAATAATCATGCATAAAACAGTAATCATATGTAAAGTGAAATTACAACATAATAAATAAAAATGTTTTAAATAAAACGTTATTTCCCTTTACCTAACCTTTTTGGGTTTTAATTGGTATACTGTTGCAGTGGTGCACACCGGTTAATTAATCAGAGCACGTTAACCCGCGAGAATTTTATTTACTGTATTTACTGTATTTCTCCCACTATTGCCATTATTATTCGGTTGCAAGCGAATTTAACAAATTCCATGTAGCGTCTGTATATTCGCGCAACGCGCGGAATAATGTTGTTTGGTAATTTGCTGAAAACTTATTCGTAATTTCGTCAGCCTCCCCGGTGAAGAGCAGCCGAGATAATTAGTCTATTAGAGTTTAGTTAACTGCCTCGTCAGATAATACATTTAAACGTATTGCTTGAGAGGGAGGGAGAGTTGGAACAATCGGATTTCGTAACACGATGTTATATCAAAAAGGGAACTCAACGAGCTTTTATAATCAATCGGGAAAAATGTTTATTCATTTTACATTTTATGTACAGCGAGCTTTAAACTTTTTAAGAGATTTTTAAGTCGAGACGAAAAAAAAAAAGCGCAATTGAGAAAAAATCCGAACCGATGGTTTTGTTTGGCAATCAATCAAAATTTATATACCTGAATAATTTGATGCGATTCGCATGAAGAAAAACACGAAAATTGCCCTTCGTATTTTATAATAAAAGCAACCGACGCGAGAGAGTCAGGAGATCTTCTTTACCTCCACTTCTCCCTCGAACGGGGGAAGACACGGCACCGCCACTCGGCGACATCGCCAAGTCGTTTTATTTCGATTCCGCGGGGGTTGGTAGGAGTAACTTTATTGATTTTGAACGGGAATTCCAGCACGGTCTCTCTTTTTTTTTTTTTTATCGTGTCATCGAGGATTCCGTCTCGCTGCCAGAAAACGTGCGGCTCTCTCTGATCGCCGGCTTTCTCATCGTCGGGGAGATAAAGATTGAACGGGTTGTTTATTATTCCGCGCGGGTACGATGCGCGCAATTGTCCGGAATTCTATTTTCTTTGCCCTTTTTCGAACGGTGGAAAGGGAAGGTTCTTTCCCGTAATTTATACATAGACGCGAACGGAACGTTGTACAGATTGTTAAAACGCGGCTTGAATAGGTCGCAATTTTCTGCAAAATTGCCACGCGAAAGGCTGGCCGAGCGGTCTGTTTACCGCACGAATTATTACGCGGGTGATACAACAATGCGTGACGGTGTGACGCACCGACAATGCTCGGGACGATGAGAATTGCGGACGATCGAAATTTATCGACTGGTTGAAGCACGCGCGCGAGCGCCATGGAACCACAGTTGCGGGTTTATCACCCCTAATTAACCCCTCGAGTTTCCCAGCCGTTCGATAACAGACTAGTTAATTGCAGAGTAGTGTGCGATTTCAGTTGACAACGTCAAACAACTCGAAACAACTCGAATCAATATTTGCTCAACGATAACGACGACGACGCTTAACTTACTCCGACGCTTGACCGACTTCCGAAACGGAATTGCTGTGCATTTCTGTCGAAAAATTCGTTGAATGTCCTCGTTCTGCAAAATACCACTTCTAAATATTATCGAAATGGAATTTCCGATGATACGAGGTCCTGCAAATAGATTAGGTGTGTTTTTATTCATGTCATACACTCCATTGGGAGACGGCAAACTAATAATAAAGGATATAAATTATTAATTGTATTAATAATGTGTTAGGTATATTAAAAATTGAACAAAACTAATTTTGACTTTATGAAGTTTTCTTCAGTCACGTATGGTTTACCAAAATACTAGAATTTAATTAAACATAATAAAAGATTAAATGCCATATAAATAAAAATTGATAGAGTCATATTGTTTTTTATTGCTGCACTGGATTGCATTAGAACTTTTCTTCTCGCTTTTGTCAAATATTAAACGCACTCTTTACAATCTTTGGAGTGGAATGTAACTTTAAAGAATGAAATCTCGCTTTTAAAAATTGACAATTGAGTCACTCTTTTTCAACATTGGCTCAATTGTCATTCTTTAGAATTAGGTTCTACTTCAACAATTTTAGAAAGTACTTATACTTATTTCATTTTAAATACAAAGAATATCGATGTTGCCACAGACCTGGAAAATTGGGAAAAGTCAGAGAAATTGAAATTGATCATGGAAAACCGGAAAAAATCAGGGGAAAATGTAAAAAAGTATGGAATTTCGAAATTTGCTTGCAATTTCCTTAAACTGCATCAACAACACATTACAAGTAATAGTTGTAATTTTTTAAATATATCTGATGTTTAGTCAAATACGTTCAAAACTTGTGCACTTTAGACGATTTTAATAAAATAATTAAAATTCATATATTATTTTTATTTGATTCTTCTTTTTCGTCTTCTTTTAATTGCATTCTTTTTTCCAAAACTAATTTATTTTTTGCTGGCTTGAATTTGCACTCAAAATTTTACTATGCTACTAAGATTTTTTTGCGTTGTTTTTAATAATGTAGACTAGCTTCTTACAATTAGTCATGGAAAATTTTCCATTTTCATTTGGAAAACCTGGAAAAGTCAGGGAATTTCAAAATTCATTTTCTATGGCAATCCTGAATGTACACTAGTTACAAAATACAATTAAGTACGAAGACTGTATACAGCTATAAAAAACAGACTTAATGACTGATGGTCCGGATATTGCTTAATAACAATGTTCGAGAAATGTGAAAAGAATACGGGATGCGGGAGAGAGAAAATATGCATGACACGAGATGTGATGGTGAATACGAGACGCGATGCGCTTGCGTTTGTGAGTATAATGGCGAACACGATCGTATACTTTGAAAAGGGTCTACAATATCGACATGGTGTAGTTCAATAATGCGCAGCCTTTATTAAAGATCATTTTTAGAGGGCCATTTTTACACTGAGGAAAAATTGTTCATTTAATTAAATTTAGTTCGTCTTTATTTCTTTCGATGGAAAATGTATAGATGGAAAAAAATGGTCTGGTTGGATTAAATAGTAATTCCGTTGGAAAAATAGACGAATCAGAATTTTCTGTTTAAATCTATTAAAATTCTAGTTGAGATTATTAAAATTCTGATTGATATAATTATTTTGGTAAAAATAAGAATTCTAGTAGATTTTACCAGAAATATTGTATCAGAATTCCGGTTATCTCAATTAGAATGCTAATAAATTTGAAAATAAATGAACCAGAAAATTCTGATTCATTTATTTTCAAGTACACAATTGAAAAAAAAATGTGTTGAATTTATCATAAATCGCATAAATCTCCCAAACGGTCCACTCAAATTTTTGAGTTAATTTTACACAAGATGAATATATTAGAAGGTAACATAAATATTATGTAAGAGAATAAAATGCAAAGAAAGATAACATCGACACAGTTGATAAATCGCGAAAGCATATTTTTTATCAGAAAATTAACATTTATGCAATGTTAAATTAAGATGGATTTGATTCATTTGTCTTAGAATTTACGTTTTAAAACACATTATTTTTATGTTACTTGTTCATTTACTCACTCAAATTGTATTATTTTGACACTAAAAACATTGAATATCAAAATCTTTAAATAACACAATTAAATTATGTTAAATTAATACTCGAATATGTTAAAAAATTCAACACAAACTGTTAATACAAACGAGACCAACACAAATTTTTTTTACTGTGTAGAATTTTCAGTGTACATTTAAATCAAATATATTTGACTTAAATACATATTCTCTAACGAAAAAAATAAAGATGAACTAAATTAATTTGATCAATTGAATAACAATTTTTTCTTATTGCATAAATATAAACAAAATCTTGCGAGTTGTATAATATTTATTTTGTTTGTACAGGGTGGGCCATCTATTGGTACGTTTTTAAAAATGCGATCAAATGAGCATACATTGATATTTTTTATTAATTTTTTTTTTGTTGTGAAGCTAAAAGTATCCGCGTCAAGAATGAAAAACGATTTCGTTCATGTGGCTCCCTCTACTGGCCTTACAGTATGCCATTCGGTCACCCCAATTATTAATGACATTTTGGACTACCTCGGCGCCAATTTCACTCAAAACAGTCGTAATATAATGTCATCCACTAACATCCCTTTCTCACGAACTTTCCTCACCAATTTGCGTATAGCTCCTTCGGTGGGTGCTCTATCACGACCCATATTTCTTTTCAAAATTCGTACAGTTTCGGCGACACAGCACTGACTTTGAAAATAAGTTTTTAAAATTTCAAAACGCTCTTCAAGAGAAAACATGTTGTTTCGTGCCGCGGACGGTATGACTAATAAACTGTCAAAATTTCGGGTCTGTAGCTCGTTCGGTGTTGCCATACGACGAAATTCAAAAACGTACCAATAGATGGCCCACCCTGTATAAAAAATATCAAATATTTATATTTTGGTTATGATCCGGCATGATTGGCTGTAAAAAATTTACAAACCGAATGTAAATGCACATCATTTTCAATGAATGAGCAGATTATTTATATGAATTGATTTTGTTCATTTTTGATGAATGATTTTTTTGCAAAGCGGATTTATTCGAGATTGTTGTAATCAACAGAACGAAATTCGTAGTAATATTAGAGAGTGTCATGTCTCTCATAGATCTCACGTTTCGCGTTATTTGCGTCTCCAATGGAATCGATCATATATAAAAAAAAAAAGAGGAATTCAACAAACATCGTATCAGCAAAAAAAACGACCTGTCAATTGAGTCAAAACTCATATCTCGGGGCACCATTTAATTTTGCAAAGGTTTCGCGGCTACGCTCGATGATACACTGAACGAAATTCGTCATGTCCGTGCCAACACGAGTATTCGTCCAATCAATCGACAAAAAATACCGGTCGATACGATAGCTTTGCTATTGGAACCACAGTTGCCACCTTTCGACTGATATATCTGGAGATCGACGGCTTCCCTACCGGAAATTAATACACTGAAAAAAAATGTTCGATTGGATTAATTAGAATTCTGGTTGAAAATGAACAAATTAGAATTTTCTGGTTGAATCTACTAGAATTCTAGTTGAAATAACCGGAATTCTGCAGATTAATATAATCGGAATCGTCAAGATATAGTCAGATATTTTTCCTACAAAAAAAAAAAAGATCATCAGATTTGATCCTCCCGTCGGAGATATCCACTGAAAGGAAGGATCATGAAAATTTTGAGCGGTTAACAGAAGATTTGATGAAAAAGCCAGAGTCTTCGAACTAACCATGGTTGGAGCCTGGGATCGACGGGAACCTTGCGTTGCGCAACACGAGATTAATATGTTCGTCGCAGGAACGCTATTTCGTGTACGACGGTGAAACGTGCTCTTTTCCTCCCGTGGGAAGTCTACGTAGTAGACTCCGGAATACGCGGGCACGCCGCATTAATGTACACGAGGAAGCCATATGTCCACTTGTGGTAGCTAATCATTAGGCGCACTCACAATGCAGCTCATCGCGTGCTAACCACGCGTGTGCGTGTCATCGGGGAAGCGCGTTCTATCACGCAGCGACGTGTCCGCTGCTCGCGTATCTACAACCGCATGCACGATCTACATGCACGATGTGGCAATTGCGTGGCTTCGCGTCGCAACCGATCTTCGATTTTCGTTATTCCGCTCGCGTAACGCAATCGCCAGCCGCGCATTCATTTCTATCAGAACCGCTAGCAGAGGCTCAGGCTCGTCGAGCGGTTCAAGGAAAATTGCATTGGTTGCAACAGGTCACGAGGTGAATATGAGCCCTTTTCCCTTCCCTTCCCTTCCCTTCACGCGTCTTTTTACGACGCATTTTTCCCTTTTTCTGTTTTTAACAACTCCCAACTTTTTATTGACAAACTTCATCACGGCGGTCGGGTCGTAAAGAGAGCGAAACTAGCTCGGGCGGCACTTTTTCTCGGCAAATTCTTTCGTAGTGCTTTTTCTTGTGACAATACTTACTTCCACTCGCCATCTCGTCTCGTTGAGGTAGTCAAAGCTGATTCACAAGTTTCGTGCGTTTAACAGGAGAACGTGAGAGAGAGAGAGAGAGAGAGAGGGAGGGAGGGGGGGAGGCGACGTACCGAGTTAACGGACAGGGGTGAGCAAAAAAAGCTCTCTTTCAGCGAAGCTCGAAATTAATTCCAGGAAGGTACACCAGATAATTATGCACACGCGATGTCTTTATTATCCGCCGACGCCGTTTTGTCTACGGCGCAGGTTGGAACGAGAAGTGGAGCGAGAGAGGAGGAGAGAATGAAATGCGTAGATGTTGTAAAATTACGTTTGAGTGCGTTTCTCATGAATCCGATATTTACGCGATCTTTTATGTAGCAAACAGATGCTTCTTACGTCGCGTCAGCGTCGAGAAGAAGGTGCAGTCACATTTAATTAAAATCAATTGATTTATATGTATATATAAATTTTCAATGAAGATTAATCGGTCGGAACAACACAGTTTTTACCGTGAATAATTTCAATCACAATTAGGTAAACGTCATTTATCGCAGACGGACGCGATTGACGTTGCGCAGGCAGATGTATATCGTGCATGTTCCTATAAATTTATTGTATCAGCGGAACGTGAATTGTGACTCAAACAACCGCGATGTTTGATCGTCGCAGCAAGAACTGTTCGTTTGACTCCGCGAAATGTTTGATGCGAATCTCTCGCGATTAAACTGTACGATTAATTTAAGTATCAAAATATTTGCCGCGTACAATTCGCGTCAGTGCACACTTCGCCAGTGTCGTGTAAAAAGGGATCACGGATCATCTGCGTCTCTCTTTCGAAATTCACTTTTCCGACGTCGTGCCTATTTCAGCCTATTTGTATTTGGCATCTTTCTGAATGCAAAAATACGACCGTCTCTCACGTGGAAGTTGCAAGAGGAACGATACGAGGCGTTCCAGCGAGGAGACTCTTTCTCTCTCTCTCTCTCTCTCTCTCTTCTATTCTTTCAATCATTCGTCGCTTTGCCGCACTAGGGAACACTCGTGGGCAACATGTGTTGCTATGGGCCTTTCTGAGGCCCCGCACCGCACGCAATCCCCGAACAGGTGCTGCCGAACCAGGTAACGGACGGTTCCGAGCAGCTGCCACGCCAGGTGTAGCATTAGTCTCTGAGCTTCGCCGGTGACGCTTAGCGCAGCAAGACGAGTCTTCAGGCTATCTTAACCTTTCGTTTCTCCTCCCCTAGAGCGAAGGTAGAGCGAAGGTAGAGCGAAGGTATTACTACTCGCATCTTTCTGCAGATCCAAGGATATCTCCTTCTAGTCAATGTTGTTGGTCCGCCAGTAACCCGCTGGTGAATTTGCATAGTCGTACAATGGAAATAAACTTTTCTTTGCGATATTACTTTGGTCATATGATACTTACAAATGGAAATCGTAAACGCGTGAGTTTTATGGGAAAAACAGAACGATTTGGGAGTTCATAGTTGCCACGAAACTGGAAATTGAACTGGAAAATAAAAATTCTTGACTTTAAAGAAGCCTAGTATGTCTGTATCATGTCTACGTAGTTTTGGAATGCTACTAACTTAATAATTAAATGCAAGCGATATCAGCAACAGTGATTTATATTGCTGTGTTAAATTGCTTTCTCAATAAAATTTGACAATTTCCAAATTAGAGTGAAAATATAAAAAATTTTTAAATATTATCGAAAGCATCAGGAAAATTTTATCTGGAAATCACGGAAATGTTATGGAATTTTAGAAAATGGTTGGATATAACAGAGCAAGCACGATAATTCTTGTGCAAATCAATACGGTTAACAAAACAACTTTATTAATTATTAATCCGCTTACATGTTTCGGCTCACTTTTGAGCCATCCTGAGAGACAATATGATGTGTTGTAATTACAAAAAAAAACTTGTTTACCTCCACCTAATGGAAACTATTGTATAATATAAAAACGAATTCTAATAACGATCTAAAGTGTATTAAAATTATTAAAAGGTAAATTTGTTGGGAGAGGAGGGCAGCAAAAATGATTTATTGTAAAATAATAGAAAGTAGCTCACTAAAACAAAAATTCACCACATCGCAAACACTTAAATTCTATCGGTTTAGTCTTTCGCTTTCAGCTAATCAGTGTCAATTATGTGTATTGAAATGAATAACTTTTAATACACCTAAAACATTAATCGCAAAGAAAAGGAAAAAAGAAGCGGGGAAAAAAACTCTGATATTAATTATAGTCCAGAGACGGACATTAAAATCAAAACCGAATCTTTAATAATTTAATCTTAATGTAACCAAGAACGTACACTGATGGAATTGTAGAATGAAGAATTTGCGAAACTCTGGAGTTGGTTTGGGAAAAAGTGGAAAGAATTGATATTGCTGTGCACGCAATAATTTCGAATAAGTTTTATTGAAATCGATATGTATGTCGAAAGCTCCATTCAGCTGTCGACTATTCCGGCGATTTGCAATTTATTTCAAGTGCTGGATAGTCCCAAGGGCGACTTAACAGGGGAGCGTCGCGCGGCGGAAGCGGGCGTAGTGGTTGAGCGGAATGGTGAGGCCCTTTTGTGGTGTTGAATGAGGTCCGGGTGTAGTCGTAACAGCGACTGAAATTGAGCCAGGAGCGCATGACGGATCCGCGAATCCTACCGCCTTTTCAGTAGTCGTTCGTTCGCACGTTCGTGAGGTTCTCCACACTCCGGTTCGGCTAACTCGCGTAACACGATCTTACGATTAGTGCACATAATTCGAAGGATTTTTCAGAATTCTTGTTGGGTTTCCGTCGATCATGGGTACGTTCATTGAGATCGATATTAATTATTCACTCTCTTAAATATGTATTTTTTGAAAAAAAGTAGCTCGAATGTTAAGTTTTAAGAGTGAGATTCCATTCTTTAGATTTCACTTTAAAGATTTTAAAGATTTTAGAGAGAGTAGTGTTGATTCTGCTTGGCATTTGTATTTTTATGATTTATATTCTCTGGAGTCTTTTATTATTCTTACGAAATTAATTAATTTACGCTTATTATGAGATACCAAACTCTCTCTATTTGTCTCTCTCTCTCTCTCTCTCTCTCTCTCTCTCTCTCTCTCTCTCTCTCTCTCTCTCTCTCTCTCTCTCTCTCTCTCTCTTCCTTTTCTTTTTGAGAAATCCTTTTTGCTGTATCATATTGCGATCATTAGGAGTGCATTTCTTTGCGTTAACGCAGACATTTTTGAAACTTTAGCTTTCCGTTAATAAAACATTTAAAAGAATCTATTGTAAAACTTTTCACCGTTGTTGCAACTTTGAACACAAAAGCGCACTATCGAGAACTACTAAACAAAACTTTCAAATATTAACCGGAGGCGGAAGCAAGTAGATGCGGGTGTGGATGCAAGAAAGAAGCACTTTCATCCGTTTGCCCGCGTTAGGAATAGGCTACGTCGAGTAAACGCGATAAAGGGAGCTCAAAAAGCGGAGTTTGCGCTGAGATTTATAAACTGTTTATTAGAACTGCGAGAGAGAAACGATGGGAATAAAGCGTAGCGGGGAAACCGTAGAGAAAAATGAAGGGATCACGAAAAAGAGAAGAGATTGTATTTGCTTTAAGCTGCGTCTGTTTGATGTATATCTATAAGATGCTGCGCGTTTTCCAGACACGCGTTTCCGCTTCCGCTCTTCCCGCAACGCAAATCGGTGGAGCATCGATGCTGAATTTAGATCGAACGCATAATACTTGGCAAGGATTCCGCGTACTCGATTATGCAAATTGATTGAAAGATTTTTAGAGATATCCGTTTATTTTCTCATCACGTCGGTTTTTTTATCGTTATTATTTCTGTCGCCACGTGGTCGAATGTGCGTGTAATTGAACGTAGTACAGTGTTAGATAGAAAAGGAGTAATGGCAACCCAATCCCTTGACAATAACATTTTGTTATTTTTAACTTCCATGTGTGTCAAAATGTGAATCGATCCATTTTTTGGTTTAGTTATTTTTTAAGTAAACAACGTCCATATTAATGTATGCACTTAGTTGATAATAAATTAAATTTGAGTCAAATTTAATACATTTTGTTGAGTTCATTGTTTAATTTCATTGTTTGAAATTAACAGTATATTGAGTAGGAGCAGTGGATTTATATTCTAAAAAATGATTATTTCATTAAACTTTTGATAATAGCTACCAAATGTTTAATGAAATAATATCAATTAAATGCTTGGTTAATATAATGCTTGGTTAAACATAATTTTATCTCTACAAATATTTAGTAAATAAAGTAAATATTACCAAATGGTATTACCAATGTAATACCATTAATTAAATATTTGTAAAAGTGAAATTATGTTTAGTTATACTAATCAAACATATAATTACCATTATTTCACTAAATATTTGATAGCTATTATTATTACTACTCTTTTTAGTATAGAAATGATTCAAATTAGGTATAATTTGGCATTATAAACTTAACAGTGTAAACGAAATTGGAAAAAATAGACAACTCCAGATTATTTTCCGGGCTGGATAAAGCATTAGAAAAACGAGAAAAATTGTTTCTTTAACGACAATTTTATCGGACAGTCTTATCCATCATTTAGACTCATAAGATGAAACTTTATATTTATTCTCTTAATATCTATTGAATTTCAAATGGACTCCGCACTATTAAATCTCTAGTGTCAAATTTAATCTAATTTGAATCGCTTCTACTCAATATATCGTTATTTTGTATACGATAACAATGAATAAATTTGATACTATATAGTGTTAATTTGACACTATATAGATTGCATTCCACTTAACGCTCCATAACACATTCATAGTGTCGAATTGTACGCGGAATTCGAATCACTTTTATTTTATTTTTTATTTAATTCCAAATTGTAATTTTGCACGAAAATACATGTGAATTCAAATTTATTGAAACTCGAGGCTCTCACACGGTTTTTCCAACCAAATTGATTTCTATATAATTATAAAGATAGAAGGCGATATATATATATATATATATATATATATATATATATATATATTGTAATATTTTAAATGTATGCTAACGTCGTTTTAAAAAAAATTTCGAAATGACCTACTCAAATTTAACTGCGATACAGCGATAGTTTACCGTAATGGGAAATAGGCGCTGATGAAATTTTGCGCCGTGGATTACCTCACGCGCGATATTCGACGAAAATCACATTTCATCAACGCTGGCATCCCTAGGAACGGTGTAGATTTGTCGAATCTACCGGCCAGACGGAAACGATTGGATGCTCGGAAAAAAGGCAACAAACCGGATCGTGCTTGTCTCTTTCGTATGTTTTCCGGTTTACGTTGCAATCAGCGACGAAGGTTTTGCCAATATTTTCGCGAATGCTATTTCGCCGACACCAAATTCCACTAACAATAACCACATGCATGTGCACTATGCGTATTTGAAATTTTTTGTTTGTTTGTCGAAGATAAAATTCTCACAAAAAACTTCCGGACCGAAATATTTTTTAAGGACGACGAAATCATTTTTCAACAGTATATCTAAAGTAATATTTTTATTGATCGAAAAATATGATACTTGATCGTGATACTAAATCGATGAATGTTTAGATAGCGTTATAGATGAAAGTTTTATCGGTGACTTTTATGTAACTCTTCCGTTTTCACGTTTTCATAAAGAAGAGATTGAAAGAGAGACTGGAATCTTTTTAGGCTTGCACGCGGAATCGGGAGAAAATTGATCCGGAAGCTTTTATTATGTACACTTTCCACGTCTGTCGAGAGGAGCGAATTTCAGCGAACCCCCTCTTCTTCTCCATCTTCTCTCCCAACATGTCATATTTTAATTTTAAATCGCGTTCCGCCGAGAGATGAATTCCATTCGCCGAAATTTCCCGCAGCAGTGATTTTTTTATCGCAAAGATCTTACGTCGCAATCTTAAAACACATTCGAGCATTTTTTTACATAACGATTGCTCCAAAGTCTCATACGTTACTTTGCGAGAAAATTATTTTTTACTTTAAATACCAATTTGACTTTTAAAGCGCTATTCTCAACCCTTTCCTTCTAAATAACGATACTAAATTTTTTACGACTCTAAATTTTTTACAGTGAAATCTCACTCCAAGAAAGTAGTGAAAATACAGCCATTCTTGAAAAAAAGTTAAAATATTTTACTTCTTTAAAAAGTCACAATTTTTACTCTTTTTAGAATAAATTCTCACTTCGAAGGAGTGAAATCTCACTTCAAAAAAGTGAGTTTCACTCTGAAAAGAAGATTCTCACATTTTCCCCAAGAAGTTAAATATTTTCACTCTCTCGAAGTGATATTTCACTGCAAGAAATTTAGAACGTAGTTAACGTATCCCTGTTTTTTAATAGATGCAACATAATTATAATCCCATTCCCATCGAAGGCTGTCGTGTTTAACTTCGTGTTTAACTTCAGAAAGGACGGTGGGAGGAAAAGAAAAATGAGTGGAGGCTCGCGTGTCATTACGTTGTACTTCTCGGGCAGAAATTTATGTCGTTCGCGGAAAACGAACGGCGAAGCGTACGAGTAAAACGGAAGAGAAAGAAAGGCATGAGAGCTGGGAGGGGAAGAGGAGAACTCGAAAATAGAACCGACCACTTTGCCGAGGACAATATTGTACGTCTTAGTCTCCACTCTGTAAAATAAACACTTCCCCTCTCCGTATCGTACGTCATACTCCCCGCGGTTGTCCTTTTCCTCTTTCACGGACTACATTTTCATACATCGCGTCAGTCGGGTTACGAAAGGCAAATTTTTGCGATACTTCCTCGATCCTGTACGCCACTTTATTCCCTTCCCCTTAGAGTCTCTCCAACGAGAGCGTACCTCATCGTTCTCCCATGGGAATCTCGCATAGAGGCGATTCGCCTTCGTATACCTCACGTATGTCGGTGCACACTCGTCGCTAGACTCTAAGACTGTTTATTAAAAAGCTTTTAGCGATATTAGACTGTCCACTGAGAGGAGCTGAGCTTCTTCAAGATGAACAGGACTCTGCCACGTGGCCGTCGTCTTTGATCATCATCATGAGTGAGACTTGGTGTGCATTCGCTGCGAGACATTCAGAGACTGTAAATATAGAGGATATTGAAAACCGATGAATTCTTAGTTTACCTTTAATACAGTTTTACGTGAACAGGTAATTTACGGTTCCGATTCTATATATATTAAAATATTTTTCCTGAGAGAAACTGAACTTTCTGACAAATTTTTGTTAAATTCTCCCTTTGGGAAGTTTGTTTTCTTTAATTTACGAATGACGAAGTGTTATATAAATTGTAGATGAAATTTTAGTAGATAAGTTTAGATAAGTTTGAATGAAAAAAAGTATTTTTGTAATATTTAAATACTGGTGCTTCTTTTATGTTTATGCAAATTTTGTTCTTTATATTCTTTAAAATTCTATAAAAGTTCTTTACTTTTTTTTTTTGATCGTACTTTTTAAATTAGAAAGAAAGTAAGGAAATAAAACGGCTAAAAAACGCAGACAGTAAAATTTATTAAATTTGCATCTCAAGAATTGTATTCTAATTTTAGTCTAAAAAATTAAGGAATCCTTAGGAAATTTTTTCTCAAAGTTAAGCAGGCATTCGCGTATTCGGGTGACTTATATATTATTAAAATACTCTTAATTGAAGATACCTAGCGTATCGGTTACTCGTCGTCGACGATCGATCGATCCTCTCAAATTGACGAATAACTCGTAATTCGCCAATCTTGCAAGCCAAAGGAAAATAATGCTCTTCAGCATTTCTTCTCCTTCCGTTCTTCGTTCGCGACGACGCCGGCTGGAGTTCGTTCATCTCTCAAAACACTCTCGAAAAGCTGCGTACACAGCCGATATAGCCGTTGCTCCCATTATTCGACCTCGCACCATCCTCTCTACTCCTCTCTACTTGCCCACGTTCTGATAACTTTAGGCACTCCGTTACTCTAACGGCCATGCCATAATCTCATGCAGATCGATGTTCCATCCGTATTACCTCGAGCATCGATGCACTTCCGAGCATGAGCGAGTGATGTTCTCCGCATGTGCATCGTCTTGCAATGCATGTATCGTCGGAAACAGACGTTTCCGTATTATTGTCGGCTGCGAACCTTCTAAGGGTGCGTTCCACTTGGCGCTTACAATACTCGCGAGCACATTATTTGTCTCTGTTTAATACTTATAAACAACAATGTTTTCCTTTCGGTGACACAAGTCGACACAAGTGTTATTCTGTCTTTATTCATTGAATATTAAGAGAGATAGAATGATGTTTGTCGACTTTGTTTGTTACTATCGTAAATGGAAGGTACTCGGTGAAATGATGCTACGCTATTAAATTTATAACTATCAAATTATCCAATTTGTGTTATTTTTAATAGATCACCGATCCTATCCAATAATCATTAATTTGACTGGAATAATGGAGATAATGGATAAATAATTTAATTCAAGAACATTCATTAAATTTGACTCAAAATTCTCAATTTATTATTTGTTCACTAAATGTATACGTTAAGATTGACGAGGTTTACGATGAAACTAACAACAAAAATGGATTGATACATTTTGACATATGCATTGAGAAAAAATGCTAAATTTTAATAAATATTTATTTGACAAATATTTAGTGCCAGCTAAACTTACAGTAAATAAATATTTAAAAAAATTATAATTAAATCAAATTAATGATTCTTGTGCCAAATAAATGTATCTTTATATTATATTTAGTACTACATTTGGCACTATTCAAACAAATGATTTATTAAAATTTAGTATATTTTTTTCAGTGTGGAAGTTAAAAATAACAAAATGTTATTAACTCGAGAGATGAGGTTACCATTGCTGCTTTAATATCTAATGCAGGAAGCGTCAAATGTTTTTTTTTTCCATTGGCCAGAAGTTTTCTGATCGATTTGCGACCTGTCCCTTCTTTCGACGGAGGTGGTCACCTATTTGGTAGCATTGGAAGACGAAGCGCTAAATGACAGTCCTTCTCGGAGTTCTGTTCGAGTTCGATATACGAGAATAGTATTGCGAAATAGAGATTTCGTACAACGGGAACGAAACTGTGTATTTCCGGGTTTCGTTCCAACGTTACCTCGGGGCAACAGTGCAATACAGGCACCCATTTGATCGTGCTGTTTTCCGTTGCATCGTCGCGCTCGCCGACGTTCCGCAAACACGGTTCTCGCAACTTGACTGCAATTTCGTTCGCAATTTGCTCCATGTAAGTCAGCTCGATTGCATCGCAATTATACATCGTGAGAAAAAATAACAGATCGCGAATCAATCGAATCATAATTATATATGTAATTCAGCCGGAATATCCCCTTCGGACAAATTCCCTTCTCATTAATCATACACGGAAAGAATTTGCTGAAGTACCTAAAAATTTAGATATAAATCTAAAAGTAACTTCGTTGGACTATCAATACTTGTATTATTTTGTAGAACGCTCAAATATGATGAACAATGCTGTAAAAAATTTTGATTTATTTTCAAAATTTATTTTCAGACCTGTATCTAGTTACACGATAAAAATTATGTATTTGTGTTGGAAACGATTCATTCATGTTCTTGTTAACAACATTTGTGTTGAATATTTTAACATATTCGAGTATTAATTTAACATAATGATAAACATCATGATAATTAAAGATTTTGTATTAAATTGTAATATTAAACATTATTTAACGTAATATTATTTAACGTTTCTTAATGTCGAAATAACTCAATTTATGAATAAATGAATAAGTAATATAAAAATAATGTGTTTTAAAACGCAAATTCCAAGATGAATGAATGAAATATGTTTTAATTTAACATATGATAAGTGTTAATTATACTTTCACAATTTATTCATAAACTGTGTCAGCATGTTTTCTCTATCGCGATCATTTATATTTTTTTGTTTCTTTTTTCCAAATAGGATATTAAATGAATACAAAAATTTGAACAGGAAAATTTCATGTGAAATGTGTTATATTCGACACAAATATTTCAACAGGGTAAATTTTTTCCGTTGTACTTGAAAACTCTTTTTCCACGCAGGATTGTAATTCTCGCACCGAAGGAGAACCAGATAGACCTATCTATCCTTGGGGGCAATTAAGTTTTTATCGTATTCATCCTTCCTTCCTATCGTAGCGTGGATTTCTCGTATGCTCCTTACACGTACGCTTACATTACGCTCGGGCTGAATGTTGGCAAACGAGAGGAGTGAAAAACAATTTGCCGCATAAATCCGCGTGCGTGCCCTGCGCTCATCTCGCGGTGCGTGAAATATCGCCGTCCTCGAGAACGCGGCGGGAACGGCCTGCATTTGACGGTGCGCACATTTACCAGAATATTTATTATATCTCCTCCATCGGCGTCGGTACGGCGGCAGTAACACGTCTTACGATTCCGAGCGCGCCCGAGTACTTTGTCTCTCCCTCTACTGTCTGTTAACCCTTTGCGTATACACTTGTTATCGTGCTGACGTTCACCAGTTTATTTTCCTGGTCACCAACGGAGGAAAATAGCGACTTGTTACGGGCGCTCTCTCCTTTAAAGCGTCTTATCTAAGGGGGATTGGAAAAATTGCTGCTTTTCGTGAGACCTAACGGGAGGGAAAGGTAAGTGGAACAGGGGATGAGACGGCAGCAAAAAGCAACCGGGAAACTGTGGAGAACTCGTTACGTCCATTTGAGAATCCTCCTCGTTTCACCGCGGATTCCCTTTCTTTGCGCACTTCACTTTTCTTCCCGTTCTTCCCGCTTGCAGACTTTGCGGCGTGTTCTTACGCCTTTCCTATTCAGTGGGGAAGCGTTTAAATCATGGTGGTCTCATCTATCCGTATCGTCTGTCAGCTTTCCGTCAATCTCTGTGACTTAATGGCTCGCGAGCGACCGCGAAATCAAAAGCAGAACAAGCAAAAAATGCTTCTGAAACGCTGAATTAACTGGCTCGCATTACTGCGACGATTTTCTTAGAGTGGCGCGCATTAAGTCCTTTGAAAAATTTACGCTCTTCTCACACCGAGAGGTACATTGGTGTTTTTAAAGTTACTTTTCGCCGGGTGGAAAAGGAGAGGAAATTATGACCCTTCAAAAGGACGGTATTGAGTTTCCGTTTCCTCGCAAAGAGAGCGACGGCGAGCCATCGAGAGGTCGGTAAATAGAAATAAAAAAAAATAGTGTTTTCACTCTGGCATCTAAATGTAAACGATCCTTTATCGCCGCCGACAGAAGAGAGAAGAGAAGCGTCTCTGTTTGAGATCGTTAATTCGTAAAAAAAGTCATAATTCTTTAATTAACATTAATTGTTGTTGGACGTGTGCATGAAATGAGTCTGTAAATTCATCTCTAGCACGATCTTAATTCTCGCTAAAGCTATTAATTTGTCGTTTTTTTCATTTCAAATTAATTCGTTATACACACACACATAGACAACGGCAACGGACCATCGAAGGTTCGAGAACAATTCAATCATGCGCGGATTTTCTGTCGCGTATGACTGTTACGTTGAAAGTCGAAAAGAATCCAAGGCGCCAATCAATCTTATACAACAAATGCCACGCAAAAATTACAATTGTGGCAAAATTCTATTGAATTTTATCAAGAAAAGACCCCAAGAGGCCACGAAGGCAATATATGCGCCGATCGTCGCCGATCTCTCTCTCTCTCTCTCTCTCTCTCTTAGTGTTCAGAGTCTCGCTATTATATCGTGTAAAAAACCGCCGTGAAAAACCACCAAGTAAAACCGCTGTAAGGAAGATTCCTTCGAGAACCGTCGAGAAAATCGCCGTGATTTTCTATTACTAGTATTACTAAGATAATTCGGAAAAGATGATTGCATCGAATATTTTGCGATAATTATTTATGTGTACTGAATTCGTTGTAAAAATTGAAGTAAATCTTTAGTCAAACTACAAAGAAACGAAGTTCTTTTCACTTTCGTGCGTTATATCAGCCGTGTGCCGTTCTCTCACTTTAATCTTTACGCGCGTTGCAATTCCTCACAGTCTCAAATTGAATGAATTAGAATTACACGATGAACGTTGCGTAATTATAATTATAGGATATCGAAGAACACGAGATATTTAATATCCAGATATCAAATATGATCTCTTACTTGATCTCTTACTGTTTTAATTTGCTTAATTGGTTTAATTGTCGTTGTCGACGGCGATTTTTTGTACCGGTTCTTTATCATATTCAGAGCTCCATGAATGCATTTGCAATGTCGCGAGTTAAACGAGGACGTACGTCGCGATTTTCAACAAGCGATACCGTCAGCATGCCGAGAGTGTCTCCGTTTGCATAGCGTCAAAGGATTCGCGGAGGGAGAGAGAGAGAGAGAGAGAGAGAGATGGAGACGATAAGTGCGGAATCATGACAGAGAAAATTATGAGAGTTGAAGGACCTTGCGACCTAGAGAAGCCGGAGGGTTGGATGCGTTTCAAAGTTTCCGCCGGCGCCGGAAGTCGGTATGTAAAGCAGATGGCCGACGGTTGACAGGAAGGATATGCGGTTTTCCACATATGTCATTGTGGTCCCTCTCTTTCCCCTCGCGAGTTCCAACACGGACGTACATGCGCGAAGCCGACGAGGGTGGTGCGACAATGCGACCACTTTCCACTACTTGTTCGGAAAAGCGAACCCCCCGATGGCCGGCGTGTAAATGTCGACACGTGGACGGCCGCGGGCGTGTAACGTCCGTCCTGGGTTACAATTAGTGTCGATAGGCATATGACAATTACATAGAGTACCTAACAAGCGAATCAAACCAATTACGAATACAATGGAAGCTCTTCAGGTAACAGCTTACACGTTCATACTTGAAAAGTGTTTCTTGCAATACAATGTAAGTAGGCAATATATAAAGGTGTGATTGTTGTTTATACTATCGACTTCGTTTGATAAAATGTATGTGCTTGTAAATAACATACGTAGGTATCATTTAGTCTTAAATGGGTTCTGTCGGTTTCTTCCACGTTTTCTCCCTCTTTCTCAATTTGTTTCACATGTTACGTTTGCATGCATTGTTTAAATTCTTACACTCCAATTAACCACCTGACACTTGATTTTTTTTCCATTAAAATACTCTTATACAATAGTGATCCTCCGAACATCCGCGATTCATTCATTTGTATTTTCTTGTGGAAAAACGAATGAGAAACATTCTGGGTTATGAAAATTCATGATCTCTTTAGTGGTCGTTATATACAGTTTACAACAATTTATAGGAATAGAAAGTGGGATGTATAATTTATTCTATCGCGGAAAAGTTTTATAAGTGTCTAGAAAACAAATTACAATCAGTGTATCTTATGATGAACAAACAACAGGTTTATCATCGTCTATAAATAAGAAAAATATCTTGGATAACATAGTGGATATATATTTATTTTATTTGTTTAAAAAGTAAATGCGAGTTATGAGCGGTGTATCTCAAAGATTATGAAAGCAATATAGATTGAAAGCTTGAGATAACAAATTTTTTAAACAAATTTATTATAGATATACACGTTATTAAAAATTTATCGAACTAGTAAGCATAATTCAATGTTTAAACATTCTTTTAATACGCAGCTGCAATAATCTGTTCCGTTAGTTTATTTAATAGTTTTTTTCAAATTTTTTGTTACGATATTTAAATAAAATTTATATTGTTGACTAATAAATATTAATATTGTACATTTTTTCAATTCATTTTGAAATCATTCGACTTATGGTTTTATAATTCATTTAAAATTAAATAAAAGATATTTATTTCAATATAATTGATTCTTAATTTTTTAAAACTGACATATTACCAATGGTTTTAATTAAAATCAAATTAATTTGTCAGATTCGCATATGCAACGCAGGCTGCTTTGAATTAAAGCAATTTGCAACTTACACACACAGACAGAATAACATCGTAGATAAAACCAGTTAAAACTTGTTTTGTGACTCGTATAATAAAATCGCTTGATTTAACGATTAAAGTTAATCCATGGAAACATGTTCTAATTTCATTTAAAAATCGCTGACTGCTTTAAAAATTGACGTTTCTAAATATAATCTTAGCGATTAATTTTAATTTTATATAATATGTATAGAAAAATCATTTCAATAGAATTAACACATGCATTCCGATAAAATTAACAACTTTTTACATTGACAATATAACATTGATCAAACATTAATATATAACGCTCATATATAACGACGATTCGATATATATTAGGTCATCTAAAAAGTATCCGCGGTTTTTTGTCACTAGATGTGCGTTGATGATCATATATCTAGTGACAAAAGTACCGCGGATACTTTTTAGATGACCCAATATATTAAATAAAACTTTCGGAGAAGTTAATTATTGAAATACCCTCCTGGAGACCACAGAGGCATTAGAGACATACAAGAACATTTTTTCGTTCTAGTACCTTTCTCTATCACATGTCACACTGTTACTGTCACGGTCACAGCATTTTCCCGAATTAATTCCAACGGATCGGTTAATACACGTAAAAAAAGAGGACCGCTACGAGCGCGATTCCACCCATGAGTAGATAAGAAGACAGGCTGAATCCTTGAACGTTCTTTTCCGTTTCCTTCACGTATCCCGATGTCCAGCCTTTTTTCGGCAGTTTGTTCATCCTTTCCGAATCAGCGATTACACCGACCTGGTACGTCTTCATCAGTTCCATCGCGTCTTTCGAATGCCCGACGTCGTCGAAGTCTTCGGAAGCGTCTATGCCTTTGTGTTCCAATAGGATCTCCTCTCCACCCGGATGCTCATTGAGAAAGCTGCGGACGTTGTATACTTTGTCGTGCAAGATGAAAAGGACTTTATCCTTATCGTCGTTTTTTTTTATCTCGTTCCGCGTGAATACTTTCATTTCTGCCATGTCTCGATGACCTTTCGCTTTTTCTTCTTTGTACAGTCGATCTAAAAGAAAAGAGAACTTATTAAAATTGTTTTCGTCGTAGCTTCGACATTACATAAGTAAAATGTTTTTTCCTCTCGCGTAACGCAAGAATGAGTTTGATGACTATCACAAAGATACGATCTTATCCTTTTAAATTGTGTAAGAATGAAATCACGTAATCCACGTATTTGACCGATACGGTTTACCGAACGCTTAGTTTTAGAAAGGTTAATTGTATAGTGAGTCAATAAGTTTTGCGAGTAACGCAATTATAAATAAATTTAGAAATACGACGTCATGTACGCGTTAAGATCATCATGGCATTTCAACGTGCCACGAGTAGTTCAATGCAATCATGACGAGGTCAGCAGAGTGAGATTACATAACGAGTATTCACTTGGTTACCACAGCAATCAAAGTTCGACTATGCTGCAGAATTGTTTTTTAAGATTATTATATTCTTATTATATACTTGAGTGAGATAATGACGTTTTCAAATGACTTGTCACATTACTTCAGATATATCGAACGTAGCAAACAAACATCCATGTCATGCGATCATTAAATCTAACAATATTAATGACACAGTAAATAGTCTATTCCTACATATTTTCGTTATCTAATCATCCGCTTAAATAGATAATGTCGTAGCATTATCGCTATGCGTTTTCGACAAACAACGTTTCTACGGAGTCAAACAACACGGCCCCCGTAAAAGTGAGGGCCATTAGTTTAATAGGTTCCTCGAAATTTGCATAGGTCGCGTAATTTCTCGAGTGCAATGCGCGGAAAGACGCACAGACGGCGGAAACGTTCTCAAACGGAGGATATTTCGTCAGGTGAAGGTTCTATTTGAGAGAAGTGGCAAGTACGTCTCTCGCTTTCCGTTTGCTATTTAGAGAAGTATATGCCTTTGAAGGATCACGGATTCAACCCTTACTAATAATCAAACTTTATCCGATCGCAGGCAGTTGAACGAGTACACTCGCGAGTTTTGCCATGGAAATATCGATTCAAGATGATGATTCGCAAGAATAGATCTCGACGAAAATATCTTCGCTGTCGAAACGACATACGAACGAACGAGATACGGATTTGAGAAGTGCGTCGGATCGATATGGCCTTTTCCCATTGTTTCTTTCGAAACAAATAGCTCTCATCGAGTCTTTGCATGGAAAAGCTCATCTGAGCTACAGTTGACGGAGATTTGACGTTCGCTGGACCACATACCTCCTCTTCGCACCTTCAAAGGGTGTGTTACGAAGGATAACGTCGACTTCTTTGACGGAAGGAGACAGATCCAGAGAGAAATGCAAGGCAACGGTACAAATGAGTCGTAGATGCGAATCTTCGCCGAGATAAGATGTCGTGCGAGAACCTCTCCTCGGAACTGCATTCGCGTGAGCACTACGGAATGCAGTCTGTCGTTCGTACAGTTCTATGTTCCCCTCCTTCTCGTTCCTCTCGTTGTCCGGACCCCACCGCATAAGCTCCTCGTGTTATCTGAAGGCCAGCAACGTTGCCAACCGCTGCTTTACAGCAAAACACGCTGACGCGTTAAATCGTGGGCAATGCCTAAGTGGCGGACTCGATTGGCTGACTTACATAGAAACCTGTGAGTCTAAGTAATAATATGTGCTTCTCATTTAGTGACACAAGTCGACACAAACATCAGTTTATCCTTTTTGACATTCAGAGAACAACAAAGATAGAACGACACTTGTGTCGACTTGTGTCATTACATGGAAAGCCCCTGATATACTGTTTTCACAAAGGCTGATTACAAATCCTCGATTGCTATGAATTGAAGTCTCGTTACAAGAAGTTTGTAATATTAGATTGCAATTACGGATAATCGTTGATCACTCAGAGTATTTTTGTTAGTTAGAGTAGCGATAATACACGCGCGATTTTCATGTATTTCTGAGGCTTTCGTGAGGTTGAGAAGATCATTGAACTGATGATAAGATAATTCTGCTGATTCAAATTTGTCAGTTATAACATACAATATACAGAATGTCTAGAAACATAATAAACATACTTTTCACTCGTTCCAAGAGAAGTAGTCTCACTTTATCCACTATATAGTTTTCGAACTGCAAGGAATTCTGACAAATATTTTCCATTTATTGGAGCAAATTTTATCGGCAGTATCTTATTAGATAAAAATGACGAATAAAAATATCTTCATTTTTTGTAATATTTGTTAACTTAGTTAATCAATTAATAAACATATTACGCGCGATATATATCCGCATAATTAAATTTTTTGCCTTTGAATTTTCTCGAATAATCTAACGGCGCGAAATCTTTCGAAAATTTTGTAAGCCGAAAGCACGCAATGAGAATAATAGCAATGTTTTTGTACAAAATTACTAGGTACTGTTCTTGTTTGTAAACTCACGTACTATGCAGGCATGATGCCCGATTCATATGTAAAAGCGTCTAGTCATGATGATGCCACATCAAAAAGATAAGCTTGATAGTCGAGCTGCTTGATCGCATTTTTGTACAGCATCGAACATTTATACATACTGTCATTTTCTTCATATATTCCATAATAACTATCAATTATCGTAACAACTAAAAATCAATTATTATAACAACTCAAAATTACCGCTCAGGACAATTTTATCACAAAAAATTGCTTCTTTTGGCATAGAAATTTCACTGTGTATTTTAGAATTTCATATATATTATATTATATTATAATATTATATATGTACATAATGTATGTCGCCGCTTGTACGATCAGATATTTTTCATTTAATATAATTTTCTATAATAATGAATATTTAGAAGTGATAATAGCGAAAGCTATATAATACATATATACCAGATAATACGTTTATCGTTATACATGAAGACTATCGCTCGGCCGTTTCATAATTTCGCTTATTTGATGCTTGATGACAGCTTTTCCGTATCCGATTTCCATATCAAGTTACATTCGTGAACGATGATCCATTTTGGACGAGCATTTTAAACGAACTTGCTGATATTTTCCCTCGACGCACGTTGGAATAAAGTTCAAATATATTGCACGCATAAAACACGTACCAAAATAAAATATTAAAACAAGAAAACTTACTAAGTTACGTAAGACCTACGGATTAATTTATTTTTTCGAATATTTTTTCGATATTTTTTTGCTTTATAATGAGCGTTTCATTACAAGTTGTATTACAATGTACAAAATTATATGGACATGATAAATGCAAAACAATAAAAGCGATAGTATTAATTAAAATCAAAATTAAAAGGAATCAAGCCAAAACATATCTATTCAGTATATATTTATATATATATTCTTATTCCTCTTGTAAGCATTAAATAACAAATTTTCAAGTAAATGTGTATCCATTAAAATAGTTGTGCAAGAACAATAACTTAATAGCTTCGAATGGATTATACATAACATTGCATATTTTGCATATTTTAGCGTTATGTTAAAATTAAAAAATTGCGCTCATAAATCCTAGTTTTCTCATCCAATAATAAATTATAATAGCATAAATTATGAAAGAGAACCACATGAATGTCGAGGACCAGAACGTCGTTTGTTCCGATTCTTGATACTGCCAATCTTCCTCCACTGGTTCTTTTACTTCTACAAATAAAAAAAAAATAATTTGTGAAGATCTTAGTGACATTGAAAAGTACATGATTTATGACTACGATGTATTCTAAAGATGATTCTTCTAAAAGCAACAGAATTAAGATATACGATTCTTCTACTAAGATCCGATTCCATCAATGTAAGATTAACTTTAATCTTGGTTCAATCTATTGTTTATCTTCTTGTAATCCTAGGAATTAGATAAAGATAAACAGTAAGTAAACTGAGATCAAATTTAATCTTACATTGGTGGAACTGGGCCTAAGAGCATAGAATGATTGTAATGTGAGGGTGTCAGGAACAGTTATTGTGCCATTATTCATTGACGTAACATAAATATGATAGAATGTTCTAAGGTCGACATTTGTAGTCGGTTCTTATTTCAAAACAGTCTCAAATAATGTCTTATAATGAAACGGTGATTAGTTTGTTGTGACATCTTAATTCGAAAATAATCACTTGGGATATTTTTACATTTCAACGGCAGAAAATTGAAAAATGTTGTAGTGTCTTGTATAATGGATATTATTTGACACATATATATTTTCTTTCATTTTTAATAATTATTCTTTACGAAAATGTAGAATTCCATCGAAAACCCGCAATAAAAAGTGCTGTATTAATTAAAATCTTTATCTTTTTAAAATACTGTTATAATAAATTTCTATTTTATTTGTTTAATATTTGGTTTCGACTTACTTTTTTTTAAGAAAATTCTGATTAAATCCATATCTATAATGTTCTCGAGTATATTAATAAATCGGAAAACAATAATATGTAATAAATTGTTAATAATAATGATTTTAATTGGAGTATAAAAATATCCCAGGTGATTATTTACAAAACAAAAATTAGTTAACTACTTCTGAGTTAAGATTGTACTCAAGGCGATCTTAAATAAAAGAATCGATTATGAATAGCGGAAATAACTAATAACTAAAATATAACTGTTAGAAATTGAAGAAACTACATGAAAGGTATATAAATGATATACTTATGTACATAAACCCACATTTGTCGATGACGTAAACATTGCGAATGTAAGCTCGACTGTTTACGAGACTTTGTTTATAGCGTATCGCGTTAAATTTGTAAGCAATGAATCCGAACGGTATTAAATCACAGTACAATTCAAGCGACCGAGGAAAAGAACAAACCTGTATTTGTCGTTTTCGTTTTATTATCGGAGCTTACACTATCCGTTATCTCTCCGATTTTGAAATTCTCACGAAAAATAATCGCCTCCTTACTGTGGCCGATTGCCTCGAAACTTTCTGTCGCATCTTGCCCCGCTAATTTCAGCAGCACTTCCTCGCCGCCAGGATGTTCCTTGTGGAACTTGGTGATATTATAGACTCCACCGTTTATCACGATCCATAGATCCTTGGCGTTATTGTGACTGGCAACTTCATCGATAGTGTAGACGTCCATTATAGTGATGACACTGAAGAAGAAACAATTTTGTAAACTTTTCTGTGAAGAGAAGTGCGAGGACCACGAGGAAATCTGCGAGGTGTCACGTACGAACGATGACTTGTGATTATCTTATTGACTACGTTTCTCTGCCGCTGTACGTTACAGCGATTAGATCGCTTTGTGGAAAACCCCCGAAGATTTGTCTTCGTGTCACCTTCGGACGACGCACGTATGTGTCGGTCTATTTTGACTCGATCTCGGTCGCAGATCGGTCACGCAGAGGAACACTTTGAAAGGGAAAACAGCTGGTATAAACGAAGCAACACGATCGCAATGACGACAACGACGTACTTTGTCGCGTTTTGTCCCGTATTCCCGATATCTCGTGTATTCAGAGAAATGCTCTGACCACTGCCTTCCTTTCGTTTCCGTCGCGGATGTCGACGATGAAAGCTAGTCTCTCCTCGTACCTGTCGCATTTTACGTTGCGACACGGTTTCTCGTACGGTGAATTTTCGCGCTTTCTCCTTATTTTTCTCAGCATTTCCGACAAACGCCGTGCGCGCGCACGGTGTGTAATATCGCGAGCGGTGATATCTTATTTATTTTATGGTCTCTTATGTCTTCGTCCAAATGTATTTCGACTGACATGGAATCTACAGCGCGTATTTCGTTATTAATATTTAATAGATTGTTACTTATTTAAATTCGCGTATGTGAATTCAGCGTCGAGAAATTTCCGCACGCGATGTGAAATTTTCAATTATTATCGATTGGCGATACATTCATCAGTCAGCCCGGTATGTAGAATATAAATTTTAATTTATTGATCGAAATGTGTATCGGCATATAGAAGGAATTTTTGACGTAGTAATCCGGAGGGCTTTGAAAGTCTATTGTACTTTAACCGTTTTGTAAAATGCGAACATTGTTTCGCTTATCCCGACGAGTTTGTGACATTTACGTGTCATGGGATTTATGTGACAGTTTATGTCGTAGCTTCTCACCTGATTCGAAAGTAGTAGATACGTTGAGAGGCAATTTGCGATTATATGTTTTAACGAGGAATACGCATTTTTTTCCCGTAGTGTTACTTGGAAGTCACTGCACAATTGCTAAATCAGACGAATTGAAGCCGCAAAGTGGAGCTGTCTTTCTTCACGAACGGTGTGTTATGAATGCGTATGACTTTCGTGTCTCCATGAACTACGAACTCATGAAAATGCATTAAGTACTTGAGGTGTTCACCTAGCGATGATTTGCAGAAAGAGTTACGCAGTAGACGGAATAATCTGAAAACATTGTATATTAAATTTATGCTTGTAAAATTTTATTATTTATTTATGAAAATGTAATTCTTTTGAGATATTAAGAGAATGTTCTATAATACTTTGTCGCGTTTTTTCAGCAAGTTTTTTAAGGAATATTTTTTGAAAAAGTGAGTTGATATTTTTGTTTAATTACTTTTGTCCCTTTTTTTTATTTGATATTGTTTCAAGTTGGAGAGATTTGATATTTTTTAATAAAAGATGTGAATAATAGATCTATTTGACTTCTACATCGTACACATTTGCGACAATTCCGGATTTCTGAGTGGATCTCTCAGTGAAGTGAAATTAAAAAATGTCGGAACTAGTATTCATTTCGCTCATTAAGTAAATAAATAGCTTTTATTTATAAAAAAAAGTTTGACTTTCTATTTTCTTGAGCTCTGAAAAAAAATAGAAAAAATTAAGTTATTAAGATAATTCTTTCCGATAACAGCCGCAAGTGTTCTAATTAAAATATTTTGTTTTTTAATTTTAATTGAAACATCCGGAATCATAATTACATATATGAATAATCGTCCACACGATGCGCAGAAATCAAACTGATTTGTTAATTATTCACATTTTTCATATAAAAAAAATAACAAATCTATCTTAAAACAATAATAAATAAAGAATAAAAGTAATTTTAAAAAATATTTATTCACTTTTCAAAAAAAAAAAAAAATTCCTAAAAATTACATAAACAGCCTGACAAAGTAAAAAACCTTCTTAAACCGTCCGCGATCGTCTTTCTCGCTGTTTTAGAAATTGAATTTTATTATAATGTGTTATTTTTAACTTCACCTTTGGACACAGGCTACTAAGATAATCGATTGACTGATTGACTCGAGAAACGAAATAAAAGTCAAAGGAATACAGAACGTCTTGTTTTATACGACTAAGTTCGTGTCCGACCAAATCATCAGCATAACTAAAATAAAATACGCTATTCGAAATTCTGTCATTGAAAATGCTCTATTGAAAAGTAAATATCATGCGATAACGTCTTCGACTTATTTAACATTTATACAATCGGTACCAATATTCTTTAGCCTTTACGTAAAATCATCCTAGTTGTGAAAGAACTTCTTCGTCGCATCGAATTGAATGGTACGATTTACGTTTAGATTAGTGCATGACGCCGCCAGTAATACCGTTGAAGTTTGTAAACTTGTGCTACGGATGCCGTTGCAACGGAGAACTATTAAGCAAACACGAATTTGGTGGCGCAGTGCGGTTCATTCTCACGAAATCGCTCTCGTATGGTTATCCTCCCAGTGCAAGGACTTTGAAGTCCTCTGGATGTTTGCGCCGAATTACCATAAGCACGTTACAGCCACTTTAATCTTCTAATACCAATGTCTTTACGTTTAATAACGACTCTCTCGTAGTCGCGAATGATATATAAATATAAAACTTATAGTTATAGTTTCAGAGAGAGTTATTAGCATACAGGTATAACATTCTTTCGAGAAGAAATTCTTACGCTACGCGTACACAAGTTGGCATAATTATGTCAAGTTACGACCTTGAAACTTGGGACAATTAATTATCTTCCTCGACTCTTGAATATTCAAGAAAATGTTCACTCGAAGGGAGAGGACAGAAATCTCTGCGATCGCGGCAAGTTTCGGAAGTTCGGAAACTTTCTGGAAAATTGAAAATCCATACAGCTGTGAACGATCAAGGGTGCGTGGGAGACAAGTTCGTACGGTATACATAATGCATTGTGATATCGATGTTTCGACTGGAATAATCTCACTTCCTCGCGAAATCTCACACACGGCGAAATCTCATACTTCTACTTCTACTACTTTATACTGTGCTATTTATGGCACATTGGTTCCTTCAAAGAACGATCGATTCACATTGTTCTCTTCAAGTTTACCGATATCGAATGTCAGAGGTAAGTTCAGGCGGAGAAGCGGAAATTTCTTTCGAGAATCCGCCTCTCTCTCTCGAGGCACTTCGTCCTCCGCAAAAAACGCGAGTCAAAAAGCGCTTCAGCGAGTGGCTTTCATCTTTGTCTTTTATTTCATCTCTTCGATTAATTATCAAGAGCTCATTTCTCATGGCAATTGGTTTTACTTTCACGGTGCAGAATATATATATATATAACTAACGCACTTGTTTCTATTTTAGAAAATTCATTTTGAATATTAACGCGAATGAAAGTTTGATATGTCAACGGTACGCTCGCCAACTTCCGGTGAAAATGATTCAAATATCAGAAATAATGCTGGACCGTAAGAACAATCCTTGTCAATCCAAAACCGTTGTTGCACACAAGAATTCGCGCCCATTCTCGTTTCTGTCGCGTCGAGATTAATCCTGCTGATTCGTGGACGTGATCAGCAGAATTAATTAATTCGATTAAAATCAATTTGGCTTTTTCCGCCCCCCGGCGCATGTCGTGTAAATACCGATCTGCGATGGCAATTCTCATCGATTTTTCTTTCAAATCGTGGCATTCAAATCGCTCGGATGGCTGATTATACAACGCGACACCGAGCTTTTATTTCTCGGCTCATTCTCCGCTTATGAATTCCATTGACTAATTATATAGATATCTACGCGAGCAATATATAGCCGTTCGCCAGTTATTCGCTGGTGATCGAACAACGTTGATTGTTTTTTTTTTGTTATGCTGGAACAGAATGCAATGTACGCGCGCTATTTCCTTTATTCTCTCTCTTTCTCTCAAAAAAAAAAAAAATACGTATAATATAAATTACGTTTGCGTTATCCCTTTCTTCGTCTGTCTTCATGTACTTTTCTCGATTCTATCAGTTTGGGGATTAACGCTGTATCCAGGTAGCAGATGTAGTAGGTAGTGAGCCTCAATATCGCTGGACTGTCCGCATCAGAAGCGTTTGAATGGATCTGCACGAGGCTAGCGGGATTTTAGGGAGTGGGTTGCTTTGATCTACGTAATTAAACGGCGCGATTTCTCCGCACAATACCACCGGATGCAGCACGCGTGTATATGTAGTATACGTGAGCGTATACTAGATTGTTATCTGGTTTGGATATTTCGCGTTTGAGCACACAGCTGTCGATGTTATCGGCAATTTTTCGTTTTTGCATCACTCGCATCAAAGCTATCTCCGCGCGTACATCCATCCTATATGCATCACTGTCTGTCAGTTCATCATCCTTCCTACCTCCAATCCAATGCGCAGAATTATATTATTTTACCTGCAACTGTAAATCTCATCTGTTATCATCGAAAGCTTACGAGTTATTTTACGACGCAAACGACAGGTGAAATTAGCTTAAGAAAAATTTAAGTGCCACCAAATGGTTGCACTCAGCCGTTTACCCTCAGCCGTCTCGATGTGGCGTGATCGAGATCTCGGAAAGTACAGGTAGACTGTTAAACGACTATCAGCACGCGATCTGAACATTGTCGTCTCGAGGTATTACTTAGAAACCTCGCGGCAGAGAGCGGGACGCAGATTAGTGAAGCGAGTACGAAAGCATTTCAGCATCGTTAAGTCGTTAATCAGGGGTGGGTGAGAGCTGTCGAGGAAGCAGATGGAGTATCACACCCTGATCGTGACTCATGTCCGATTGTCAGAGTAATTAAAAAGAGCCGTTGAACACGCACACGCAGGAGGGTTGAGTTACTTATTATACTTCGTTATGTCAGCGATTATTAGTCGAAGACAGAAATGTGAGATCTCGACATTTTTAGAAACGTGATACATTTTTATTTGCGGAATCACACATTCCAACTTGAAAAATGAGAGAATCGTCTTTTATATCTTTAACTTGTTAACTGTAGTTGCGTCTTCTTTTCAATGTAAACGCGGAAAGTTTCCTGAATTCTGAGTTGTAAATTTTGTCTAACGTACCCGAATACTTTTGTGTTTCAGAAAACCGGAGCCAGAATCAAGATCTATTCGAACACCTGCCCTCGCAGTACAGATCGTCTCATCAGCATCTGCGGGAAACCCACAACGTGCATCGAATGTATACGTGAATTGATCGCTACCATTAAGACTGTGAGTGTACTATGAGATCATGATTTTTTTTAAATAAATTTTTAATAGCCGTTGCATCTCGCACAAAACGTCGATTCTTTTTGTTGAAAAAGACATATGTTTCTTATATCATTCGAATATAATATTATTTGAATATTATTACAGTTTTTGTAGAAGTAGTTTCAATTTTCAATAGTTTTGTCACTGTTAGATATTAAAGACGCAATGATAATCTAATCTCTTGTGTTAAATAACATTTTGTTATTTTTAACGTACTACTCTCTAAATCAGTAAATAATCACTATTATCAGTGCCAAATATGCCACTGGTAATTAAATGTGAATTAAATGTGAAATCCCTAACCTTACCTAACTTGTATTAATCTAATTAATCTTACTTTAGTGAATAAACTCAATGAATGAACATGCAAATATCAGTATTTTAGGTATAATGCTCAAACTTTCTTTTTTAGTTGAATTTCACTGATTATCCAGTTACTAGATTTAGAGAGTATATATTAAAATGTTAATTAACCCATTTCTGTAATTACTTCCAAAGTAAACAACGTTTATATTAACGTATGCACTCAGTAAATAATAAGAAACTGAAATTGAATCAAATTTTTAATACATTTTTTTAGATTAAATTATTTAATTCTGTTGTTTTAGTTAAAATAACGACACATTGAGTACTCTGTTAAATTCATAATATCAAATTATACTTAATTTGAGTTATTTTTAATCATTTCTTGCATACATTTTAGGTCACCTCTGCTCCTACTCAATATATCATTAGCTTAACTTTAAAACAATGGAGGTAAACAATTTATTTCGAGAAAATGTATTAAATTTGAATGGAATGAATTTATTTTATTTATTAAGTGCGTACGTTAATATTGTTTATTTTAAATCTAACTACTGGATTATATAAATGAATTGATTTACATTTTGATTCACATGAAGTTAAAACAACAAAATGTCATTTAATTTAAGGGTTTGGATTACTTGTTCCTTTGATATTTAGCAGTGTAAGAATAGTGACGACCTATAAAAATAATAAAAAATGACTCAAATTAGGCATAATTTGACATTATAAATTTAACATTGTTGAATGAATTAAAGTTCGCTCTATAATACATATGTTGGATCATCTAAAAACCGCGGATACTTTTTAGATGACCCAATACAATACGTAGGAAAGCAATCTTTGAGGAAGCGAAATATAACGTTTAGTTTTTATTTTCCAGTCACCGCTAAAGGGTGTGAACAATCCTTATGATCCACACAACTTCGATGATTTTTATGCCGATGACTACGGCGGTTATGGAAACGCCGATGGTGGTCAGGGTAAGATCGGCGGATTTGGCGGTCCCGGTCGTGGTGGCGGCGGCGGCGGCGGCGGAGGCGGTGCCGGGGGTGGTGGCGGTGGCGGAATGCCGAGACGCGACAATCGTGGCGGTGGTCCGGGTGACATGAACCGCGGTTTTCCGCCGCCACGAGGTGGCCCACGCGGCGGCGGTGGCGGTGGAGGTGGCGGTGGCGGCGGCGGCGGCGGCGGAATGTCCGGCGGCCCGGATCGTGGATACGGCGGTAACTCGCGTGTGGGCGGCGGTGGTGGAGGAGGCGGCTACGACGGTGGCCGTGGTGGTGGCGGATATGGAGGTAGCGGAAACCGAGGCGGCCCACCACCCTATGGCGGCGGAAATTACAACGGTAAGAAGGAATCTTGATGATCCACTTAAACTATGATCAAAGAAACATCTATTTTTTAATCAGAAGACCCGAATATCCTTGATCGTAATAAAGATATTAAAATTCTACGACAAAGTTGATTAGGATACTGATGAGAAAGATCCGAGCATTCCATTAAATCGTTGCACATCGCTGAAATGTTCGGGGATTTGCGTATATCCGTGAAACGAACCGTTAATGTTTCTTTTGTCACAGGTGATGGATGGGGGATGCAAGGAGGAGCGCCCAATGGTTTGGGTGGCAGTGGTAACACGGGAATGGGTGGCCCTATGGGTGGAAACAACCAAGGCAACCAGGGCAACATGAGTGGAAACAAGACCAGTACACAAGTCACCATTCCTAAAGACGTAAGTCTTACTTTGTGTTTGTTTTATTTTCTAGAAAAACGTAAATATTCGTTGCATTAATTTATTTTGGTAATCGTAGCAAAAAATTGTATATTTGCTTTTTATACCGAAGATTCGAATTAAAATCCGATTAGGAACATTGGATTTTATTCGATCGTTGCTTCTCGGAAGCTACATCGGAAAGTAATAATGAATTATCGAGATTATCTTGTCAACCATATCAAATTGTAGGTCTCGCGTATATCTGTAAACTATTTAAAAAATGCACACAGAAATACATCGAAAAGTCATTGCGCTTCTATTAAATAGCTAAAGATTGAGAATAATTTATAGATAAATGTCTGCCATGTTTAATAATGATTATTTTGTTTGATTGAGATATCTTTGATTTTAGTCTATATCTATTGAAAATATATCTGATTATATATAGAATCTTATCTTGTCTTGCAGTTGGCCGGAGCCATAATTGGTAAAGGTGGTGCGAGGATCAGAAAAATCAGATCCGACAGTGGTGCTGGAATAACTATAGACGAGCCACTGCCTGGTAGTAACGACCGCATCATTACCATCACTGGGATTCCCAGTCAGATACAAATGGCCCAGTACCTGCTGCAGCAGAGGTAATTGTTATATTGACATATATCATATACTTACATTAAATGTAAAAATCTGCTTCTTATTTCATGTTAACATTGTAAATATTGCCTTTATATTATATTAATAAAACTTAAAATCGAACATGTTTATTGTTAAATGCGCTATTTAACAAAGATGGAAGTGTGTATGTGTGTATATATATATATATATATATATATATATACATATATATATATATATATATATACACACATACACATATATATGCTATATCTTGATGTTTAAGCATGTACAATTTTTGTAATTACATGATAAAAATTGCGATATAATGCTTGTATGACATTGTAAAATATATATTGTTATCATTTCATGCATCGCCACTTTGTTATAATTTTGCGAAGCTTCGCGATAAACATCTTGATGATATAAAAAGATAATTGTTAAAATAAAATCGAAGAAAGGATTATACTCTATATAAATAATATGTGCTATCTTGAAAATGTATAAGTAACTTCATAAATACGCTTGTGAGTGTAAGATAAAGTCGATAGTGTGTTAACATTTTGTGAATGATATATTTAAACTCTTCGATTTTATACACTGCTATTTAATATATATTGGAGTATATTTCTTCGTCATTGTCACGCGCGATAATAATTTCTCGTACTTCATCCGCTTTATAACCGATATCGCCGCCATCGCATCAGTTCATCTTTAGGAATTAACACAATCCGACTAACCAAACGATCGAGATGACTATAACATTCGCAAAGGTGAAGGAGTAGGAACGGAGAGAGACGGATGGAAGGAGAACGACGCGCTGGAGAAATCTCTAGCCCAGCGTGAGGGAAAATGGAGCACCGTTGTATGGAAGACTAGTGATTTTGTTGTTCTACTTTCGATGTAACAAGGAATCACTAATCATCCTACAAAGGTGTTCAAGAACTTCGCCTCTGCCTGAGACCTGCTTTCGGAACTAACACCATTCCCGCTGCGCTCCGTTTGCTCATCGACGCGCCGTAATTTCGCACGATTAAACAGTAACATTTTCTTCAATAATGTGTCTATAATCATCAAATAATTGCAGCTAAATAAAAGCTATAGTATTTATTCATATCCAAGTTATCTTGGATCTTTGATAACTCATGTAATGCGAACTCCATTTGTGATGCATACTAATACAATTAAGGCTTCGTGCGCTGTTGTCATTGCGATTTATTCCGAGTACGTTTATTGCGTCGCTCAGATATCATATATAAATTAAGGCTTTTTATATCGACGATTTAAATCTTATTTACGCAACATAAAATGCTTACATTTTTGTCATTCTGCGCTTTGTACCTCGTAAATCATTTTTAAAAAACTTCATAATGAAAAGAGAAAAATTTTAACTTAATATAAGAAAATTTGTCATTATCTCGTTTTAATTACATCATTTATTTTCTTCAATTTTAATCATTATGTGGTCTTTGACTAAAAATTCCGTTAATTTTTTCTGTTTCAGCGTGCACGAGAATGCAGATCATTACTAAGACGTGGTGAGGGATGCATTCGGGGAAGAGGGGAGCCAAAGATGCGCTTTTGTAACTTTTTTTTAGAAATATTTCTTGGGCAAACAAATACAAACGCTGAAAGTGGAACCTGAAACAAGTACATTTGACATGCACCTGCAGAAACGCGTGCAAGAAACTGGGATACTTCCGGCAGAATGCTGCGCACAGGAGAATAATCTGTAGAATTTACCACACATAACACAAATACACACATACACACACACACACACACACAGATGACACATGCCACACGCGAATCACCCTCTCCCAGGAAGATAAACGCTTGTGGTCGATGCTAACGTGACCTTAACATGGCAATCCTTTTTAAGGATGATAGTCGCCCAATGCAGCCTGCAGAGTAAATCGATTTACGAATCGAGTACGTTAACGTTTTCGATGTCGGCCTTTCTTTAGTATAGAATTCTCTTATTTGTATCGTGTCGGCCAAGCCACACGTACTGTCGATGTGACAGCGGGGGGTTTCAAACTGGCGAGCAACCGCATCATGTTCCCCGATGTTAGCATTCCCGAAAAAACGTATTTATCCTTTAAAGGAAATCCAAAGAATGATATTTTTTTTTTCTATCATAAATCGCGCACTATTTTACTGGGAATCATCGTGTATCTTCTTTTTCTCTTTTTTCGTTATTATTATTATTATCATTAAATCTTGTCTCTTTCACCCGACAGAAAAGAACGTATTTTAATTTCAAATTATATAGATTGTGCCAACGAACAATCGAGACGCTGGCGCGAAACAGCCAATTTGAAACCGTTAGTCGCGACTCTCCTGAACATCGAGATCTGACAACGCACACTTTTCCCATTACGTTTCTTTCCAGCTTTTTTGATAAATTCTTTACAAATTCTAATCCTATGGAAGTAAGAATAAATGCGCATAGAGTGAATGCGAGGGCAACAGTGTCGAAGGAACGGAGAGATCGAGCGAGAGAGAGAGAAAAAAATAGATTTTACTAGGCAAACGCAGGAAAAAAACTGACAAGTGTATTCGCAAAAAGAAACTGTACATAAGATCCACTAACGTTCCTTTCCCTTCCTTAATTGCTGCATACACCGACAGGTATGCGTTTCTGCTGTTGCATTATTATTGTAGTTAATATTAATTATTACTTTATGATTATTGATAAGAGTATTTTTGCGTTCATATTATCTCCCTAAATCTGTATTAATCATACCTTTATCCCCTTCAGTGAACGCGTAAACGTTCTTAGTGTTACAATGGGTAGAAATATTTAGGCTTAATGAAGAGATATAAGATTAAGGGGGCACCATCGGCGAAGAGTGAACGGTTACCGAATGATTTGATTTAGAAAATGATATGGATAAAACACTGAACACACATCTACTACAAAGTCCGTCATGATAGTAATATCATATTTTGGCCCTATATGTTTTTTAACGAGCGTAAGTGGAGCATATTTTTCAGTTCTTTTTTTCCATTTGCCAGTTTGTTTCTTTTTGTATTATATTGTACAGAAGAGAAATTTGCAAGAGACTTGCAAGACACGAATTCAAATGAATTAAGATTGGTCCGAAATGCTATAACGCTATTGCCACTGCTATATGTACATTTCAATAGATAGTTCGTTACAATTATCCTCGATGTGCAAAATTTTTACGCTAAAATCCTGATACGAAGATCCTGATATGCGATCGCGAAGATAACAGCCGGATTCGGCATACATGATCTCTGTAAATAAATACCTCTACTATATAGCACTACTTTGAAACGTGACTACTTGAACGGGAGTACCTTTTGGCAAATAGCGGCCGTATTGGTAATTTTCCAAGTGCAATTAAAAACGATTGTACTAAAAAAAAAAAGCATTATTTAGCCATTTGTGCGATCGTAATTACGAAAGCTTCGCCCTGAATAGTCGATTTTAATACTCGAGCGAGTGTGTCCCAACATGATTAAGTGATGTCACCCTTGAACCCGCATTCATTAGAGGATTGAATTGTTATAATGTATGCCGGGCTATATTAAGCTAGTACAACCTTTTTGACGGATAAGACGATAAAAAGGATCAAATATGATCAGCATAATAATAATAACATTCTAATCGCCGTTTCCAATTTTCTCGCGTACCGATGGTCAGCCCCGAATTAACTCGTAATACCCTTTCCTCTCTCTCTCTCCTCCAGCCCCTGAAAGTACATTTTAGTCTGGTCAGTAAACGTCACCCTTATCAGGGTGCCTATAAAGGGCATTTTTAAGCATCTTGACCGTGGACAATGTCCATTAATGCAGAGTTGTATCGACCAGTAGGCAGTAGGTGACGCATTCACAGTCTGTTACACTTTCGGGATCATCGCGCGTGGATTTGCATAGGTATACAAAGAGCTTGAGCAATGACACGCTTGACATGAAATGCCAAGTGAAATCACGATCCATGTGTAAATTCGCATATGTGATGGACTTTACAGATTTAGAGATCTCCCATTATTTTCACAACAAAATTCCGGTCGACTGTTCACAGAGGGACGAGCGCGATTGCACGTGACGAGATTTCCTAATTCTGTTGTTTTTCTCCCTTTTGTTAGTTACTTTTCGGTATCATTGTGTTTCTACATCATTGTTCAAATTCGAGTGCGTAGCATCGAGAGAAAATATTCTTTGCGTGTTGTTACATTAGATATGTGTTTTGTACATTTATTTTTTTTCGATTATTTCCTTGGAGTTAGAGATTAGATAATATTATCAAGTAACATTATTAAATAATAATATTATTTCAATGTCAAGGAAAATAATAATCATAATTGTCGATCTGTGAATAGTGCCACGGAATTATCACGGCCCGAGGGGATCCTCAGAAGCAGAGGGAATCGTGGTTTCCCTTGTTTAAAACAGGAGTGCGAATGAGACCGCAAATAAAATAAACTACGTGAAATGAATCAAAACTATAACCGCGCATAGCTTCGTCCGCGTGTTATGCATTTTTCGTCTAACACATAAACACACACGTAAATACATACACTTGTTAATTGTAACCCATTTCACTACGACGAGGCACATAAGCACGCGTGAATGAATGACAGTACGTGAGGATGTATGTATAGACGCGTGTGTGTGTCCGAGTGCGTGTGTGCATGGGGAAAATATCGACGCCAGATATATAAACCGGTTTGTTGCAACTGGGCTTTGGTATCGCGAGAAGGTTGAAAGAGATAACATGTATAATCACAAACATGGGAGAGAGAGAGAGAGAGAGAGGGAGAGAGAGAGAGAGAAAGAGCGCTATACACTCGTACGTATCACGATTACGTGTACTGTATAAGATAAACAGTTTACAATTATTTGTAACGGATACTTTTTATTTGTCAAATAAAAGTTAGTACAAAGAGAAACGCTGTTATTTTTATCAAGTCAACCGTCAAATCGGTTAAATTAAGACCTATTGTTGTTTTTAACATTACCCATTGTGATTCAATATCAGTATGACGAATATTAATAATAATTCCTATAAATAAAAGATTAGAAAAATTATAAAAGTTCTTTGTAAACAAAAGTAACTCTTGTTAAATTGCAATAAAGATGTAAAATACTTTCCGTCTCAAACTTTTATAGATATATCTAGATAAATGTATGAAATATGTCGCTCTTTTAAAAAGAGTGATAGCCGTACGTTTCATTTATTTAGTAAAGAAATTAGCCGAGTAATTAGAATTACGATAGTGCATACAATTTTAGCCTTATATATATATATATATATATATATGTATATATATATCAATATTTTGATCTGAATGTACGATGAATTTGTTACATTTTAAAAGCGATTCTTTTCACTTACTCATCAGAAAACTGGTCCAATGTAATAGATATCTTAAATTATAGTTTTATGAATTGGAATATTCCATGTAAAATTCGCGACCTTCGCGAGCACATAATCAAAATAGAGTGGACGTTCAGGTGAATATATTACTGGGACTTTAATATCATTTCATTAAATTTACTTAGAGATAATGATAGAAAATTAAATATGCAGCGAGTTGGAAATGAAAAGTAGCCGCTGGCTAAAGAAATTGCAGTACGAGTCCAGCAATATATGCAGTCATTCAGTAGTTCCCTTGACAAACAGTTTGTTTTCTATAAGCATTAACTTAGCTCCAAAAAACATGACGCCACATTGGAAAAGGAAATCCAGAATTGACAGTGTAAAGCGTGGTGAGATACTAACATTATTTTAATTTATTAATATATACAGTCTGGAATTTAAATGTCAATATTTTGGGAACGTGTAGGGGATCGATAAACTAAGAAAAAAGTCCTGTAGAGATATGCTTTTGCTTTGTTTTGAAGAAAATCGCAAAAATAGAAAAAAAAGTAATTTTCATTTTTGTTTTCATTTCTTTGTTTTATTTCATTTTTATACTTTCTCATTACTTACTGTTGTATTTATTCACTTGCTTAATGTAGATATTGTTCAAAATGTTGGCCTCTTGCAGCAACGCAAGCGTTGCATCTAGGACAGCTCGTTGTTGCAACTAAACACTGATCTGGCGATATTTAGTGCACTGCAGCCTCGATTCGATTTCTCAATTGTTTTCTTGCGTTGATTGACGACGAATAAAGTTCCTGCTTCAGGACTCCCTCACACAAAGAAGTCCAGATCAGAGTATCAGATCAGGTGGTCGAGATGGCCAAGATACTACTTCTTCACGTCCAATTCGTTGTGGAAAATGTCTGTCTAGTTAAGTCTGTCTAGTTTGAGTAATTCTGCCATAATGAGCTGGACATCCATCGAGTTGAAACTACATTTCAATCCGTTGCTGCAGATGGATGTCTTCTAAATAATCAAAGAAGTCAATTTCCAAAAAATTTATATATCTGGCTACATTTAATCTATCGGATAAAAAAAAATGGTCCCACTAGACCACTAAACAAATAAAAAAAATTTTTACCTGAAAACGGAATTATTATTATTATTGTTTTCGTGTATGATTTTAGTGATGCTAATATTTTAGAGGCAGTGCAAGAACGAAAGGCAGTGTAACTACGTTTTGTCTTTTTTGCTATTTTCTCCAAAACAAAGCAAAAATGAGCACATCTTTACAGGACTTATTTTTTAGCTCGATCCTCTCTACATTCTCGAAGTTTTGACATTTAAATTTCAGACACTCTGTATTGATGCTTATTAATATTTCAATACCGAGTTAGTAATTATTACTTCGCCAAACAAATCAATATTCATCTCATAATAGGATATCGCAAATGTCTGGCACACGTGCGGGTAGAAAAATACTTAGGCTGGTTTAATATCTATTGTAAGAATACGAGTCTGCATGGTTTTCGTTATATAAGCATGGATGGATCGTCGATAATCGAGAGTGTTCTCTGGTTCATGGTGAGAACTCTATAATCATCTCAAGAGTGCAAGAGTAAGCTCAGTAATATTGTTCAGGAAAGGTAATTTACTCTTATATTCGACAGGTTTGTATATTGTCCATCGTGTTCTGCGTTATATTGATGTTACGCTTGTGGGCCAATTACTCGAACAATCCCATAGTTACGACTATTTACACGTCAAATCCGATATGGGACGTGTCTTTTCCAGCCGTCACCATATGTAATAACAATAAGGTCTATCGTCCACATGCCGATCTTATGGCTAAGAATTTGTAAGATATTAATAAGATATATATTGTAATACATTCAGGTGTGAAGGGTTCATCATTTTCCTTCCGAATCCTTATATTAATAAATAAAAGATAAATTAGAAAATCAAAGTCCTTAAAAAAAAATTAAATTAAATTAAAAATTTTCTGTCTATCTGAAAAAAAAAATTTATTCTAAACTCGATAGTTTTGTTTCGGTTTTACTAATCTTTCCTTCAATTTTCTTCATAAAAACTACATCAAATAAAAACTATTTGATATGATAAATTTTCTATTTTTATCTAATGTGACAATTTATGTGCGAAAATTAGTTTAATTAATTTTGGATCAACGGAGTTAAATTTCCATATCCGATGTTATGTCCCAATTTTGCGCGATTTAACAGATACATGGATGGGTTCACCACGAACGACAGCGATAAATTTTTTTCATCCCTAGTGAAATTGATACGACCCGACAAAATTTCGATAGACAATGTGACTGCGAGGCAATTTCTCGATAGACTCGACATGACGGTCGAAACGCTCATGGAGCAGGTGAAAAAAAATTGTTTTAATGATTAATTTGTATTTCTAAGAAGATACAGATTAATCATAAGATCCGTTCAAATAGCGAAAAAAGATTCGAGTTAATAATTAACGATATCTCTCGCAGTTGATGCAGCCTTGCAGCGCATTACTGTTAAGATGCGTTTGGCTCGGCAAGGTTTATGATTGCAGCAAGATCTTCAAGACTATCAAATCCAAGGAGGGTTTCTGTTGCGCTTTCAATTATCACTACAATCCTAACGTTGGATACATGTAATTGTCGCGAGAAAATTCTTGGAAATACATGTCGCTTCTTTGACGCTACATTATTCTATATATTGTGTACATACAAAACATCATTGCTACAACATTTGCAATATTGCTGGAATATTACTTTGCTGTATGACAGGCCTATCCAATTTGAGTTCCGGAATCAAAACGCTATTGACGTAAAAAAAACCAATGTGAGTTTAGGAACTATAAGGTATTGATAAGCGTCACTTACAATTGGATGCATATCAACACTTTACAGTCCCCGAAATCTTACCTACATAAATTTTTTTGCGTCGATAGCTTTGTGTTTTGGCTCCGGAGCTCAAATTAGATAGGCCTGCTGTATGGGATGTCAAATTGGTGCAAAAGTTCGTATTTGTCGGATAAAGTTGCAGATGAAATTTCAACATAATTACCATCGTCTCTGTTTCATCTAGAAGCTAGTAAAGTTCTCTGCTTTAATTTTTAAAAACCTTTGGTTGTTTGATGATTCAAAGTGTACAAGGCAAATGAAAGTTAAGTTCAGTTAAGTGCAATTAGAAATAATATTAATGTATATTTAGATAATTATAATAAAATAAAGGATGGACCTCTTTTGCTTACATCTCATTTGTCTTTAGATCAATTATTATACTACATAGTATTGCTTATAACTCGATTAAATATACGCTTTTGTATACAAAAATAATAATTTCAGAAATGAAGTTACATTTGCTTATATATTATTGCTTACAGATCGATTGTCTACAAGCACTATTCTCTGCTTTAAAAAGCACAAATTTCTCTGTTAACACAAATTTCTCTGTTTTAAAATATAAATTCTTCGCTTTAAAAACAAAAATTACTTTCTTATATAATGTAATCTTAATTTTTATATATTTGTGCGCAAAAGTGCTTGCAGGCAGTCAAGTTGTAGGCTACAGTATTAATACATATAATTAATTGATCTATAGGCAATAATAAATATAGGCAATCAATTTATAGAAAAAAGTAGCCCTCTCTAAAATTAACACTGTATTAATTTTATTATACTTATATTATATAAATATTATTTTTATTTCTATATTGCGCCTAATTAACCCATATTTGCCCTGTATATTTTGAATAATTTTTGTATTTTAATTAATTGCAATAATTTGATTCTTTGATTTTATTTGATACAAAAATAGAAGCACAACAACTTAGTAGAAAAATTAATAAACTTTCAGCAATAGTCCGATATATGTATAAATGTCATCCGACATATAAATATGTATTTTACACTTTCATCATTATTCCGTAGATCCAATGATTTTAATACCAACGATTTCAACAACACTTCTGATGATTTGCCGGGTGTGCACACAATTTTGGTAATGCTCTATCCTCACGTTTCGACTAGAGATTCTATATCAGAATCTAGGAGCAGCTAGGAGCAGGGCTGAGCATGTATATTTAAAATAGTTTTATTTAAAACACAGTATTTGCGATACAAGTGCATTTTGTATTTTGTATTTCAGCAGAGCACAATGAAAATACGTATTTTCTATTTAAAATGGAAAGATTAAAAATTTTTTGTATTTTGTAATAAGATTGATTGTCATAATCTTAGTATTGAAAATACAAAATACAAAATATTTGCATGTGCTCCGCTGAAATACAAAATACAAAATATAATTGTCTTACAAATATTGTTTTACAAATAAAAATATTTTAAATAGCTAGCCTTTATTTCAATTATTATTATTTCAATAGGCCTAATTTTGTTAAAATTCTACGAGAGAGAAAGGGATATATTATATCCCTACCTGCCTATATATATATATATATATATATATATATATATTTATATTCTCACTTAATTATTGTTTTATTCTATAATCTTAATTAAGATCACAAAATGAGACAGTATAAGTTAGAGTAAGGTATTTTATATATATATATATATATATTAGGTGTTGGAATTAATTCGTAGCGTTTTACAAGTGATGGGAAGTACTTTCATTAATGTATTTTTTAATGCTCATGTGAAATAAATAACATTCTTTCATTAAAAAACGCTACGAATTAATTCCAACACCTAATATATATATATATATATATATATATATATATATCTTTTTCTCTCGTAAGATTTGGATAAACTCGCTCCTGATCAGACTCTGTTATAGGATTTCTAATTTCGACTACTTGTGATTGCACACGATAAGTTCTTCTCTTGCAGAAGGCGCCCGGAAACGGCCAGGATGTGGGACTCGCGGTGGCCTTAAACATCGAGCCTGAAATGTATAAAGCTACTTCGCGTCCTTACGTAGGAGCTTCCATTATAATACACGATGCAATTGATTTTCCCGACATTGATGCACACATGGTAGCCGTGCCGATTGGTCACGTCCTGGGGATATCCATTACCGGGACGTCTATCAGAGGTATGGAAAGTTTGAAGGCCATATCTCAGAAGAAACGTATATGTTATTTCCACAACGAGGTAAAATTATGTATACTTTTCGGCTTAGATCAAGCGTTATTTAGCGCGTTAACTCTTCTGTAAACTCTCGTCTTCCATATTTCACGTTAATTGTAATGAATATACCCGCAGGTACCAGGCAAGATTCGCTACAGCTATCAATCGTGCGTATCAGAGTGCATAGCCAAGCACATATATCATATGTGCGGCTGCCTGCCATTTTACTATCCGGAGACACGTGAGTGTACACAAAAAAATACATAAAATTATTTAATAGAATGGATTTAATTCTTAGGGCAACTTATAAGTGCTGTATTCTTCAATTTCGACTTTATCAATATTTATTGTACAATTCCATACCTGGTAGAAGGAGATATTTTGGAAATGCATTAATACGATAATCGATAATATATAAATAAACTTTCATCTGCAATCTGGATTTTGATACAAGTGAAATACCACTTTAGGGTGAAATTTGGTTCCTCTCTCTCGCTATTTCTCGCTTTCTCTCTCTCTCTCTCTCTCTCTCCTTTCTAAAATATTTTATTAGCAGTGGCATCTGTAACAGATATATTGAAAAGTAACTCTGAATTTTTTTCTACATTTTTTTGAAAGTCTATAATAGAGAATAAAATTTAGATTAAATAAAAAGAATCTTGAAAAAGAATCTTGAACGCAGATGAAAGGTTAATACGCGACATAATAATACAAGAAGAATACAATTAACATGATAATTACATTATGTTACGATCTTCAATGGCAGATAAGGGGATAAGGACATGTTACTTGCCTGACACAAATTGCCTTTTAAGCATCCGAAGTAAGAAAATGCACATATTAATTATACAGGATTAATTAAGTATGTTGCCATACTCAACAGAGTGATTCTTTGGTTTATTTCAAGTAAAAAAGTCCATCTGTTTCTAAACGGTTTAATTTCCGAAGTAAAAAAATTTAAACGTGTAGTAACAATTTGTTTATTTGAAAGAGATACAGCTTGAACTCTAGTCAAAAACTAGTCAAAAATGGAAAAACAAAAACAGGCTTCAGTTCTTCTGATGAAATAAAACAATTAGATGAATTGTTGAAAATGTCCACTTTGCCCCATGATACATCCATCGAGCCTTCTTCTTAAAGATTGACGTACACGCTCAAAGACCAGAGTGTTACGTATTACTTCGCATGAAGCAACTATTCGATTCCTCAAATCATTCTCATTCTCAATTGGGGGTGGTATAAACCAATGATTTCAGATGCCCCCAAAGGAAATAATCCAAAGGATTTAAGTCTGGAGGAGATTCTAATCTAGGAGGAGTCTATTTTTGATTTTGTGACTTTTACTTTGACTTTGTTTACGGTTGTGCGAATGATAACTCACGTGAAGCAAGGCATATTTATACAGAAAGATATCTCTAACGCAATTTACCGTTTCGTCAAACATTTGCGAACATTCACCTATATTTCGGAAACTAAGCCATTTAGGACACATGTTTATATAGACTTTTTTACTTGAAATAAACCAAAGAATCGCTCTGTTGAGTATAGCAACATACTTAACTAACACCTTGTATATATAATATTAGATATTTCGTATATCTGATTATACAAAATTGTAGGTATATAATGTTATTTTTCAAAATTCAGAATCGAAACTAAATTATGGGGATCATTGCAACAAAAATTGTCTGCCTGAGTGCTCAGATGTGTTCTACACTATCAATCCAGAAAATATTAAAATGCAGGACGTGGGATATGATTCTGATCTAATGTGAGTCCACATCATTGCCTTTAACGAAAAGAACGTTGGCTTTTTCTTCGAGATATGCAATTATTCATATTATTTTCACAAATTTTTAATAATAATAGCATTTTACTGAGGTGTGAAAAGATTATATTCTTATACTTTTTTCTTAAACTTGCTTTTCATACTTTTTATATTTTTAGGGACGATTTCGATAAAAATATTACGTCTTTCGTATACATATTTTTCGGCGACGCCTCATATGTTGAATATCGCAAGGAAAGTACTATCAACTGGGATTCACTCATCGGTGAGTTAGATTCCAATATCTTGAATAGCTAGTGATAGAGAATTCGTTTGTCTTTGATCTTGCTTGAATTAATTTTACTCAGTAGAATGTAATGAAATCGCACGAATTATTACAGCATCCTTCGGTGGTATCTTCGGTCTCTGTCTCGGTGGTTCCGTGTTGAGCGTTATCGAATTTGCTTATCTCTTGGCCAGGCAGCTCTTTAGAAGACAGACTCGCAAATGGCAGGAACAAACACGTACGAAATTGCCGCCGGCGTCAGAAGTGTTTCTATCGATTCCCGCTAAAGAGAAAGTTCAATTACGAAAGCCGCGAAACCATCAGGAATCGGTTGACAAGCGTGTTTTCGTCACGTGGTATCAACCAATCGTGCATCAACGTAAAATAACAAGTCTCGACAACATGAATCACATGAAACATGTCAAATTTTAAGTCAGTTTACTTTAATCGAAATGATTTTTTACAAGTTGTTGAAACATTTTTTTGTGATTGAAGCATATAATGGAAGAAATATTAGGAACAAGTATGAATACAGAGAAATAAATGATTAGAAATAAAAATTAAATGCAACGCCCTACAGATACAAATAAAATATAAGATATATTATATGATAACATACAAATAAATACAAGACATATTATATGTCATATTTTATTTATATATATCTATTATGTACATTATGTTTAATTTATAGTTCTAATTTTTTATTTCTTTATTTTGTAATATTTCTTCCATTGTGTACAGAATTTAAAAAATAGAAAATATGCGGTGTATACACTGAAAAAAAGTTCGATAATAATAAATTAAATTTAGATGATAATTACTAAACCTTTGACGAAGTAATTTCAATCAAATGTCTGATTATGTAGCTAAAATTAACTAAATGCTAATTTATTTTTTTAATATTACTTTACTTTTCTAATTATCATGTGTTATACCAAACAGTTACTTATTTATATTTAATAACATTTACTAAATATTGTATTAATACATTAAACAAAATACATTTGTTAGCTATTACCTCTTTTCAATGTATAATGTTTACGATTATTAATTATTACGTAGAATAACTATGTACTATTATTTATTATTATAAGAAATAGTAAACTCTTGCGGTTTACTTTACGTGATTATTTATATTTATTGGATTTTCACTGAAGATCTATAGATAAATAGAATCTAATTATTACTTTTATTTATCAAATAAAAGTTAACATAAAGAGAAACACTGTTATTTTTATCAAATGAAATCGGTTAAATTCCTGTTGTGTTGCTTTTGACATTACCTATTATTATGATTTAATACCGGCATAGTGAATATTAATAATAATAATTTTTCTAAATAAAAGAGTCTGAAAAACTATTTAAGTTCTTTGTAAATAAAAATAACCTGTCAAATTGCGATAAATATAAAATACTTTCTTGGACTTGTATAAATATGTCTAGATCTAAAGGTGTGAAATATATCACGTTTTTAAAAAGAGTGATGTTTCAATTACTTAGCAAAAAAATTAGCCGAATAATTAAAAACGATAGTACATAAAATTTAGACTTGTAGGGATACCTAGATTTTGATTGTACGATGAATTTGTTGTATTTTAAAAGTAATTTTTTTTTTCAATTACTTATCAGAAAACTAGTCGAATGTAATAAATCTTAAATTATTGAGTTTCATGATAGAATATTTGACCTAAAATTCGTGATCTTCGCAAGCAGATAATCAAAATAGATTGGACGTTTAGGTGAACATGGGACCTTAATGTCATTTCATCGAATTTACTTAGGGATATTGATAGAAAATTAAATGACTAATGAATATACAGCGACCGAGTCGGAAATGAAGGGTAGCCGCTGGCCAAAGAAATTACAGTACGCGTTCGGCAATACGTCTAGTCATTCGTAGTTCTCTTGGCAAGTGGCAGTTATATAAGCATTAACGCGATAGCTTCAAAAAACATGAAGTCTAATTGGAATAAGAAATCCAAATTCGACAATATAAAGCATGGTAACACTAATATTATTTTAATTTATTAATACATATTGGTGCTTATTAATATCTTATTAATATTCAGTACGGATTTAGTAATTATTTATATATCTTCGGAAACAAATTAATATCTTACATGTCGTGATAGGATATCGCAAATGTCAGGCATACGTGAAAAAACATCTGGACTGGTTTAATGTTTATTGTGACAATACTAATCTGCACGGTTTTCGTTACATAAGTATGGACGGATTGTCGATAATCGAGAGTATGCTTTGGTTTCTGGTGAGAACCTTATAATAATTTCAAAAGCTCAAAAGTAGACTCAATAATATTGCCCAGGAAACGTAATTTACTCTCATATTCGACAGATTTGTATGTTGGCCATCGTGTTCGGTATTATATTGATGTTACGCTTGTGGGCCAATTACTCGAACAATCCCATAGTTACGACTATTTACACGTCAAATCCGATATGGAACGTGTCTTTTCCAGCCGTTACTATATGTAATAATAATAAGGTCTACCGCCCACACGCCGACCTTATTGCCAAGAATTTGTAAGATTAATAAGATATCTATTTTAATATATTCATTTGGGGTGCGAAGGATTCGTCGTTTGTCATGAATCCTTGTATTAATAAATAAAATTAGAAAAATAAAGTTTTTTGATGATAGTATATCGCAAATGTTTGACATATGTATACAATTTAAAAAAAATTAAAATTCTTGAAGAAAAAATGCAGTTAAAAAATTTCTGTTTGGTTTAAAAAAATTTATTCCAAATTCGGCAATTTTGTTTCAGTTTTGCTAATTTCTCTTTCAATTTTCTTCAATAAAAACTATTTGATATGATAAATTTTTCGTACTTATCTAACATGCAATCTAATAGACAATTTATGTATATGAAAATTAGTTTAATTAATTTTGAATCTCCGTGTCTGATATTATGTCCCAATTTTACACGATTCAACAGATACATGGATGGGTTCACCACGAATGACAGCGATAAATTTTTTTCATCCCTAATGAAATTAATACGACCCAACGTAATATCTATAGACAATACGACCGCGAGACAGGTCCTCGATAAACTCGACATAACGGTCGAAGCGCTCATGGAGCAGGTGAAAAATTATAAAATACTATTCTAATGATCAATTTGTAATTCCAAGGAGATACAGATTAATCATAGATTCCGTTCAGATGATGAAACAAGATTTGAGTTAATAATATCTTTCATAGTTGATGCAGCCTTGCAGCGCGTTGCTATTGAGATGCGCTTGGATTGGCAAGATTCACGATTGCAGCAAGATCTTCAAGACCATCAAGTCCAAAGAGGGTTTCTGTTGCGCTTTCAATTCCCATTATAAGCTAAACGTTGGACACATGTAATTGTCGCGAGAAAATTCTCGGAAACACATCGTTTCTTTCACACTTTATCTTTGACATGTTATCTTATATATACATTGTTTAATACATACAAAAGCAACATTGGTGTAATGTTTGCAATGTTGCTTTGCTTTATGGAAAGTTGATGCACTTATGCTAAGTTGATGCAAAAGGTTCGTCATATTCATCGAATAAAGTTGCAAACAAAGTTTTAGCCTGCTTCATCTGGAAGGAAGATCTTAGTTTTAATTTTTAAAAAACTTTGATTCTTTGATGATTCAAAGTACGTAAGTAAACGACAATGGCGCGTAGTTAATTAGGCGCAATATTAGAAATAATAATAATATATATTTAGATAACTATAATAAAATTAACACTGTATTAATTTAATTATACGTTATCCGAATATTATTATTATTTCTAATATTGCTCCTAATAACTCTCATTTGCCTTGTACATTTTGAAACGTTTTTAAACTTTGAGAGTTATTCGTTACTAGTAATAATTTAATTTTTTGGTTTTATCCGATAAAAAATAGAAGTATGTACAGAAGCTTGATAGAAAAATTGACAAACCTTCGACACTAGTCTGATATATTCATCCGACATTTAGACGTGTATTTTATTATATTTGTTGTTATCCTGCAGGTCCAAAGTCAAGTTCTTTAATTCTACCGACTTCAATAATACTTCTGAAGATGATTTACCGGGTGTGCACACAATAGTGGTAATGCTCGATATTCTCGCATTGATTTCGACTTAGTTAGAAACCCTATAACATAATCTAGTCACGAGCACAGCTGAGCACGTATTTGAAATACTTTTATTTAAAATATATTATTTTTAGTCGAGTGTATTTTTATATTTTGTATTTTTTATTTCAACGGAGCACAAATGAAAATATTACGTATTTTGTATATAAAATCGAAAGATTGAACGCTTTTGTATTTTATAATTTAAATAATAAAGTTGATTTTCAATCTTAGTATTTGAAATACAAATACAATTATTCTACAAATGTTGTTTTTCAAATAAAAGTATTTCAAATAACCTAACTTTGATCACGAATAATTTTGTGAAAATCCTCCGAGAGAGAAAGATATATCTATATGTACTATATATGTTATATATATATATTATTTATAACAATTTTTAAGAAAATGAAGTTATTGAATAAATTTTTCTTATCACTTATTTTGTTGTCTAACAAGTCTTCGGCATTATTAATTGATATTCATAGAATTTTTGTATTCATAGAAAATGAATCTTAGAAGACCTATGTTATAATTAATTAATTATTATTCTGACAAAGTTTGTGAATACAATCTCTTTTATTAAACATGGCAATGTGGGGTAGATTGACCAAAATGAGACAAGGTCAGGTGGAAATTAATTTTAATATCTTTAGAGAACATATTTTTAGAGAATATACTTCTAGTATATGGTATATCTATATGAAATATATTATAGATATATATTTCATATAGATATGTTTTTTCATTTTTCATATAGAAACTACAATATAAAAATAAATTATGTATTTTATGATTAAAATAGCTATTTTATTTAAGTTAATATCATAATTACTATTATTTCTCAAAATATAAAACTGATATTAAAATAAAAATTGTATTTTTTATATGTGTTGTCAATAACAAATATGTTATTGTCAATTCTAGAACATGTGACAATCAATCTAGAATACGGGGTTAATTGTCACATTTTCGCAGCTTCATTTAAAATTAAACAATTTATTTTTGCGATATGATGAATTCACGAGTAATATTTTTTTTAATATCTAAAGGATATAGACATATTATAACGCATATAATATTTAAAAAAATCAGGCATTTACTTTTTTTTAAAAATCGCTAATCGAAGACTGTGACAACCAACCCCGCTCTCCCCTATAAGTAAGGAGATATTATATATATCTTTCTCTCTCATAGGACTTCGATAAATTTGCTTGTGGTTAGAGTCTGTTATAATCTAATTTCGACTACGTTGTGCACATGATAAACTCTTCTTTTGCAGAAAGCGCCTGGAAGCGGCCGCGATGTGGGACTCGCGGTCGCTTTAAATATCGAGCCTAACATGTACAAAGCTACTTCGCGCCCTTTCGTAGGAGCTTCCATCATAATACACGACCCAATTGATTTTCCCGACATTGGTACACACATTGCAGCCGTGCCAGTCGGTCACGTCATGGCGATATCCATTACCGGGACGTCTATCCGAGGCATGGAAAGCTTGAGGACCATCCCTCTGGAGAAACGTTTGTGCTACTTCGACGACGAGGTGAAATTATGTGCCCCTCGGCTTAAGTCGATTTATTTAACGCGATAACTGCTGTAAACTCTCGCCTTCCATATTTTACGTAATTGTGATGAATACAGGTGTCAGGCGAGATTCACTACAGTCATCAATCGTGCATATCGAATTGTATAGCTAAACACATATATCATATGTGCGGTTGCCTGCCATTTTACTATCCGGAGACGCGTGAGTGTCCATAAAAAAGATACAAAATTATCTAATAGAGTAAATTTCTCCTTTGGAACAACATAAGTATGCTGTATTCTTCAATCTCATTTTATTATTATTTTATAACTTTTTGGAAAATGCGTTAATACGCATGATATATAAATATTAAATAAACCCTCGTCTGTAATCTGGATCTTTTTTTGATATAAGTGAAATTTCATTTTAAAATTTTTCTGAAATAAAGATTTTCCCTCCTAAAATATCTTGTTGGCAGCTGTAATAGAGATACCGATGAAAAGTAACACCGAATTTTTCAACATTTCTTGAAAGTGTAAAGAACAAAGAATAAAACTTGGATTAAACAAAAAAAATCTAAATTACAGATGGAGGGTATAATAACACCTTATAATTGACATGATAACTATTACAATCTTTAATGTGTTAGATAAGGGGAAGAAGATATGTTACTTGTCTGACATCAATTGCCTTTTGAGCATTCGAAGTACGAACGGTTTCAAACATATTTATTATACATATATTATAATTAGATATACCGTATATCTGATTATATAGAACTAGCAAATTATATAGTACTCAGTGTTTTTTAAAATTTAGAATCGATACCACATCACACGAACACGGAAACTTGTAAAAAGTGTCTGCCCCAGTGTACAGATATGTTATATACCATTAATTCAGAATATGTTAAACTGGAGGACGTGGGATTTGATTCTGATCTAATGTGAGTCTACTCGTTGCCTTTAATGGAAAGAACGTTAGCTTTTTTTTCGCAATATGAGATTATTTATATTATTTTCACTTGAACTTTTAATTGAACTTCTTATTGAATTGTGAAGAGATTATATTTTTGTTTATACTTTATTTTCATATCTTTTATTATATTTTTAGGAATGGTTTCAATATTAATAATATGTCTTTTGTGTACGTATTTTTTGGCGATGTGTCGTATGTCGAGTATCGCAAGGAAAGTATCATCAGCTGGGATTCACTCATCGGTGGGTTAGATTCCAATATTTCGATTAGCGATAGAGAATTCGTTGGTTTTTTATTTCGCTTGAATTAATTTTATTCGGTAGATTCTAATGAAATCGCACGAATTATTACAGCATCCTTTGGCGGTATCTTCGGTCTCTGTCTCGGTGGTTCCATGTTGAGCGTAACCGAGCTGATTTATCTTTTGGCCAGGCAGCTCTTTACAAAACAGAAAAAAATGCTCAAATGGCAGAAACAATCACGTATGACGTTTCCGCCGGCGTCAGAAGTGTTTCTATCGATTCCCACTAAAGAGAAAGTTCAACTACGAAACCTGCGAAACCGTCAGGAATCGAATGATAAGCGCACTTTCAGGTATTAACCAGTCCTTCACCAACATAAAACAACAAATCTTGATAATATGTACTGTATTAAACATGTCAGATTTTAAGTCGCAGTCTACTTTAATCTAACTGATATTTGAAAGTTTGCTAAAAATTGTTTATATTATAACCCTGCACATAATAAAAGAAATATATAGGAAATATAAATAGAAACAGAAAAATATACATGCACATACCTATTAAAGAAATAAAAAAATTAGGACTAGAGATTAGACGTAACTCACAATAGATATAAATAAAATGTAACATATATCTTATATTTTATCTGCATTTGTTATGCGTTATTTTTAATCTCTATCTCTAATCTTTTATTTCTCTATATTTATTCCTTATATTTATACCTATTCTTTATAGAAATAGAAAAGATATGCGATGTAGAGTTGTAACTACTTACGATTATTATTATTATAATATAAGAAACAATTGGCTCTTGTGGTTCACTTTGCGTGATTATTGTATCTATTGTGTTTTCAATGAAGATCTGTAGATAAATTGGATCACTAATTGTTGTTATCGAAATGCTATAATGCAAATATTTCACATTTCACTTTGCTGCGTGATTTTTGATGGAAGTAAATGATCGGTCCTCTCCTATCATGTCTCCTTTTTACAATATGTTCTGTAAAACTAATATGCGTTTTAAATATTATATTTTGAAAAGTGTGGACTCAGCACACAATAAAGTATGAAGTTCGTCGAGCTCGCTAGCGCGTTGAGAAGAGTCGCCCACATGCGAAAATATATTGTACAACAAAATGAATAAATTATCGGTGAAACATAAGAACGCTTGTCACATTACATGGATTCCAATTTGTAGGTTTAATTACATATACAAAGTTTTTAATTATTTCTGCATTTATTTATGCACTAAAGTTTAATTATTTATACACTTTGAACGAAACGACTATCCTTTATAATCCCGTAGTCATTTTGATTTAAATTCAAAATACCTTCAAAGTTAATAGACTCGAACGTCGTACATCATATTTTTGTATTTTTACTTTTGATAACAAAAATTGTATTTTTGATGGCGATCTTCTTTTAACAGCGTTACACGAGAAAAACATTCTGTGTACACGTATTCTTTTGACTGAGACTGCTTTAATAATGGTAGCGTCATTTTCTATAAATCCTCCCGAAATCTGAAGGAATCACCGGTATTACCGCCTTAAAGCAGACACGGCGCTGCGTCGCGACGCCAAATGAGTTGGCAGCTCGCCCACAAGAAACAGAAATACGATGCCGACCAGCATAATCTAATCGTTAGCCTTGATCCTAATAGATAGCAAATCAATGCGATAAAACGAAGCAAAGCGAACCGTCTTTGAGATATCTTTCAGACATGTGCATTTTTAGAAACGTAATTTCATGTAGTACTGGACGACTCTACAATTTTCTGATTCTAATGTAGGAAAATATTAATATAAATCAATAATTAATATCGACAATTAGAAAAGAAAAGAAAGATGCCAGCTATTTACTATTGATAGGTGAATCAATATCGATCGGATGACGCTATTTGAAGCTATGAAAGCGATCTACGCTGCAGCAAAAGCGATGACAAAGTTTTAATAATTGCGCTCGCAAAGACAGCGTCGATTTTTGAGGGAAACTTTTCCAATTACGCGAGACAATAATGACTCGTGCGAGACTCTGTTTCCGGGTACCACTCGGTTCTCGGATGAGTTTCATGCAAATCATGTTCCGAGACGCTCTAAAGTGGTGGAGTACAACAACCGTCCCATTCAGGAGTAGCATAGAATGAAGTGGTGCAGCTAGCACGGAAGTTCAAAACTGATTATACTATTTCTATAGTTCACAATCGAAAAACTCCTGTCTAACGTTCTAACTTGTAATTCTGTAAGCGTGTTTTTAGATCGGAAGTAATTTACAAAACACGGTTCACAGCCTTTTTTAATTCACAGCCTTGTCACGCAAACTTGTACGATAAACATCTCCGTAGATTCTCGCATTAAAGTAATTACCCGCAAACGATTTCTCTCGCATGTTTTTACTTTAATTTCAACATCTCGCTCTGCTTGAGAAGCCCTCCTCATCAAATATATCATAATGAGATTTGCGATAAGCAAATATGTGGCTATCAGGCGAAATATTATGAATTGAAGCCAAGTTTGAAGATTTGAACCATCTGCAAAAATCATTTCAATATTATTTTATCCAAATTTTCAAACAAAATTAAATTCGTAAAAGCATAACTGATGAAATATCGTTGTTCTGGAAATACAGGAGATAAGAAAAACGACCTCTGTCTGCGACCTCTGTGAAAGGTTGAGGGTGACTGAAAATACTTTGCTATAGGAATTGGGGAATTGGATATATCCGTCAGTACACCTTTTCGTGATCATCATTATCGTCGTTTCTTACCGCAAGTGAAAGAAGTTGGTCGTTACCAGCTCCCTACGCTCGTTGTACTTGTACATGAAGCAGTACGGTATGTTGATCAAAATGGCGAAGAAGGTAACGAAGATCATCAAGTTGCGTGCTATCTCCTGCCTGCAGAGTCTAGGTGATTTCCATCGCGACATGCTGTGAGAATTGAATCTCGTTAAATTATTCCAGCTCTTCAAAACATGACTTTTTTGCTAATAAAATGCATACAACTCAATAATAAAATTAATTAATATAACGGAAAAATGTTTTAGAATTTACATAAAAGTACTATAAAATGAATAAAAAATTATTATTATAAAATATTATATTGGTCTTTTCTTATACTAACTTAATTGATTTGTACATCACGCAAAAAAATATTTTGCTGCTCCAGCTAGAATTATATGTTTTTTGTATCTGATAGAAAATTATATATCATACGCATGGAATTTATAGCACAAATCTAAATTCTATCTTTGTCATCTGTATGATTAAGTGCCATACATATTCAATATCGCAGTACTTGCTAGAAATTTATCTATTTTAGCTATTTTTCGTGCTTAGATAATTTTCGCTATAACTGCAAGATCACTTTTTTGAGTGATATAATCACAATTTTTAAATTTTTCTTTATCTGCGGGACTAACAGAGCAATTATTATAATTTCCATAGAAAATTTTTACCCGCAGATTATCAATCCCTATTATTAATCGTCGCTCACGCCTAACGCGGGCCACACTATAATGTTTGAGGTAATGGAACCGATCGGAAAATGAACGAACGCGTCGAATTTCAATTAAACCTTTTCGTAAGAATGAAAAATGCCTCTGACCAGACCGCAGAAAACGAGCGGGACGCAAGTGATCAGATTCAAAGTCGTGAGCACTGTATAAAAATTATAGAAATTCTTGTTGCAATTATAACATTGATATAATTAATATTACTTGGGATATTTTTAAGTCGAACATTTAAATCGAACAATTAAGTTGAACTATTCCATTTATCCAAAATCCTCGCTTGCAACTGCGGCATAATTGTCATCAAGGGTGATTACAGAGGATTCTCTCTCCAAGCGTTGTATAACAATAACAAATCCGGATGGCAGATGCGGGTGAATTCCACGTTAATTCATGGCTGATTTCCGACGTTTCCATCGACCTGCTAAATACGTGTATGCTGACCCTTTCAAGTATGTCTTCGCTTTCAAATGGACCAACGATCAGAGAGTTTCCGATTATTCCGAGTGCAGAAACTACTGGTATGACCACGGTATATCCGATAATGCTCAAGATACTTGGCTCGATCGTCTACAGTCCGTAATTGTACCGGCCAGAGTATTTCAAGGATCTCGTTCTACAATTAATCGTCGTCAATTCCAGATATTCTAAATCCCATTATGGTTTGTAACAGTCATAGCTTATTACTTTTACCACGAGTTTTACTCACTGTTTGCATAGCACAATCATATTCAAAATGTCGATAATATTAGGATATATGGGTCTCATCGCATCGTATGTTTCGTGTTGGTGCACTCGACCCACTTCTTTTGCATGGGAACTCTACTCTTCAGCCATCTCTACTCCATTCTTGAGAATGTCTTCAGTTCTGTAAGCTGGCGGCAAGTGTGGCATTAGGTTCGGATTTTTCAAGTCCCACGAGGTACTAGTTGAATCGAAGCTTGACAAACATCAAAGCATGATGAAAAAGAAATTATGAAAGGAAGTTCAGTCGCTGCTGTCTGAAACTTTGGTGAAATTTATCGATTAATATTTCTTTAGGAACCGAAATACAAAGTATTCTCTGAGTACTTTTGCTCTTTCATTCTTCACCAAAGTGATTATAATCTTTTGAGAGCGATTTTTACAAGTAATTTACACGCTTTCTAAAATGATATAAAATACTTGAGGCATTTCACGGAGAAATTAACGATTACAACGCATTAAATTGTCAATTTACGAGAACGAATCGCGCAGCTGCCGAAAAGTGAGACTCTTTAAACGAATTTCAACAAGCGAGAGAGAAAATATTCACACCGCGCACAAATGTAATTTCCATTTCAAAGTGTTATCGACGCTCGTTTCTCCGCGAATAGGGGAAAAACGCGAATGAAAGGTCACGTATTTAAATGCGTGTGCGAAGGCTTTTAAATATTTTGCAAACTACTTTATCTCTGCTATTTGATGTTCTACACGACTTTCAATTAAACACGGCAATTTTTATTTATTCAAATTATGGAGAGTTTGAAGGCATTTGCTTGCTCGTATCAACGCAGATTCTTTAAAACGCGAGTTATTAGAGAATAGTCTCGGTTTCATTGAGATCGGATCTATTCCGGTCGACCTCTAATGTAAACTAATTGGCTCGCAACGTTGCCTTGATGTCAGACGATCTCGCTTAATACGTGTCCAACACAACGTCGATAATTTCCGGGAATTACGACAAACGAGAAATGCCTTTGAAGTGCAAATCGTTAGCTCCCATTAAGTGGTCGCGTTAATGTCCACGATGGAATCCCGTTTGCGAAACTAACCGACAATAATGAACTTTCCGACGGAACTATTGTGTTGGACGAGTGAACCGGTTCGCTTTGATTAAATCAAAATTCAACTTCAATCGCGCGCGATTTTATACATCCGCTGAAAAATTCTTAAGAATTCGCGAAACGATCGTTACACTGAAAAATCGTGAAAATTGCAGGGCTATACAACTTTTCCCGTATTCTGAGGGGATTTACTCTCGATAATACTCTGATAATAAATACGCAAATGGTGCGTACGTGGAATGATACGCGTCGTCGTACCAGTTCGCCGCGATCGATTGAGCAGCTAGTCAGCTATTGATATTTTGCACGCGGGACCACGATGTATGTGCGGGACCTAATAACAGTCTGGTTTGCTTTCCAAAATGTAGTTGGCAGCGAAAAACTTGCGAAAAAATCCTCACAAAATAAACTAAAACGAAATGCTAAACAATGGACGATACTCAGTCCGTTCTTCTTTTAGCTAAGCCAATCCTCTGATTAGCTTAACGTCATCTTAAAACTGTACTTAAATATAAGAATCGACTATGAATACCAATATAAGACAGTCTTAAATGTAAGAATCGACTATGAATGTCAATCAATAAGAGTCTGGATACGAGAAAGCCACTTTTGATTGATCCGTCATGTTTTAACAATTCCTGAGAGGGGGAGAGAGGGGGGAGGGAGGGAGGGAGAGAGAGAGAGAGAGAAATAAGAAAAAGATGGAACAGAATGAGAAAGAAAAAAAATAATAAATGTATGTCTTCTCTCTCGCAGATTTTTATTAAAAGTACCACCCTGTATCTTCCATACAAAACTGCAGCTCGTGTCCAGACTCTTATTGGAAAAAGTCTCTACGTGGGACGACTCCCGAACGAATCTCGAATTGCCTCTTCTCTTAAACTGCAAATCACTCAAACGAACGCGAACAAATACGATCAAACAATTCGCTTCGATAAGGCAGCGCTATTCGTCCTGGTTTAAGTCAGTTGTTCATTCGTGTTTGTTCGCGTTTGCTTGTGCGGTCCAAATCTATTCTTAGCAACGAGCTGGTCTTTTTTTTATCTCTGTATAATTTCGATATTATCATCAATGATTACAAGCGAGACGTTTACATGTGTTATTGCGAGAAACGTCGAACAATTCGATTTTGTAACTGATGTATCCATGGAAACCACGATAAGCGTTATCGATCGTATATACAGCCGCGACCACTTTCGGTCACTCTTGCGACATTAAATTAATAATGTCAATAATTTTTAACGCGCTGTAAGATTTTGCGACGATCCATTACATTTGGGAGATTGTACCGTGTGGACTTTTAAAATTTATCTCTTCGCTGCGTTCATGGCGGCAAATAGATATATAAACATTATTAATTTTCATTTACATTACCGTCCTTTTTAACGTGCCATTAAACAAATATTGGAAATGTCTGTAACGAGTTTGTATCTCGGATATGGTTATATACCTCTCACAATACGAGATCACAAATTATTATTTTGTATACATAATAATACCGAATTTGCTATATCTTTTTGATGTATAATATTCGCGTTATTGTTGCTTCGTTTCATGAATGTAACTGATACAAATGCTCTAAATGATTTGTGTTGCAAGAAAATGCAATCGGCTCACTTTGCGATCAGGTTATTTACGACGTCCAATTACGAATCAATCGGCTTTTCTTCGGCGCACAAACAAGATCATTTCCCATACAAATCGCTGATCGTCCGCTCCTCTGGGAGAGATAGATCTCGCTATACTTCTTTTCTACCGAAGTAACAACGCGATACTTTCAGGACAACACTCTTATTTATTTATTATTTTTCCATTAAACTTTATTTCGAAACGATATATTTAACGATGATATATTTAATGTCGTTTGGTGAAATGAGATCTTTTTATGGAATGGACGAAAATGAATCATGCGTATGTTTTCCAAAAAAGTGGTTTTAGAATAAAAGAGACAAATAGAAGTGGCTCTTCGTAAAAGTGGTAGTCAGTGAATTTTAAATTCGATTCCTACTCTCATCCTATGTATATTCGTGAACAACGTAAATAATGATTCGTCTCTCTAAATCAAATAAAGTAAGTAGTTCTGAAGATACCTTGATGATTTTTGTAACAGAAAAACAGGCATCTTTAGAATTTATTTTATTAGATAGAAGAAGTGAAAAATTGATGTAAACGTGAGCAGTTTGATAAGTCAGTGAATTTTTAAAAGGTGGCTGTGTGTGTTGAAAAATAAGTCGAATGTTAGTAAAAAAAAAATAAAAAAAAGTCATTGACTCATCAAACTACCCATATTATATTTTTCATAGGTTTGTCACAATATATTACATTTGTTTTCTACTTTCGACATAGTACTTCACAATTTTCTATAGATACATATTTCCAATCCAAAGATTTTGTCTTTATAAAGGAAAAAATGGTATTCCATTTACAATAACTTGGTTAATAATCAATATTTGAATTTAAAACTTAAGAGTTACATTTGTCAAAATGTTTCAATCAGTTTTAGACTCAAAGTTACGAAATATTTATCACTTAGGACGCTATTTATAAAAATATGGCGATACTGCATAATCACTCGAAGAGAAACAGAGATGATAGGGCCTTCTGCAAAAATAAATTTAAAAAATTAATTTTATTAAAAAAAAAACAGGAATTACAAAATTAATAAAAAAGTAAAATATAGTAGAATATATGTATTCAAATTATGCAAATATAGACTAAAAATCTAGCAGTAAAGTACTAAAAATCTATAAACATGTATATAAATTATAGATTAACACTAGAGCTACAATTGGTTTGATGAAATAATTATTTTGATATGAAAACTTGGAAAAAGAGACCGTCAATAATCCCAGACAACACACAATATTTATAAAATTATCTACAAAATATTTATAAATATTCATAAAGTTTATTTTAAATATCTTGTAAATATTTTTGTGATTTTAGCGTAAATCATAAACATTTATTATAAATATTATGAAAAAACATTTATTATAAATCTTGTAGTAAATGCTATGGAAATACTCTTAATAAGATATTACAATTTAAATAAAAAATATTTATTAGAAATATTTATTTATATTTATCATAAATATTACAATAAATATTTAGTCTTTTAATAATACAATATTTTGAATAAAGCATTATATAAAACATGTATGAAATATTTGTATAACATTTTAAAAAATGAATAATAATAAATATTTATTAACATTTACTCTGTGCTATCTGGGGTTTAGAGGGCCACATTAGCAAAATGTCATACTATTTTACTTTGCTTAACTCGAATTATATACAGCCAAATAAAATGTTAAATAACAAAGGACACACTCAAACATACATTATTTGTACATTACATATATATTTGTGATAATATGTTCAAGTTTAAGAACAATGGGGAAATATGCGTAATTAAATGCTAAAATGTATCTTAAAAAAACATTTCAAAATGTTTGAAAGTAAAAATATGTTATAATAATAAATGTTGAGTAATGTGTATTGGCATATTAGTGTCGTGCTGTGATAACAGCGAGTTATTAAGTAAACAATTCCATAAGGAATTGCTAGAATTTGTCACTTAATAGCGGAGATATTAAAAGGGATTATTATATCTACACTGGCCATAATATCATCTCTCCTCTACATTGAAATATTTCCAGTTGTTTGCTCCATTTTGTTTGAAGGCATTCCTGTGTTAGCATGACCTGTTTATATTATAAAGGTTTAATTTGAAGCGTATACACAGCACCTTATTAACTACACAAGCATTGCAAAATAAAATAGAATATGGCAGAATTCAACATAAATATTTGTTTAAAACAAGAAAGCATTCATAAAAGTTTTGTCACATTTTCTGACGGAAAAGTATATGGGAAGATGAAAAATTTAAAGAATTTGTAGATTGAGGATTTTCACAAATTGGAATTGTTGGAATTTACGATATCGTAAATTTAAATTCTAAAAATAACAGTTGATTCGAAATAATCTAAAATTTTATTATTTCAGAAATCAGAATGTTGCACGCAATACGTTCGTGATTGTTTTCAGGTTACACGTGTCCGTGCGCTTAATTACTGATGCATTTAATTAAAACTTTATGCTCGAGTCTGCGGTAGGCAATACACCTTTCTATTCATGATGATTTTCTTCACAATATTGTCAAACTTTTTTACGTGCAAATATTGCAATTCCTGCATGCATGAAAATTCCACAGTTACGAAACAATTTCAGTGGCCACTCAAGCTTGCAATTGCGTATCTCTCTTTCTCGATCATACTTTATAAATTTTGAAATTTATTATAGAACAATAATAAATGGAAATTAAATCGATAAGAATAAATCAAATAAGAAAAAAAAATTCTATTTTCGGTATAAGTAGTAAGATTCTGATACTTAATAATACTCATACGTAGATTTACAATAAATCCAATAGATTTATATTTTTCAATTTTATAAACTGCGCGTCAATTCGATTTGTCGAATTTGAAGCGCAATCATAAATTAATGGTGCGGTCAAAATCTCATTAGAAATGCTTCGAAGCATTTGTAACATCACATTGGCCATATCTTAACGCTGATAATAACGCCACAAATTAATTAATCGTCAATTTAGCAATGATGCTAATAAGCATCTTTAAACACTGCAAAGTACTTATGAAAAATATTTCAGCCAGGGTTTGAATTTGTAACTCCCTATTTTCTAAGAGCGTCTTATCAATTCGAGATATGTGTGGAGATATTTGTCGCGATAACCATTACAGTAATTTGTACGAGAATGTCGTTTTTCAAGAAGACTTATTATAAAACGTTTTATAAAAAAGACGGAGTAAATTCGATCATTCAAAAATTCTGTTCTATTCGCGAGTTGTGTTGTCTTTGTGGAAAAATAAAAAGATTTAATTGAATCTCCTTTATTCGAAGAAATAAAAATAACGAGAATCGAACTTAATTTGGTTACAGGGAAAAGTATTATTCCACGTCGAGAGGGTCAATTTATACACTTGATCTGACACACGATTATGGAAACGAGCTTCACAAATGAGAGGATTTAATCTCATTCGTGCGCGGCCGCGTTCATCGCGGATTTGCGCAAAATTCTGTGCGTTCGTGGTGTGTATACCTACACATATACACGCGTTGTATAATCTGTCCTCGACCGTCATAAGAGTCACGCCTGCAGCAATTTAAAATCCCATTCAAATCCCTTCGCCACTTTAAAAGTCGGGATTATGTCGAAGGTCGGATACGGGTCGGAGGCCGCGTGAATAAATTTTTATTGTACGCTTGAACGTGGGCGGTGTAACAACGGTATTTAGTCTCGCTGTTTCACCGCCTCTTTCCTTTTTTTTTTACCTTTTTTGTCCCTTTTATAATTTAGCATTTTGACGTGGGCGTCATTGATTCGATTTTGGTTCGTCACCATTGTCGTCTTCGTCGTCATTTATGGCGAAATATATCTAAAAAGCTTCCCCGATTCTCTTGTGAGAAGACGGGCAAGCCGTCTCTCTGTGTTCTCTCCAGGCGTCGGCTCTTCACAAAGCTTTTTCCTCCGGTAATCGGTCGAAATTCAATTCGCGAGGTCGCGCGGAAAGTTATTCCGATATACATCTCACAGGGAAAATTTTTCATTTATCGCAGTTCAACGGAGGATATAATTGTGCTATACATCTTGATGATCATGAACCCAAGTCCGATATTCATTACAAATTCCGGATTAAGTCCGGTCTCTCGTTTTTTTTTACATCTTTTTCTTGCTACCTTTAATATATGTAACAAATATAGGCAAACACATCTGTATTCGTTTTATTCTAATTCATCCCTTAGATATCACCTCTAATCTACACAAAAAAAATATTAGTCTTAAGGCTGAGTAATCACCATAGTCATATTACATGATGACGTTAGAAGCGAGAAATAATACGTTAATTTTTACGTGCCATTTATAAATAAAGACAATTTGCATAAAACAAAATGATGAGACCGTTTTAAAATATTTTTTAAAAACGGACGAAAATTATATTTAGCCCTTCTGACAGTCAGTAAATCGTAAAAGGTGATAAAAAGTGCATCTGAAAATTTAATTTAATTAGTTTACAAAGCTTTATGAAAAAGACTACATGTTAACAGAGTAATAGACATAAAATATGATACAATATATAGACTATATAGTTAACATAAACATAAACACAATAGACAATAGTAGTTTGCAAATGGTTAGGCGTCAACAAAATTGCTGTAATAAAACCAGAATAAGGCAGCAATGCAATAAGAGGTAAACCAATAAATAGCTGAAATCACACACATACACATACATTCACACACATACACACACACACACGCATATACCCACACCAATTACATCAGTCTCGTTTAAATACTGTGAGTGACGTGATGAAACGCGAGGCAACAGAACGAAAGAAGGGCAGAGAGGGACAGAAAGGTTTTTATTGAATCAAAAAGGGAATTAAAATATTTGACAGAGGTGTAGGAGAAAACGGTACGGAATTTAGTAGACTATATATAGAGAAGGATAAGTAATGACAAGAGGGTTAAAAGAGGAATCATGTTCAGAGTTCAACTGAAGGAGACATCGCAGATATAGAGAAGTATTGGAGCGAAGGAGAGGAAATACAAGACAACACAGGTGGAGAAAACGGTTGCCAAATCTTAAGCCAGCCAGATCTCTGGTAATACGAAGATATATGGTCGTATTTACGGACACAGTAGGAGATGAATTTTAGATACGCTGTACGCGATTTAGCAGATTAAGAGCCGGAACTTAGACGACATCAGCGTAATCAAATAAAGAAATAACAAGTAATTAAAATAGGCTACGTATGTGCATTGGAAACACTTCATGTGGCTTTCATCACTTTTTATTAAATAATATTAAATAATATTAAATATGCATATTAACTTTCAAGGGAGATAAGGATAGTTTTCGTTTATTTTTGCAATTGTTTTAAAGTAATCTTTATTTCATTTTATCTAAATTGTCTTTATTTAAAAATGGAACGTAATATTAGGAGTGTGATTTAGTTTTGAGGGATTTAGTTTTCTTCTCAAAAACTGATTTATTTAAACAACATATTGCGTAAACGTTTAATAACTGTTGTACGATCAACATTTAATTCGTGACGTGGATTGTGCTGGATTTTCATCCAATAATGTTTGCAAATCTGCATTTTTCAGCTTTTGTCGTTAACATTGAAATCACCACTTTTGAATCGATAGAACCAATATTCACACGTCTTAATTGATGAAGTAACATCACTATAACTTTCTATCAGAGTTCTAGAACTGCCTTCTTCTTCTAATTAGAAAACAAAAGCAACGTATGTCGAAAATGCTTTTTAGGAAGCTTCATCTTTAAATGGTATAAACACGATGTTCTACATCTATTATTAATAAATGATTAAATATCATGGAATAATTTTAAAGCATTAAGAAATAATAATATGTGAAGAAATAATAATATGTGATTGAAATGTCTTTGACAACACTGATAATAATACCATCTCTTGCAAAACCCTCAAAACTAAATCGCTCCTAATAAAAATTAACGTATCATTTCTCGCTTCTGACGTCACGATTCAATATGACTACTCAGGAGCTTTAAATCGGCAATATTATAATATGTTCAATGTATATATAAGCAATAATATATTTAATCTTGCTTTAAAGATTTTAGTCTTGATTTGATGAATTTGTATTAACGCAAGTTACTTTATTCATCGACCTACTTTATTGACTAAATATAGAAAGCTCACTCTATTGTTTTAACTACTGAAAAGGATCCTCTAACCGTGGGACGAAACGTATGTAATATTACATACAATAGAATAAATTGTAACTCGCAACAATATCTTGCGTTGGCTCTTAAGGGCTTTTTATTTATTTTTTTTTGTTACTTTTTTTCCAATTCAAGACTAATAATCCTGCATCAGTACAAATTTAATCAAATAAAGACTAAAATCTTTGATTGCAACATTGTAGCTTATACATATATGAGCACAGATAATATTGCCGATTTAAGATTAATTTTTTTTCTGTGTACGTTGTAAATGCAGAATCATTATTCATTGGCGTTCAGCAAATAAAGCAGCTTATAATTGTTGTGAAATTTAGAATTATTGATTTGTATATTTAGATTTAATGAGAAATTAAGAGCAAATAAAATTATCATATTAAAGAATTTTACAACAATTACAAAGCTGTTTTCTCTGCTGAACGCAGCTATTCTTTGCTTAATCCTCGTGTTACCATCATCAAGATCCGAACGGAGATTGAATAAATATAACGTGATAATTAATTATTGTTGATAAACAACCGTGTCAATCAAAAGTTCAGATTTCAGCCATTTCAATCAGTGCACTGCATTATTATTATTCTTATCCTCATTTTTACTTTGAATGTAGCAGATTGAATTTCCGCGCCGATATTTTACGCGGATCTTAATCAGAACCCTCGAACCTCCACTTCTCGTGCAAAGCTGTCGGGGACGCGCTTTATCTACATCACTGACGATACATCGCTGACGCGTCTCGTTGCAGCTTCGTTAAAAAAAAAAAAGAAAAGGGGAGAAGAAGCGAGTATAAGCAATGAAGATAGGCCGGTGCATTGTCTTCACGTGGCCGGAAAGTCTCCTTTCGCTTCGGCGAACTCTCGAAAGGGTCACCGGTCTGTGAATAGGAACTCCCGTACCTCGCTGCCACTTATCGTTGGTCCTTTATTTATCGCGCTTCGGAGACTCCAGAGACTGCTGACATCACGGAGACGGCAGGGGTATTCCCGACCACCAGACTCAATCAAGAGTCCTATCGATCTACCAATCACCGAACCGAGTGACACGCTTGTCACCTGCTCGGCCGTGCGTACAGGTGTGCGTACATATTGCGCGCTCCCGGGATGCACAGACATATGACGAGTCATCGTGCGTCATGGCAGATATGGTTGTCGATATTACGAACTGAGTTACAATGAATGCGCGCGTTATGGACTTTGAGATTTTCTGAAAGAGCGGTGAATGAGCGGTGAGGAAGAGAGAAAGAGAGAGAGAGAGAGAGAGAGAGAGCAACGAGTGCGACGGTCGTTTGATGAGTAACTAAGAGTCTAAGAGGATTGGAGATTAACACCTTTACATCTTCTTCATCGCACGGATGATTCAGAGTGAGACTTCTAATGTGAGAAGAAATCGGCAAAGTGATTGGATTAAAAATAATTCTGATACTTTAGAGGACGTTCTATATCGCATCGTCGTCGTCCCTCTAGAGGCAATTAATTAGAGACTGGGGAAGAAAGGTACGAGAGGGCTTGAACTTTGAGTTCGTAGAGGAAATTCCGCGTTCCTCCAAACTTCAAAGGTTTCGTGAACGAAGTTGATAAGCGAAGGTCGTGTTATGTTAAAGATAAAAGCGAAGGGTGTGAGACAAGCAGAGGCGGAGCAATTTCTCCCACGGTGCACACCAGTTAGTATCATAATTTAGCTTTCCGGTAACATAATCCGCCACACATGTCGATATTATAAGCTTTGAGAGATACCAAAGGCGCATCTTGCGTGCCTGTCTACTCTCTTGAATCCTTGAGAAGATCCTCGTGCAGACTCGTGCAGATCGTATTTAATTTCCCCCGGAAATAGGAAACCGTCGTGTATCTTCGTATTCGCTTCCATTTTGCGCTAATTTAATAGTAAGTATAGTGTCGAATGGATAATAATTTTACGTAATTCGCCAATTTGAAATTCTGTCTTATGGTCGGTGAATTACATAAAATTATTGCGAAAGCAGAGAATAATGCAGAGAGGAAAGAAAATGTATCCGTTAATATATCCTCATTGACTAGTTTAATTCGGAGCAAACCGTTTCCTACGGAGGGTGAATGTCACGGCTTAGGATAACGCGTGTCACGATTTGCTATAAGTGGGAATTAATCGATGTTCCATTCGGAGACTGTTGTTTTTATCACGAAGCGCTCTGTTTCGTTTCCAAGGGACTGACTTATCTGTTTAACACTTGTTTCTACCAATGTAGACTAACTTTAATTTCTGTTCTATTTACTCTTCATGTTTTCCTAATTCTTAAAACAAGATGAAGAGTCAGTTGAATCGAGATTAAACTACATTGAAAATGGGCATAAGACACCCTTACAGCCGTACAATTTATATCAACTCGATTTAATCGGAGCAAAACGTATTTCCTACTCAGGACGAGAGCCACGGTTTAGGACAACACGTGTCACGATTTGCTGAGCGTTCGATGCTCTGTCCGGAGACTGTGGTTCCTTTCACGAAGCCCTCTGTTTCGTTTTCAAGGGATCACTTATCTGTTTAAGACACCTTCGTAGACCAAATTAATTAGTTTAATCGGAGCGAAACGTGTTTCCTGCAAAGGGAGTCGGCTTAGGCCAACGTGTGCCACGATTTGCTACGACTGGATATTAATCGATGTTCCGCCGGGAGACTGTTGCTCCTATCACGAGGCGGTCTGTTTTGTTTCCAAGCTCGTAGCCCTCCACGTGCGTGGATCGATCCCTGGATTGGAAAAGCCTCCCGAGCCATACGGGGTCAGGCTCGCCTGGATCGCCTTCTCTCTCTCTCTCCCCCTCCCTCTCTCTCTCTCTCTCTTCATGCTTGATGGCCGGCCCTTCTTTTCGCCATATCCTCTATAAATCATAATAATAACGGTACTCTTGATAAATATTTAACCATTGCGGTGAAATATCTTTCGTTAATTAATGACGTACGTGTATTGTGTGGAATATCCATTATTATCGAGAATTGTATCGACTCCTCCTGAATTAATTTCCAGTTTGCTTCTATTACGATTTTTAACTACAGAAAATTCTTCAAGTTTTTATGAAGAAAAATTCTTCGATAATAGAATGGCAAATCTCATTTGCTCGTATTTAAAATAGTTAAGGAGAAATAACTACGAACTAACGGTATCGTTTTTGCTCGGGAAAGTAGCGGTACAATAAATCATTATTTTGTTGATAGTTATTATACTGCTTAATTGCGATTATTGCTTCCGATTTACGGGCACGTGTTGCGTAATTACTATCGCTTCAATAATCACAGTCTTGAATATCGAGCATGCAAGTATCGAAAACATGTACGGAACAAGACGTACATGCCACTAACACGTAGCGTTAACGTGTCTCCTAAGTTAATTAATTTCGTAACTCACTCCGTTGCGGAATCCGGAAAATGTTGACACTGCCCGCCGTTGGCATTTCCACCTAGATAATTCCTCCTTGCGCTCGCAACGATATTAATATTTACTTGACTGCACGTGTCACGTATTGTATATAGATTTATAATATTACACATCGTATTTGTAATAATATTAATTGCTAATATCTAATTTCTCCCATAATTTCCAAGGATGAATAAGCATTTTGTCTCTATTGTTGTATCGCCATTACGCAAACAGTCAACCTTGCGAATCCCCAAGATTACACGTCGAAAGCCATATGGCGTCTGATTACGATATATGAAGCATTTAAATTGATTCGAAATGTTAATATCTCGCTTCGACTTTGTCAGCGTCGACGGAAAAGAAAAGTCATCTCGTTGGGAATAAAGACCGTCTCGTCAAAGGTAATTCCTAAGTATATACGTCCTCACGTGGAGATTGTTACAGTGAGATTCTTCTCTCTCGTAGAATATAGTTCTCGGAAAAATAGTTCTTACAGTGAGAACGACTTTCTTGTACGTGGTAATAACGCGAAGAGAGGAAACCAACCCCTCTTCTTGTGCCAAAACCGGAGCTTTGTCGTTACGGAGTGCCGTCCCTCTTGTCACCGTACATCAAGAACGTTCTTATTTCGTGAATTTACATTTCAGTATCGTTTGTCCCTCCCTTACATGCGACGCACATCCATATACGTCGACTACGTAATCAGCTTGAACAATACTTGTTCCCTTTAGAATTGAGGAAGATGTGGGGACGAGGATCTCGCTGAAACCGAGAGAACGTTCCTTGTTACGATGCTCCTTGAATTACTTTTCCCTATCCACACCTCTCGCTCTCTTCCTTCTTTCACCTTCTCTCTCTATCACATCTCTCGAGACTAAATGAGCTTTTTAATCAATTCAAAGCATATTGCACTTTGTGTTGCACAAAAGAAACACAGTGAATATTGCTTCTAATACTGAATTTGAGAAATTTCTCATTAAACATTGTATGTGTAAAACTGAGCAGAGTATTCAGTGGAAGCTAAATGAAGATTTCCTCTTCCTCGGCGCGAAGATATTTAACGAGCTCAGGTTCACATGCAAGAATCAAATAGACTTTTTGTAATTGATTTTTAGGACGGAAAATAGATTTGAAAAATCCTATTTTTGCTAATCTACTTTTTTCTATTTTGCTCGAGCTTTATGTTCTTGCTGCGTTATATCGGATCAATTATTGGAAGATAAAAGCTTCTATGGAATCTCCAATGCATACCTTAATTTTATCGTGGGTTTTCTATCGCGTTTCGTGACCACAAGCTCCAGATCAAATTATTCTGTCCTCTCCTATTCATGTGACACGCACCCGAAGTAGCACAAATCTAATCGGGGCAGACTGTCTCTCCTCGATAACGTTGAAAAATTGTCGTTTCACAATTTCCCACTCGCAATCGAGGTATAATTTTAAATTTTTCCTAAAGATTTCTCATTACATTTGCATACTTCCTTCTTTAGTGTTTTAGCGAAGAGATAAATTACGGAATTCCAAAGTTGAGTCTTTTGTGACAGGTTACGTTTCTCATTTCCACGTTGTCGGTCGCCACAAAGCTTCCTTTACTCTATGACAATTACGGTGGCTAGAGCGAATGAGAGGGAGACGATCACTTTTACGACGTTACCGCGAATCCACCCGTTCGCTGAGTTTTGGGGTGAACCACGCTTGCGCAAGTCCGGCAAGGTACCGAGCCAGAACGACGTGCAACAACCGTGAGAGCTTTAGTTTTCGCCAGGTCCTCGTCGTGGAAAAAGGGTTGCGATCGCTCAAAGGATTAGGAGGCACTCTCATCGTATCTTAATTGTCCTCGTGATGCTATAGTTATTCGAGGAAAGACGGAAGCGATGAACACATGCTTCGATTCGTAGATCACGTCGCGCATCCGGAAGCGTCGGAACCGGCACACTCCGGTGCTTTAATATCGTGAGCTGCTCTCGAATGAGAGTGAAAGCGCAAGTGTTGCATGCGGCTGCTTTGCATTTTGCTCTTCATCGCGACATGTAAAAACGGATAGATTTCCATCCAACGTAACGTGACTCGTGACTCATCCCTGTGTCGACCTGTGTCGCATAAACGTAAAATTAATTAGCTGTAAATTAATAAAAATTTCGTCAGTAGTTACAAATAATTAGCATCTTCCACGTTGTTTGAGGCTCTTGGGAGCTTCTAGGTGGAGCGTGAAAAACTGTGCATTTACGAATTTAGATCACGTCACTTTCTGGAACTCACCGGCAATTGGATTCTGCTGATCCGTTTATCGCAACGCGAAGTTTTCGCGAAGGGCCACGTGCGGTGTGCGCGAATGGAGGGAAAAACGGATTTGTGACAAAGAGAAGTTGTAGGTGGTGCATAACAACTTGTGAAGTTCCTAGTGAATATATGGCAACATTCAGTGTGGCGGATCGTCATGAGATCGTCGAGAGAACTTCTCGGAATGTTTCCGATCGTGTTCTTTCCATGAACGTCTGTCCGCCGAGCAGCTTCCCGGATAAATTTCAAGATTTTTTCGCGGCGCTTACCGAGGACGGTGACGATCTACCCAGCATGCTTGAAGACAAGCTGATACCGAGGTAAATTTTTTAGTATTTTTTAGCGAATATTTTTTAGTACAGAGTCTATTTAGTAAATTATCTAAATTGTAAGAAAATATATATATAACTTTCTCTCTCTCTCTCTCTCTCTCTCGTGGAAGAAGGCAACAAGTAGTTCTATTTCAAAGCGGAAAGGAGAAATGAGAAAACGTTTTACAAGGATAATAAAAAAAAAATAAAAAAAATCAATAAAAGAGAAGAGAAAGAGAATATTGATATACATAAATTGATTGTCAGTTAGAGCAAAAAACAATGTTCATGTATTCGCTGAAATATAAAAAGTTTAATTAACTATACTAAAACAAAACTATATCCAGATTTATAAAGCAATTGTCAATTAACGAGCAACGAAAATGATATTAAAATTTCTTACTGAAGCGTTAAAGACTTAATTAATTGTTAAACGTTGAAATCAATATAATTAAATAACTATAAATAGCATTGTGGGCATTGATCAGATTAGCCTAATGCGATTAAATAATGATAAATGTGTAATACTGGAACAAGAGATAATTGAAACATAAAGCTTATTTTAGCATTACAAATCTCAATGTTGTTATTTACACATTTACATTTTAAAACTACTTTCAAAATATATGGATGTTTAACTTTTAACGAGTGAAATATATACGAAATTCGAGTCATTTAAACGATTTGAAAGTTTGCAAACTCAATAATATTTTAATATCATAAGATAGTCGAGGACTCCCGGCAACTTCATCTTGAAATTATATTTTTTAATTTGGAGAGAGCAATCCGGACTGTTTCGCCGATGTCGTACTTGGGGTTCGTGGCATGTGACGAACACGCGTAGGAAGTCTTTAGTATTGATTGAAGTCATTTGAGATTCTCGCAATCGGATTAGATGTGTCGTGGGACAATTTTACGCTAAACTCTGCCGCCGGTAATGAATCAATCTTCCACCGAAACTGGGTTTAATGCGAGAAGCGGAAATAGAGCGCTTATACGCAAAGAAAATCGATAGCACAATGCATGCGTAAAAATAGGATTATACTGCTCCGAAAGTTGCTACGCGAAACCAGGGAACGTTGTGTATCCGGGTATTCTTAGCTGCGTTCGGAAATCCGGGTGTCGTCTTAGCTTTGTTTAACATTGGATAAACAGCAAGGATGCACGGAGATATTCGGCTGATATTTTCGAACGTAGTTCTTGTCTCTGCTAAGCCGGAAACTTGCAGAAAGCCGGAAACTTGCAGAAAGCCAGACAGCATGAGCGTCGAAGGAAAAAGCCGACGCTGGAGCAAAAGGGCTTTCCAGAGGCGGAGCAGCGAAGTCGAAGTCCGTGTTCAACACACCTCGCTATCCGGATCTCAGGGTCACAGCTGCGTGGATGGACCGAAGTCACCGACTACCTCGAGACGTAGAAGTTCCAGCATTGCAGTTGCCAGACCCACGCCGGACTTACACAGGTTGTCTTCTCGTAAAAGTGATTCATTGTTGACTAGTATAGTTCGCTTGACGTCCGCACGGCAATCAATCTGTTCAACGAGCGTTCAAATATAATCCTTAGCGTCTTAAATCCGAGATCGACTACTGACGTTGGAGCTTTTCAGCGAATCGCGGAATTGTAAATTGATTGAAAAGTTTCGGATTTATGCGAGGTCAGGATTGCCTACGACGCTACGTGGCACGTGCCTACGACAACGTCATAATATTCTATTTCTGTATGATAGATTTCTGCAAACGGAGGCTGGTCCTTGGGGTCACCTGTCACCCTCACCTAGAAGCCCGACCAGAACACCGTCGCTGAGTCCTGGCGCCGCGTCATCGTCGTCGCATCTAAGCGCGAATGCGAGTCCAAGCGGTCCCAGTCCGACGAGTCCTTCCGGTTCGACTGGTTTGGCATCCGGCATTCGTGGAGGTGCCGGTCCCAAACAGTATCGCAGCAGAACAAGCAGCATGCCGGCGGTCCCACGTCACAGGGTAAGAATATATGGGATAAAAAATCGACCTCTGAACTCTCTAAATCTCGTGGAGTGAAATCTCACTTGAAGAGACTGAAAATTTAGCCTCTGTTTTGGAAAAAGAATGAAAATACGGCCATCTTGTTCAAGAGTGGCAGATATTTTCATTCTTCTTAAAGTGAGATTTACTCTTTTGGAATGAGATTCACTCCGAAGGAGTAAAATTTCAATCCGTCTTTTTTGGAGTGAGTTCTATCTATCCTGGTATTACACTCGAAAAAGGGGATTGAGATTTCACTCCTTTGGAATGAATCTCATATTAAAAGAGTAAATCTCACTCTAAAAAGAGTGAAAATCTGCCATTCTTGAACAAGAGTGATATTGAACAAGAGCTAAATTTTTAGTTTCTTCTCGAGTAGAGATTTCATTCTACGAGATTTAGAGAAAAATTTTCGGTAAAAAATCTACATGGAAAAAAAAATTTGTTAAAACAATTAAAAACTTCATTTATATTTATCTAATTTCTATAATATACGGACAGTTTAATTAGGCTAGTTTTCTATGTTAAAATAGAAAAGTTGTACAGCTGAATAAAATTAATGATTATAAGTAATCATATTTGTTGTAACAGCACAGCAGATAAATATATCTATTAATACAGAAAAATATTTTTCTATTAACAATCAATCCAGTATAAATCAAAGTTTTTTAACAAAACATGCTAACTATAAAAATGGATAAAATGGCGCGAACTTTTGCTGCTGTAATGAAGAAAACTTATTATATTAACAATTTTTATTGTAGCAAAAAATTAATTTGCTGATAATTACTTGACAGACATAATTTCTTGAACCATCAAATCTCCTAAGTTATAAATGCTAAACTCGCGCAGCAAGATATAGCTTTGCTGAACTATAATCTATTTTTTTTTCCGTATACAGAGATATTCTACGTGTTCTCTCGTTATAAGAGGGAGGGAAGAGAAAAGGAGAGAATAATTTATAACAATTTGTGAATTCAGTGAGGAAGCAAATATAGCGGAATGCATAACGATGAGTCTCATGTATGTACATATTGTCAGATCGATGGCGCACGTGGCTGAGTTAATTTTCTCGGCCATTGTGAAAGATACCGCGAAACCGTGGCCGAAAGACTTTCTCTGTAACGATGACGATGATTTCACGCGTATTGAAAAGTGAAATGAATACGGAGTGCGTAAATTCCGCCAAACAGTGTATGGTAGAAGCACACAATGGAGCTGGGAATATCATCCTTGTGATTGTTACCCTTTCCGAATTTCGTCGATATTCCATGTAACGCGATCGCGCAACTAAAAATGAAAAATCGGATAAGGTGCCTGGAGAAATGATGGCTTTTCTACGTCATTCATTAATTCTTCTTTTCATTTCCCTAGAAACTGCAGTTGACGTGTCGTTACGACCATTGAGACTTATAAAATTGCGAACTATCAACTTGCAACTGTCAGAAATATTCGAGGAAATATTAAATAAAATTAATCATTTAAAGTACATAATTTATAGAAAAAGATTATTTTATCTTCTTATTTCAGGAGAAATATTTTTATTAACGATCTTTAATTCTTAATAATTTTTTATTCTCACGCAGATTCACAGTTTCTACATAAAAGAAAAATTCAGTTACATCTTGATTGATATGTAGTCGATCGTCGGCTAGATTTCACAACCATTGACGTGCAACAGACAATATAAAGGTCAGCACAAATCTGACATGCAAATCTGTCGTAGATTAAGATTCGTAAGTTTAAGCCTCGACGTTAAGTGCCAGTCCCACTTTGTGACCACCTCTGGTGACATTCGCGCAGTCTATGTTGAACGAAAGGATCAGCGTAACACCGTCGGCGATCTTTTGTAGGAGACTTGTGGCTAATTGAAGATCAGTGTCGAACTTAAATCGCAGGGTCGACTTCTCGTCGATCTTGCACTTCGCTCCGGCGCCGACTGTCCATTTTTGCGTATTCTCTCGTTTCCCGTATATGCCGTTCACCGCGATGTCCAAGTCGCGCCTCGCTGAAGAGCAGATGAAGTATCGCGATCGATAGAACGAAACGATAGATTGAAAAACACTCAACATTTTGATTTAAAAATACGCAAACCGGATTATTATTATCATCGTTATTGTTGTTGTTGTTATTATTATTATTTTATTATAGGTATCGTTCTGAAAACGCAGCTCCTGTTGAAAAATTAACATCTCAAATAAAATGCTAGCGTATGCCAATAAATTCAATCATAATTATAGAGAGCAGATTACTATGTACTGAGTCCTTTTTAAAGGTTTTTACTACTGTAATGTGCCAGTCGATTAATATATAATTACAGAAATGCAACAGAAATGGAGCATACTTTACTATTATAATGTGCGGATAATGCAGGATTTGCTCATTCTCTGATACACTGATATTAAAAAAACAGCAGACTTCCTGGAATTACTAACATAATATCGCTCATTTGCTATAATAATAGCACAATTCGGAAAAACAAAATCCAGAAAATAAATTTTAATATTTTGAAGCATTAAAATTTTACAACATTAATTTTAAAATCTCTCTTTCCAATTTTCATGTATAATAATTAATTGCAAAAGAATAAAAGTATGTTCTTTTTTTCTTTTCTTCGTGTTTTTCCGTTCTTTTTCTCTACAAGCAACTAAAAAAATGATTTTTTTTAGTTATATCGTTGTAGTAAGTGGGCGATATGTAACGTAATTTTGCAATGCATACGTGTGCTCTTGATGCATACAGGTTCAATTATCTGGGATAATTAAAAGTTACGTATAAAGCACATAATTTCAATTTAATCCAATTCTAAGCGAGGTCATCAACGTGTAACATTACGTAATCCCGATGGTGTCGGTTTACGATCTGAGCTTTGTTGTACGTCAGTACGTCACTATTATGCGACGTTGTCACGGACTCTCTACACGCTAACGTATACTAATTACCCTCTCTACCTTCGTCCTCCCGATTCCCTCGAGAAAATTGATAACGCTGCCTTGACATGAGCCCCGATATGTGCTAAACGATTTGTATTACACGTCCGTATTCCGCTTATCTGAACACAGGAGAGAGACAGGAGCGACAGGATCTCATTACGCTCGTCTAAGCCAGGCACGTTTAATCCCCCATTTACTTAACACGTGAGAAAGACAGCGGTAATTTAACAGTTCCGTTAAGTTGACGACGACGTCGCGATTTCGCAAGAGGCAATGAATAATGGGAGGATATTACGAAGAAGACTGAAATTACTCTGTTGTCGCGAGGATGATTATTCTCCCGTCAGCACTGTCGGCGATTTCAAGGGAATATCACGCGGGGATCGCTGATGGAAAAAAATCACGTTACCTTTATCGTGGATCTTTCAACTTTTACCTTTGTACAACACGGAGAGCCCGTACACGTACGGTATAGAGGTGCATCGAAAGTGCAGGTCAATGTCTGGGCAAGCATAAGCGACACCGACGTCGTTTTTCGTTATGTTGTTCGAGACCATGTCGTAGCCACCCTGGTAGCCCAGAAACAGCTCCCGGCATTTCACCACCACCGAACCGAGCACATTGGTACCCGAATCCAAAACGTTGGCTGCAAACAAGAAATCTAGTAATTTCGACGATTCAACATGTGATACCATCGGATTACGTAACCGAGTATTCACATGTAACCGAGTACGGGCGAAAAAGATACGGGATGTTTCGATTTCCGCGTTTTTCCCATCTCGAAAAATAAAAAAAGAATTCTAATTCTTTCGTTTATCGAAATTTAATTGGACGCAAAAAAGCACCGTCACTATTGAAATTCCCAAAATTTAATTCACCCGCCTTTCCACGCGCGTATATTTGCAATGCGTTTTATTTTGTCGAAAAATGTAATGGCTCTTCCTTCGAATGTGTTTTCATATCGAACGTGACTGCCTCGTGCGACAGTGTGACTGTCCACAAGCTTCCGGAAGTGCTTGTGTATCGGTCGCCATCGCGGAAACTTGTGTTCACGGAAATTGCCGCGACTTGTTGGTAAACATTCGGGATGCGGTTCCGCTATTGTTCCTGTGAACTTTGCGTGATATTGGAAAGGAGTTTGCTCGGGGAGAAGGAATTATTTATTAAAGTTTCCCTCTGTTACGCAACGTGCAATCTCTGTTACGAAGCGCGAGACAAGGGAGAAAGTTTGAAGCGAATTACTCCAGAGGACTATATTATAGTGAGCTGAATAAAAAACACGTTCCTTTCGTTTCTGCGTGAGTTTGATTTTATTTAAATTTCTATATTCATTTCATGTATAAAAGAGCATCGGGAATATCATTTGTCGTTGCCGTCTCTGAAATAATTAATTAGACACGATGGGAGAAAAGGGATGGAGGAAGAGAGATTTACTGTAGAAAACTCGTCGCTCTACAGTAATTTTTCATGTTCGATTCTTTTTACTATTTTACGAACGGAGTATTTAATTACGGAAATGCCTCTTGTATTTCGTAATATTAGAAAGTGGTCTGATTTTGTGTAAAAAGAACACGTGCCACTTTCTACGTTTAATATTATTAATATGTATACTTTTTTTGCAGTAATTGTACGTGTGGAATAGAAATTTTTTAACGGCATAGTTTTTATTTGATATTTTTAATAGGTTTTTTTCTGGACGATAAAAGGTTTGGACTATAGTGTATAATTAGTCTTCTTCCCTTAGACAAGAATACGTGAGCACAGTATATGAAGCCCTTTATCCATCATTCAAGCAGCGCCCTGGCCAAAGCTGTTACCTTGCGAAACTTTATAAATAGAGGATGAATTTGTTCTATGAATTTTGCCGCTCGTGCTTTAGGGAAGTCCGGTAAGTCCGCGGGCATTATTGAACGAAGCGATCAACATTCAAGAGAACGCGATCGTGCACGCCTTTAAACGCGAAAAAAATGCGATACGTAAAGTTAATTAGATTTGAGGAAATTAACATGACTAACATATCTCGCAGTATGCGTTGAGTCTCTTGTTGACAAACTTCGAGCCGATTTTCACGCTTTTCGCAGCCGTTTCCGGATTGTAAGAGCACTCGGAGAGCAAATCAATGCCCTTCATTAGCCCATTAAACTCGTATCCCAGGAAAAGCACACCATCGGTCGTCCATTTTAACAGCAGAGCGCCAGCATTCGCCTTGTACTTTGTTTCCATTAATCCGCTTAACTATCATTAATTCATTATGAATAAATTTTCCAATTTTCTGCCTTGCTTTTGAAACATCCAAGTAAACCCAATAAGATACCCAAGATTATTTAATTCAAATATTCAGTTGATATAAATCTGATGTATTATTTTATAAATACATCGTTATCGAAATACATTGTGATACATGCATATAAATCATACGTGATTTAACAAATAAAGATAAATAACATTTATCCAATTTGTTAATGCTGATATTTCATGTGCGTCAAAATATTGTTGTATAAGTATAGTTTCTATGAAACATAAAAATCTATCAGTTTTCCAAGTTTAAAGCAACAATTGTTGCGAGTTCGAATTCAATGATACGCTTATATTGTCTGCATAAACCGATATATAATTAAATGCAAATATTGCCGAAATAGTTGGTTCAACTACGTTTACATGCAAAATTTTTCGTGAAATAAGCGATCATCCACATTATTTGTTTGCTTTTCTCGCGAATAATCACAAAATAATAAATAAATATTTAGCGATATCGTTAATGTAGATAAAATGACTAAAATTTAATTATTAAGGAAATAAAAATATCTGAATTAAGAAGAGAGGAAGAGAGAGAGAGAGAGAGAGAGAGAGAGAGAGAGAGAGAGATGTATATATAGATTCTCAACCTTTGATGCTTCAAAATTCAATGTTGTGTCACTCATTAGCTGGAATCTTTTGGCGAATTTGGTCTTGATATTGAATTTGATAAGACCTTTGCCATGGTGATATCCTGTCTTAAAAACATCCCTCGCATTTTTCCCAAGATCTGCGAAACTCGGGACTTCCATTACAAATTCAATATGTATGAGATAAATTGTATTCGTGCTATAATGACAGAAAACATTACTGAAATATCATTACTAAAGTTTTCTCGATCAATCAGTTTTAATTATCTAATTATCTAAAGACTCCAAATTACATACTTCGAATTTATATATAATTGTGTTATTTTAAATTTACTTTTAATAAATTTATAATCCCACATATTATTATTAGGTTAATATTATACAATAATATTAATCACATATATATGTTTAATTTAATATTCTATCTAGACCGAGAATAATTTCAATTTAATTCTCACGTTTTATCTTCGTTGGATCGTGCCTTCTTGTTTTGTTAAGCGACTAGGGACTCAGCAAATTGAAGCTGCGAAGTAATTCGAACATACGCGAGGTTTCTTCGATGCAATGAAAACATGGTTGATGTTAACTTCTCGTGAGAAGTAAGAGAAAATTAATATTGCGATTTCTACAGAGTGACGTCGATATATATTTGTCAAGCTTTAATCATGAGCTTCTCATTACCGTCAAAGAAATGAACTTGATTGGGGAAGACTATGTGAGATAGATTTAAACTATCGATATTCTCGAATCGACATTCAATTAAATATCTGTATTCACGTTGTTCAGACAAGCGGATAAATGGAACAACGGAACGCGACAATTATGTCATCGGATGTGTTTCGCATCGATTAGCGAACATGTTAGGATTCATCGCGACCCTAATACCACACTCGAGAACGCATCGCGTATTTCTGCCATCTTTCCGCTCCAAAACCTTTCCGTTTCCAAATTCGCAATTGCAAAAGACAGACGAGCATATGCATATGTTGATGCGGCATGTCCGCCGCTCGGTGAAATTTACAGAACTTTATACATCGATTTATGTCATGTAGCTCATAATTCAATCAATGAATGTCGGCAAATCGCATCGAAATATCACGAGCAATACCGAATCTGTCGATTAATGATGATGTTTGCGGATGATGGGATTATTCATTTTCAGGCTGCGTTCTGATATATTCACCGTCAATGCTGAAAATCTAAAGTGCATGTAACGTATGTTGTAAATTTTTAGTACTGACAGTAAGTGGAGTTTTGGAATGCAGTGTGTTAGAGATCGTCTCGTTTATACGTTGGAACGTATAATACTTACGAGGAAATACAGAAAAATGTCTCTTTTCGATTTTGACGAGCGTTAATATGTCAAAGCGTAATCTAGGTCAAATATAATGAATACGTATTTTTTTCTACGTCATAGGAGATGCACTTTTAGGAGGTAAAACATCCAATCGGTTAGTTTCTTTCGAAGCAAAACTATAAGAGAAATATTTTTTAAAATATAAAAGATGAATAGTTTTAAAACTAGTTTTACAATAATAAATTCTAATTTTTTATTTTTTTTTAAAACTTTTTAAAATAAATTTTTTATTATTATTATAAAACAGCAAATGTGTCCAAAATACATTATAGAGATATCTCAAAGGTATATTTTGGATATGTGATATTTTTAGAATATCTCTCTGATGTACTTCGGACATGTCTGTATGGGAATATATTCTTGAAATCATTCATTTTTTTCATCTTTTATAGTTTCGATGTTATTCGTTTCAAAAGAAAATAACGGATTTTCTTGAAAGAGGTGTTTATCCTCTAAAAGTATGTGTCATATTTTTAAAGGATAGTAAGAGTACGTATAAAAAATACGTGTTTCTTATTTTATATTCTATAAGACTATAACAGATTATAAGACTATAACAGAAAAGCTTTAAAATTAGAACAGATTTTCTGTGTTTTCTTGTCAGAATATGCTGAAAAAAGATTTAAAATCAGAATAAAAGTTTTCAATTTTAATGAGTCCATAACACTTTCCTCGTCAGAATACTTTGTTGAACTAAAATTTAAACTCAGAAGAATTAGAATAAAAATTTTAAGTTCCAACGATTTTCAGGCTGTCAGATTAAAATTTGCTTCCTCCAAGAATATAGATATAAGATCTGTTTTTTATCTTTGCGCTAGACTGCACTAATACTAGGGAGTTTTTGCAATAACGTGAATTCAGATACGGTGAACGCTAAAGCCATGTTATCCTGTTTTTAATTAGTTAAGAAGAAGATAATCGTTAGAGCGGAAACGTGAAAATTTTTATATATGTTCGTACATATATACACATACATACAAAGAATTTTCACTTTTCACGTTTTCACCTTAGAGAAAAAGTTACATGATCGCTACTCTGACCTTAGTGTTCTGGATAAACGGTATTGCAAAAACTCCCTAATCTCTTTCTCGCTTTCGCTAAATGTCAAACATAGAGAAGAGCGGGGCTAGTGATACTTTTTCTTCAAGTTATAAATCTTCACTCAATTACGATAGATTAATGGCAAATGCTTTAAAACGTTGCATGTTCATCTGACTCAATAATTAAGTACTTATAAATCCATAATATATCTCGTAAATAAGAAAAAACGTTAATTACAAGGAAAGTGGATCAATATGCCTCACTCATGAAACATGTTGAGCTTCTTCGAAGGATAAGCTGAGCCATGAAGATAATAATTTATAATATTCTCACTTTTTAAATACTCTAATTAACAAAATTAAAAAAACTAAAATCTTTACTCTTTATAATAATAATTAAACGTAAAATATATGTTTAATCAATAACATAGAATAAAAAGCATCAATAAAGACAGATTTTATTTAAGCAGCTGAGTTTATAAGTTAATAGTGGGATATCAGGTTCAACAAGTCCCATATCGGTGTTGATTGAAATTTTATCTGAAAAATCGTAAATAAAATAACAATTTGAACATTAAAGTTAAAAAATATGTTAATAACTAAAAAAACACATTTGATTGTTATTAATCGCTTTAATTATCAAAAAAAATACTCATCTAATAATATTACTTTTGATATATGAAAATGAACAAGCGCACGTGTTTGGCTGTTGACAGCCGGACACAGATTATTGTATCAAACACAGAGTAATCTCTGTCTTTGTGCTACCTTACACAAGCATAGACGTATCTGTATATATTTTGGTTATTTAGATATTTGCCTAACTTGCTCTTCTAGCCCCGCTCTACTCTATATTTATCTCACTTAAAATTCCAAAAGTGTACACTAGTTCAGCCATAGCAAATAGACCAATAGGCTCGTCTAAACGATGATCGGACAAAGTAATTGTTATTATTTCTTGCAGCCGATGCTGGTCGATACAAGACGCGGGGGTGGTGTAACAGGATATGAAGAAGGTGAGACTGAGGACGGCATTGAGTATTATAGACTTCGGTCTTTCTCCATAACGGCAAATGGGGTGAACAACTTGGGTGATTCGTTGAAGACACGCCGCAGCAGAAGCATCAACAGCGTTACTTCCTCTACCAGCTGTAGTAGCACCCGAGAGAGTAGATTACTCAGGTAAGAATAAACATGCCTTGAACATGCGATAAATCTTGCTTACAACATCGATCCGCTCGCCAGAACGCGAGCCGGATTCCGACTTGAAACTCGAGCTTTCTTCTGAAATGATATATTCTGAAAATATGCAGGGAAATAATTGCGTATATAATTCGATCGAACTGTCAAGGAAATGAACGACTCGTTTCGCAGTCATGTATTATAAAATTGCAATAAAACGTGCAGGACTGGGAGACATGTATTTGAAATACTTTTATTTGAAACACAGTATTTGCAGCGCAACTCGGAAAAATGCGCAACGACTGCATCCTCGGCTTACAATTCGCTGCCATTCTCGCGAAGGTAACAGTCGCCAGATTAAACGAAGATAATATTCCCTTTCATGTTATCGCTCGCGAATAATAATAATAACGAGGGTTACAAAAATATGCAGCTAAAGCTCAAAGGTTGAACATTAATTGGACGTTTTCATCTCTATAATGGTTACTCGCATATCAATATAACGTATAAAAGTATAATATGCGACTGCAAAAAGAGAGAACGAAAAGAAAGGATGGGGAGAGGGACACTGGACAATAATCTTCCACGTGCTGCACGTGCGGACGCTCCCTCGCATTTTCATCTCCATTTTGGGCTTGGGCTGTTTATTTTCTCCTTCGAGGGCTTTATCGCATACCGACGTTGTCAGTTTAGAGAATAAAGAAAAATACGTCGAATGTTTTCCCTTGTATGACTTTACGTAAAACACAGGTTGCCTGTGGGCCAGACCATGATACGGCTCTCGACTTGTTTGTGTCCGAGGGAGAAAACAATATATGCAAATCGGAGAAATAACAGAGATTTTTCATGACGAATTGAAGGGTCTTTATATTAAACAAAACGTAAAACAAAATGCAACAAAATGTAAAAAGCGTAAATGTATTGTGTGCAATAATTATTTAATAATTAAGTATAATTGCTTAATTATTATAATTATATATCTATAATAATTATGTACTGTTTCATGTGCTCTAATATGTGCGCAATTGTTTCTTAGTAGAAATATTTAGAAAACTCTTCTTCAAAGAAAAATTTCTCTGTTCTGATATATCTATACATAATGATACATACTTTAATCCTACATTACTTTTTCTTTAAGATAATTTAGAAGTTCTTCCTAGTTTTTCAAATTGAATATATTTGTTTTAACATAATGTTATAAGGTATTTTATATGATCATTAAATTTATAGATTTTCAGAATAAAATAACTATGTCGGATAAATTTATATTCTACTAATTATAATAAAATAATTACATATTAACGTAACAAACAAAAATAAAGTATAATAAAAAAAATAAAATGTCATTATTACATCAATTAATTCGAATGATATATTATTATATACATGTTAATGCTCGTTATTTTTACTTTTACGAGAGAATTTAAATCTATCGGATAAACTCTAAATTTGGATTGTGTAAATCAGAAATTACCTGTGGAAACTATTTTGCTTTGACGACAAGTTGATATTTGCCTTACTCTAAATTTATAGCCGGTAGCTTCTATTCGGGATGATTATCTATCTGGAAGGTTTGAGTTGACATCCTCTCAGTTGTTTACGCTTGCTTGCGCCTGCAGTACCAACTTATGAGCAGATCATATTCGATATATTTCTTCCGCCTGATTTCCGTCTCGCCCGCGGTTATCAGTAAGGTACTCGATTACTCGCCAATCGCCATATGGACGTCATGCAGAATTTAGGGTAATCGCGACTGCACGAGCGCTTCAAGACATCTTAATTGCCCTCAGATAATTACACGACACGTAGACTGCGTCCTGAGTGGGTGGAGAATCAGAATAAAGACTGTAAAGAGTCCCCGATTCTGCTGGTCTCTTAAAAGAGATTAAAGGTATCTTTTACTTGCATTTAGGCCTATTTAGAATTTAGAGAGTTTCTTTTTCTCGTTCTCTCTCTCTCTCTCTCTCTCTCTCTCTCTCTCTCTCTCTCTCTCTTTTCGTTCTTTGAATTACATTTTCAACACTGTCAAATCCTCAGAGAGAGCGTCTTGGATTGATGAAAGACGTGACGATGACAAGTAATCCTGGAAAGTACTTCCCCAGCGAGGGGGATTCTCGGAAAAAGATAGTTGAAAAAGGTAGTTTGAAAATGCAACACACGTGCAACATAACACATAACATAATTTAAAATTAAGTTTTCCTCTGTATGTTTCTCTTTGAAAAGCAGACCTGCAGGAGTAGAGATTTTGTAGTGTTATTATATCTGAATATGTTGCATTACTGTGCATTCGCGTCTTGTAGCTTTTGTCTTGCCACGAAGAGTTATAGATTCACATTTCACAAGTTTACTCTTTTCGACGTTCACTCTTGTTTTGCTTGTTGTTTTCAAAGCAAACATATATTTGTTTAATTTGAAACAGGAAACGAAGACAAATACGTAAAATACTTTTCCTTCGTATGATTTTACTTTACGTGACGTAAATCGAGATCGTCGTAAGATGATCGTCCATGATACCGTTTTTCGTATTGTTTGTTTTGGTTATTTTCTCAAGAAATAGTATGTAATTTAAGCGAGACAGAGAAAAGTTTCTTAATGAAAAGATAAAAGACCTACGATACATTACAAGATGTACAATAAATAAAAGTAATGAATACGTAATATTATTATATATTATATTATATTATTATGTATTATATAATTTTATATACAAACTATACTACTTTTATACGGAAAGAACGATTTATTGTCTAAAAATTTAAATTTTTCTAAACAGAGAAAATAATTTTTTGGACCATCAAAATAATTATGTAGGAAATTCGAGCATCATGAGTAAAATACTGAAAAATACTTAAAAATTTTGAAACAACCAGCTGGAACGTTCTACGTAATTATTCGTAGTTTATCAGAATTATTTTTAGATTGAACTAATTTTTTAGATGCTTCATCAAAACTATTCTTTCTGCGTATGTACAATATATAAAAATACGGAATTACACTTTTATATAATTACATATAATTATGCAAAATATAGTTATATGTAATTATATTATATAGAATATAATATAATATATAAATAAGGAAGGAAAATACTCATACAGCGATATACTCTAATGACGAAAGATTCTTGAATTATTAAATATGGTGTAAAATTGAAATTTGTAGAGAAGCTTAATTTTGATAAAAATGACGTGTAATCGTATTTTCGCACAAAGAATAAATTACCATTATGTTAACATTTCCACAGAATCATAAAAAATAAGATTATTTAATGCTATGCATAATAACCACGACAAGCTGATGAAGATGACGTTGAGCATTCAACATACTTTTTCGAAATAAGTCAATGTCGTATATTCAATGAAAATTGTCGACATTGTTACTTTAACGAAAGAGAGCCACATTTTAATTATACTATCATAATGGTGACGAGTACCGGTTCGCAATTGAAAATGATCAAGATGAAGTATTGAATTCTCGTGTACTTTGTTCGAACGTAATACCTCATTCGTCGAATTATACTTCTCCTTTTTTCTCCTCAGCTCGACTTCGCAGCTCTCCGGTATAGAAGCAGAAGAGGAAGCTGACGGCGAGCGGGTGACGACGTATAAAGTGGGCATGTTGGGGGCGTCAGAAGTCGGGAAAACCGCTCTAACTGCACAATTTACCACGAGCGACTACATTTGCGCTTACGACGCCTCTCTCGGTAAGCAAATGGTTGCTTTTACGTTGGATTTACTTCTGTCATTCTTCCGTCATCCTTCTGTAGTCCTGATTTAATTCCGATCTAATTCGACACCTCGAAAATTAATTCGATCCAGAATAATCTCGACTACGTCATCGGTAGTTCACGGAAAAAATAGATTAGATGATTCAACAAAGCTAACCCAGACAACGCAAAGTGTTGTCCAAAATTGATAAGACATTTTTATCGTCTAAAAGACTTTGTATGTTTTAATTTTAGACTTTGTGTTATCTGGGTATAGTTCGGCTAGTTCAACCTCTATTAATTAAGAAGATTTCATGGTTCATCAAAGAAATTATATTTGCAAGAACTTTAAAGTATGCTAACGCAACTTCTTGGCTACAATGAAAAGTTATTAACGTAACAAGTTTCTTTCATTACAGCAGCAAAAGTAGGCATCTTAACTATTATATTTTGTTAAAAATTCTGATTTATATATTGGATTGATTTTCATAGAAAGTTATTTTTACTATGTTATTAAATATGTTATGCTATTACGATAAATATGATTGCCTATAATTGCTAATTGTATTCAGCTGTACAACTTTGCTTGGAACTTTAACATGGAAAACTGAAACTATATATTACGGCTGATAAATTTGCTGAATCAGTGAGATCTTCAATTGTTTTAACAAGTCTTTTTTTCCATGTTGGATTACTTTTGTGAAACTCTCTGAACAATAACTGGCGTGATTAAAACTTACGGATATCAAGAGAAATGGCGATTACGTTTCTTTCGCGATGGAACAGATCGGTTGCTTTCAATCGCACGTCCAGCCGGAGAATCGCTTTTACCGGAAGGAAATTGATTGTCGTTTCTACTTTCGGAAGAGACATCCTTAGAGTATTCACTTCGCCTCTAAAACTCTGCGCGCGGCAAACGATCGCCTTGCGACAGCTATTTCACATTTAATTATGTAGGACTTGTCACAAACTACATCGGATTGTTCGCGATATCGCACACTTCCATTAAACAGAATTAATTAATCCGCTGGATAAAACGTTATTAGCGGTACAACATATATTTGCGTATTTCCCTTAAAGCTTTGATTATATTATTTAACTGTTCGAGTATGCGATAAATTATTTCGCACGAGAAACGGATATAGAAGAAGATACAATAAAGTTTCTGTGTTATTCTGGAAAATTCCAACGTTTTAGAAATGTTAAATACGTTTTATATTTTACAATTACCGTTTGAATATTTCAATGTACTATTTAAAATATCCAGAGTGAGAAATATATCTCTTATAATCTGAGTGAACAACTGTTTTTATATATTTTTTTTACTACGCAATATGTATTATAATAATCATTATCTTTAGAGATGTAATAAAATTTTGATTGACTACAACATAAACATTGCTTTTATACGTACACAGGACAGTTTATATATAAATAACGTTTTCTAAAATTTTTTTTTACATGATAAAAGTGTGCTTATAATTGATTGCCAATTTAATGAATATTTTTATGAATACCGTTATATTCTAGATTTATGAGAAAATTCTGTAACGAGAACAATATTTTCTGTGTAATTTATATAGTGGAATATATTCTGTCTGTCACGAATGCGCACAGCGTTAATTATTTTTCGCGAACAGTGTTGGAGAAATTAGTTTCGCATGCAAGTCGCGTCTTATGTCTCATTAACTTTTTACTTTCGCGGTTTTCATTCCCATCTCGAACTCCATTACATTTTCTTATGCTCGTGAACCGAATAACAAGATACTCTCTCTTTTGTAAAACAGCTTTTGCGCTGTGACCAGTCAAAATCAACGCTACTGATGTTGCACAATTCAACGCATACGAGAAACAAAATTTAATAATAATTTAAGGGGAAACATTCTAATGCAAGCAGCTCTCTCTCTCATTACGTGTGCACACACAAACAACAATATAGTAATAACCTGTAATTTAACAATCCAGTCGGGCCAATTAATTCGCACGAACCATTCGCTTGGAAGCAATTTTCGCTTGTAATGAATTATTCGTGACGTCCTGACGCTTTTGTCCCACAAACTCGACGGCGTTCATTCGCCTTTTTAATAACCTGTAAGCTATCTGCAATTAAAACCCGCTCGTTTCACATTGTCATATTTGCAATGTATATTTCATAGCAATTGCTCTTATCTCAACTATTCGAGCGGGGATTGCACAACGAAATTCTCTTTATTACATTTCGCCTAGCGTAAACAGAACATAAATTAGAATATTTTGCATCAAGCAAATCTTTCCGATAACCAACATTGGTATCGGATACCGCTGTACTGTTGAGATCCCTGTCCATATATCTATAATAATACAGCAGACACTTGAGCGGAAATGACGTTAAGACAACACGCGGTGCGCTATTGACTCGAAAAGAAAGATGTTTCGCTCGTCTTTGTCTTCCCTGCTTTTTCTTTGTTCTTCCGCCGGATATAACATGTACGTAGCTACGAAAGTACGTACGGTATTTTCCGCTGTGTTTCCGCCGTCGAGGTCACTCCCTCGTGGCCGATTTTATTGAAAACGCACACGGTTGTGAACTAGTACTCATCGTGAGTACCTTCAAAGAGTAGAGCTCTGATGTATCGATTTTGCTCCAAGTACTTTGCTGAGAAAGAGAGAGAGAGAGAGAGAGAGAGAGAGAGAGAGAGAGAGAGAGAGGGGGGGGAGGAGATTATCGGTATTTCTGTATAAAAGAAAGAGGCAATATATATTCTTCTCTTCTCGGTGGTTCCACTTTGATGACATGAGAATTCAACCTAGATCGTAATGGTCCCTCGGAAGGGAACGATCAATGACAATTTTATAAAATTTTCTCACCATTGTTCGGACGTAATTAGATTTCTTCCTTTGAATAAACACATTTGTGCGCACATACTTTTAATGAGGGATTCCCGTTTCTAGCTGCTAAAGAGAAAGAATAAAGTATGCTTTGAGAACGTGTGTTATCTTTCGACTCAACCGCTGCTTTTTGCGAAGCATTAATCATTTTTTTAATTACGCGTGTTATGAAAATACCGACGACGTGCCAGTCTGATCGATAGTCGGACATTATTGCAAATGTCAATTTTTCAGACGACGAGTACGGACAGAAGAACGTATCCGTGATGCTTGACGGCCAGGAGACGGAATTAGAAATCATTGATCATCCCGCTGCGGAAATGTCAGTGAGTAAAATGTGATGTTTTATCGTATAGTAAAAATAGATACCGAATTGATGCATCGAGAGGTCAATTACCTAAGAAATTGCGTTAAATGAATAACTATCGGATACCGGAAGGAACTCATTCGCCGCTCTCGTAAATAGAATTACAACACGATGTCACTTTTATCGAGTTTACTCTATTATTGCCTATTAGATGTTGGCGTAAACCCTCGGGATATACACCCCAATATAAATCGTCGTAAAAACGATGATGTGTGTAAATAAGGGAAGAAACTGAGAAACGTAGGTGTTACTCTTTATTTATTAAAGAAGATCGACAGACTCGAAAGGGTCAAGGAATATTAAGTCAGTGAAAAGGGAGTCAAGTAAATTATTTCTTCAAGATATATCAAGATAGATTGAAAGAGGGTTTTTGCATGGGTGCTTGATGTAATAAAGCGTTAGCAATACATAAATGTACGTAAAAAAAAACGAGGACACATCTTGCGGAACTACAGAGCTATAAAAAATTTTTAAAAAATAAAACGTAGATATGCAAGCTATTGAAAAATAAATGCCCCTTTAAAAATCACAATATTCTCTCTTCTGTTTCCATTTATTGCGATATTGCGTTGCATTATATACGATAAAATTTATTGTTCGGTGAAAAAATGAAAACCGAATCGTTCGTTCATTAATCGATGTTTTTCCATGAGTTTTCTCATTTTTTCCCTCACTTTCATCTTTTCGAGGTCGAGACTTTTTGTTCAACTTATAATCCGGATGTGTACGTGGTGGTGTACTCGGTGGTGGATAGAAGAAGCTTAAAGGTGGCTGAGGAGACACTGCTCTATTTGTGGAAAAGCGATTACATGGTGAATCATGGTGTCATCCTGGTTGGCAATAAAGTGGATCTCGAGAGGAAGCGGGAAGTCCCATCGATGGGTGAGTACATAGATTTCGCATAAATTTTCTTAATATAATTATAACGCAAACCATAAAGGAATTAATAAAGACCGAGAATTTTCAGTAAAAATCTCGATTCAATAAAAATCCTATATACGTCGTAAATATACATCCAAATTTACATAATTTTAATATAAATTCTTCATAAAAACAATAAATCTATCACTGAGATTATAGAATAAAAATTATAATTTAATAGAAAAGAATATAACAGAAGAATTTGGAAAGTCTGCTTTAGATAATTTTAATATTCACATCAGAATATTATTAAAAATTTATACGATACATATTTTAATGTTAGCATTTTAATACATATTTTATATGTATTAAAATATTTATACGTATTAAAATTTTAATAGATATTTCCTGTGTATTAAATATGTATTATGATTTTTGAAATGCTTTTAGTAAATATTATACTGCATATAAACTTGTAAAATTTTATCGAAAATACTAACACAAATTGACATAAACATTGATATAAATCATCTAAAATAGAACTTATAAATACGAAAAATATTTGAGGAATCAAAATGCACAGAAAATGTATATTTTGGATCTATATACATTAAAATACACAGCATATAAAGTCATTTTATCCTAAATTTTAGAATTGTTTAAAGTTTGAAATTTTAATTAAAATACACAGCATATAAAGTCATTTTATCCTGAATTTTAGAATTGTTTAAAGTTTGAAATTTTAATTAGTCGCATGACATTTGAGTTCACTACTTGCTGCCGACAGTTGGCCGCCGTTTGGCGAACAGTTGCGGTTGCAAATTTATCGAGACGTCCTCGGGTCTGGCTCATCATGTAGACGAGCTCTTGGTCGGAATTCTGGCACAGATCAAGCTGAATCCGCAGCGTAGCCGGGATCAGGCAACTAGGCGCCGTCGTAGCAAACATCGCAGGCGGATTCTGAAGCACCTGCTTGGCTTTAAGAGGAAAACTAAGAGCTGCGAAAACCTCTTCGTTCTCTAACGTTCTCCTCGCACAGCACTCCGTATACGGCGGAGACAGAGAAGTGATTTCATCAGATATCGATCGTCCGAGTATGTCGCTCTTCGGTCCGCGAATACGTGTACTATCTGTGCGAATATGTGAGGATCGTGCGACGTAGACGAGAAAACCTCTATATCTCTGATATAGAGGTGGTTACGCAGCGAATCGGTAACGCGAAGCGCGAAGAATATCGAGCGGATTCTCAGAATGCCTGGCACAAAATTGGAATTCAAAGAAATTCGTGTCTACAACACGTAGCGATGTTGCTGGTAACGCACGAAAGAAACTAGACCTCAGGGCTTTTGTATTCGTGCGCAAGAAAATAAAAGATCGGTCGTTCTTTTCAACCTGAAGCTTTTTCGTTGAAATGCAACGCAATTTTGCCGCTCTAGTTGGCATATAATTCAAACGAGGTGGATCCGAATGAGTATAATTCTTTTCCAGTGTCCCAGTAAAAAAAAATGATATCTCTGATGAATGTTGAGTCAATAAGGCTCAATTTAAAAGGAATTATTCAAATTTTAATTAAAAAAAAAATATTGTAGTAAATGTTATAAAATATAAAAAATTATTTTCGTAGTCAAGTTTTTGGATTCAACTGTGAAAGATTTGAGTGGTTTGATACACAATGTACGGTGTTATCTTCACTCAAATACGATTCTAATAATATAAATTTCTGATGATGTTTATTATACATGTATATATAAAAGGTATAAATGAGACTCTCTTGTATCTTAATGACAAAAAAATCTAACGATGTTGGATGGTACTAGTGGATACAGATTAATTTGAAAATTTTTGGGTTTTACTACGTAATTTTTACCAACATGATAAATATTTGTTTTACGAATAAAATTTTAACTCCAAAAACATCCCGATATAAACTTTTACAATAGAAACTTTAAAAGTTAAACGAGATACGTTCCTTTTTTCAAAAAGTCAAATGGATAAGGATTTAATAAAGATTAACTGTGCGGTAAAAAAATGTAATTTTTAATGAATATTTTTTTCTTTGAAGGACGGAATATAAAGTATATTTTGACGTTAAAAATGTATTTATTTATATAATTTTCTGGAAAACTATAAAATAACAATAAATCGATTTGTTTATATCTTCTCTGTAAATATATAATGTTTATTGCTGCGAAACTCTATATTTTAAACTGTGTAGACAGAATAACTGTAGGATTGATTTGTTACAAAATCCAAATATTTTGTTAGATATATTTTTAAAAATTTTCTATAAATATATAATGTTTATTGCTGCGAAACTGTATTTTAAACTGTAGACAAAATTGTAGGATTGATTTGTTACAAAATTCAAATATTTTATTAGATGCAATATTTTTTTAAATTTATGATTTTAGTTTTCCATAAATATTGTGACCTTTTGAAAAGAAGAATTAGTTTTAGAAAAAGGTCATAATTTCATTAATACCAAAACATTAAAATGTGCCAAGTCTCGATAGATAGTATAAGATATTTGAGTTTTGTGCTTCAGATTAAATTTCTGGAAATTATACACGAGCATTCTTTATACAGTCAAATTTCATATGAAAGATAAGAAATGAAAAATTTTCTGATTTCGCAGTCTTTTAGATATGAGATTGTGTAAATAAATATATACAATCTCAAATACGTATGTAAAATACATTTTTAATGTCAAAATGTTGTATTTTTAATTCCACCTATCCTCAAAATGCATTTTCTCACCAAGCAATCTGGTAAGCCCTTTAGAGCGAAACATGCACATACGTATGTATGCGTAAGCAATATAAGTCACAATTTTATGAGAGAGCTCCGACGTTGCGTCGCATTTCTATTCGTGCCGCGCATATAAAGAATGACTGTTATTACATATTCCGTTTCGAATGGGTCTTATTGTATGTGACTCATCATAGCGAATACGATGTTATGATTTATCACGAGGCCACTGAATAAAATAAGAGCTCGGCGCGATGTAATATCAGAAATAAAGTCATCGATAATGAGACAGGATATGTGATAAAAAATTACATTTATGAGATGCAAATGTAATACTCTGCATCTGATATGTAAGCTCACGCAAACAGACGAATGTAATTTACGATAATGTGGCTTTGAGGCGTAAAATTAGTTTTGGCGTTTCAGAAAGAAAATTCTGCAAAGATCTCCCAATATTTCACGTCATATTTGTGCTGTGTGTGTGTGTGCTAACGGTCTACTTGAAATATTACTGTAAGCTCATCATTTCTCTGAATTATAAATAAGCCAACAATAATGTAGTCAATAATGTAGATTATGAATGTTTATAAGGCAGCATGTTAGTAGTAACGATAATAATAATAATTACTTAATAATATCAGCTGGTAATGAGAAAGTCAATCGCTTTGCTACCTCCGCGCCGAAAAAACACCAATTTGTATTTAATTAATATTTTAACTATCTCCCGCGGTAAAAATTCACGATATATAAGGGGGAACCCCACCCTTGAGGTTTGAAAATAATCAAAATTTTTTTTACTTAAATTTATAGTTCATATTGTTAAGAATAATATTACAATAGTTTTAAGTCGGTAATCAATTGTATAATTAGAGCCAATATCGTGTATCGCCTCGTCGCTGAGTTTGCTCCAAGCGGAGCAGAGTTCCGCAGATAAAAGGAAATTCAAATTTTCAAAGAAACAGGTTTTTGCCAGATAGATATTGCCACTTGTAAAATGTATGACGCAGGCATTGCACACTAAAGGCACAATTCCGATTTATAATTTTATAAGGTGAAAACTTTAAACGCGTTTTTCTCAAAACGAGGTTTACAAACATGATATACACGATAACTTTTACAATTCTTAATCGGTTTATTTAAAATTTGTACGGATTACTCTCAGATATTTAATCTAGAGAAGTACGTAGGATTTTTGTGATATATTAAAAACTTTATTGTTATTAAACATTTAAAGATGAAATTTTTTTGAAAATGTAATGCTTTTTTTGAACATTTATCATTTTTGCAAAAATAAATATTTTGAAATAATCCTACGTATTTCTCTAGCTTTAAGTATGTTAAGATATAAAAATTTTTGGATTTTTGTTCCACATGAAAATGTGTAGAAAATTCCGTGTACACCGCATATGCATTATGCACTCGCCATTTTGTGTGATAAAAAAACAAATTGTTTTTTATACTCTTAAGTTCTATTTTCAAGAAAATTCATATAGTAAAGTCCTTAAAAACAATTTTTAATTGACTTTATTTAGTTTACTGCAAAAAATTGCCAAAATTAGATATCATTTAATTTTAGGTCTCAAGGGTCCCAGTCAGAAATGATAATGGAATCGACATCAAATCGACGTCGATTTGATGCTTTCGATTCGATGTCGATTCCATTATCATTTCTGACTGGGGTGATGTTCCCCCTTAATAGGATCAAAGATATAACTCCAGTAGCAGATGAAAATCATTTGATTAAAAGAATCGAGATATACGAGAATTCATAATAGCACTTTTCTGAAAAAAAAAAGAAAAAAAGAAATTGTTTTGCTGAAATCTGATTGAAACCTTTGATCGCGAATTGTCTGAACTTAAAGAAAAGCGTATATGCTAAAATGTAATCAGTATAAAGATACGTTCGCCAACGTATCTTTATACTGATCGTATCGGAATCCTCGAGCAATACAAAAATATAAGATGATATTCCTGCTGTGTTGGTGGGAACAAAATAAACACACAATCGACCAAGCAAAGTAGCCTCGGTTATTTGCTATCGATATTTAAGCTACGATAGATGCGCGTGAGGTACGAATATGATTCTGTCTCTATCATAATGGTATTTATTCATCATTGATATTGTTTATAAGAACAGCGGTGATGCTTTTATTTGGAACATATCATGCAATCCTGTAAAATACGCGACTATCGATATTATTCTATAGGTCTGTTTTCTGCGGCTAAACTAGTGTATTACACTTTTGAAAATTAAAATGAGATAGGTATATGTTTTACATTTGTCGAAAACGAAAAAGAAAGTTCTAGTGCAGTCTAGGAACAGAAAACAGATCATATGATGTCGAAATAGATCACCGTTTGTGGGGCTGCGTTGATCTCGTTTTTCCGAAAAGAGAAAAAGATATCCGATATTTTGATTAGATTCTGTCGATCGTATACGTACAGATTTTTCGTTAAAATCAAACAAAATATGAATGTTTTATATGGATTTGTAATAAATTTCCTTCCTTTATTTCAGCTATGAAAGGGTTTCCTTTTTGATCTTTATACTCGTCGTTGCTTATCCCAAAATGACAAATATGCATAAGCTAAAATAAATATTATACAATATATTAACACACTAATTGCATATCTTTCATAAATATATTATATAATTTTGTGAAATATTTCCAGGAAGTCAAATATGTTTTTTTTTTTCGTTTTACTTTTTTATGTCGAAAATATTACAGACTCTATTAATATTTAAATCTTAAATGTTTTAAGGCAAAAAGAAAATAAATTGTGAAAAAGAAAATGTGTTTGGCTTTCTGAGAGTTTTTCATGAAATTAGACGTCATTTATAATGTAAAAGACGTGGCAATCAATGAGTTAATTTTATACGTTTTCTTTATTTTCTTAAGTTTCTTGATCCTTCTATTTGTTTGAACAATACGGTAATGGAGTGCAAGGGTAGCAAGGACTGCAGTAAAGTATCGGTAGTGACTGGGGGCAACAAGGCCCAGGTATTATCGGACAACATCGAGGTGGTGGAATGCAAGGCGGCCTCCTGGGTGGACTTTTGCAAGGAATTTCTTCAACTCTCGGGGGTAAAATTATACTGCGCGGTGGTGGAATGCTTGGGCATTTGCTATAAATGTTATACTTTGAAACTAGAACAGTTAATAATTGCCAGGAACTAAACGTTAATTGTTTTTCTTCTACCAAACACGCAATAATTTTGATCGTTGAAATTTATTGGAATTTCATAAATTAAATTGCACGTACCAACTGTCAATAGCACATATCAGATACTTTAGTTCTTCCATATCCTTCGAGCACGGTTTTGTTTTCGTCTTGTTTTTATCTTTTATGTGTACCGACATTTTATTTTATCTCAGTTTGTATTCTTGTTATTTTTAAAATTTATTTAAATTTAATTGTATTGTATTTCATTTTTTAACACTGCAGGCCAAATCTTTGTGACAGATAATTTTGTCGACATGAAATTGCAGTTTAATGCAAAAAAATTATATATACTGATTATATATACTGAATTATATATACTGTGACGTAGTGGACTATATCATTGTTGCAAGAATTATGCAACTAATTCTACGTATGGAAATAATAAATAAATAATAAAATATTAATATGTTTATTTCGCTACTGTCCGATACTTCGTTGCCTTTCTTTTTCTTTTAAGTTTTTTCTTCTAAGTTCTTTCATTATTGCTTCTTCGAATGAATTCTTATTTACAAAATAGGTTATTATGATTATAATATCATAAGAATATAGAATGTATGTATAAAATATCTCGCAAACTATTTAAAAAATTAAAAATTAAGAAAGTGATTTGCATATTAATTGAATGTTAACTGACAGTCCTTAGGCTTCACAAATAATTACAATTTATAAATACAATGATGCATGGACAATTAAAATATTTGGTACTCAGTGTATGTTAATACTGAATGAAGTCATTATCGAAATTGTATGAAATATATGTGTATATTATAGCTGTTATTTACATCTTTTTTTTACAGGCTGTATTATGAAGATTTCATATAATTTTTATATTATAAAAAATATATTTATTCAATTTAATAGAATAGTTTTACACGGAAGGAATTATGGCATCACCCAGTGCTTATAAGAGATTAATGTTAAAGATCGCTTCGGTCTTACCCGAGCAATTTCGCGCCGCATTTTTGCATCCTGCAGGTATGGTCTGTTCAATTAAATTTTTTCTCAGAAAGAGATTACACCTAAATTTATCAAAAAATAAAGGCTTAGGACGCTTGCACGGAATGCAGGAAATCCGGGCTCGACTCCGAGGCAATATTTTTCGCAATAAAAGTTTATTACAGTTTTTTAAGATTAAATTTGGGAAATTTGGGGGGATTATTAATATTTCAGATTGATTGCGTTGAAAGTCCGACAACCATATCGGCACGCAATTATAATTTCTGAAATTAATTCATTTAAATGAATATATATAATAATTCAACATCTTAACCTTCAGACCGTAACGGCGTAATATAATATTAATAATATAATACTTCGTATTTAAAATAATGTATCTAATATAAACGGTCTTATTTCCAATCTTATTATTGTTTATCAAAAAATGTTTCGAGAAAAAATCAATTTGTCAGGTCCGACAACCGTATTCTTTTGGGCGCCAACATTTAAATGGGGTCTGGTTATAGCGGGTATAGGAGATATTAATCGACCTGTAGATACGATTTCTCTCAGCCAAACCGCGAGTCTTATGATTACAGGTGCTATTTGGTCTAGGTATATAAATATCTTTTACTTGAGATTTTATGATTTATTATAGAAAATTAATTAAGTTGACTCATCTGAATTTGCATAATTCTAGATACTCACTGGTCATTATACCAAAGAATTATAATTTGTTCAGCGTCAATTTATTCGTTTCTGTCACGGGAGCATATAACTTCATCAGAGGATTATTATATCAAATGACGCAAAAGTAAATGGACATCATAAATATACAAATCATGAAATTATTAAGAAGGAAAATGTATTGATATATTTTATACTAATGTTTTCTGATTTTTATTATATAAAATTATTTAACAGTCACGCTAACTATTCGTATGTCGTCGTAAGGCTTATCAGTTTTAGGATTTGTTTTTACCTGGCTGATATTCTGAACGACTTCCATTCCTTTGTGAACTCGGCCAAACACGGTATGCTTATTATCTAACCAGGGCTAAAAACGAACAAAATATTTAAGTAAAATCTGAAGAACATATATAATCAATTTCTGAGAAACTTTGTTGAAAAAATTTGTACTCACTGTCGGTGTCAATGTTATAAAAAACTGGCTGCCGTTTGTATTTGGCCCTGCGTTTGCCATACTCAGAGTATATGGTCTGTCATGCTTCAAGTTTGGCTTGAATTCATCCTCGAATTCGCCTCCCCATATGCTTTCACCACCAGTACCAGTCCCAGTTGGATCGCCCGTTTGTATCATGAAACCCTTGATAACTCTATGAAATATGTGACTATTAAAGTAACCATTCTTCGCATGAACGCAGAAATTCTCCACTGTCTTGGGAACATCCTTGCCGAAGAGATTCAAGTGGATATCGCCGAGCGCCGTATGGATTATCGCCGTGTCGTATATCTTTTGCATGTTTGTGGCCTCCGTGGAAGATATGATGTCCTCTTTAGAAGGTTTCTCGTTGAATACATCGCGGTCGCATTCCTGACTCTTTGTGTCCTCCGGCTCTCGTCTCGTGAACATATAGAATCGATTTTTTTTGTGAGCCGTGCAAAACAACGTAGGATCCGGCCGATTCATTTCCATTGTGGGATTCTCGGAAGCCTCCATCTCGACAGTTAATGCGGCAGTAGTCTTTCTCGCTTTTCCCTATTTTGAATTACATATTTATTGTATCTGTTGCTTCATGACTAGTGTTTTAATGATAAGATTTTTATTCAATACTTGGAATAATGCTAGCCGCATTGGCCGTATGTTCTCTGGCTTTCCCATGATTTTAATACAACGATTTGTATAAAGATTCACCATTTTGACACCCAACATAGTAGGATACAGAATAATATAACCAGACTCATCAAAAATAATATTTCCCAAATTTGTTTCGGTTTTATCCAGTTCTCTCTCGACTGCCATTCTATGATAATAATAGAAATTAAAGAAATAGTTATTGAAAAATTGGAATCAATTTAACTTTGATTACACAAAATGCAAACATCTCACCTACGTCCAAATTCCATGTTTGGAAGTTGCTGTACAGTTTGCTGTAATTCGCTAAATCTCTGCAGTGTTTCATCAAATATTCTGTATAATTTGCCCGTCCGAAAATTGAAGATCCTAACTTTTCTGTCTCCACTAAGGGACGCAAATCGTTTACCGTCAGGCGATATCGCTAAACCGCATGGATAAGTCTTATTTTTGGCAAACTCAAACAGGTCAGTGTCCAATTTTGATTCAAATGATATACACTTAGGAAATTTATATTCCATTTTTGGACCTGTCCAGTACTCCAATATTCCAGCTCTATCGACGGAAATGCATGTTTCATATACAGGATTATACTGCAAAAGAAATATTATTCTCCTTCTTATTTTAATTGATTGATTTTTTTCATTGATTTTCTATTATAGCCTAACTTACTTTCATTATGACAACTGGTTTAGTATGCAGTTTTTCAAATACGTGTAAAGACATACTTGATCCCTGACCATCATAAATATATATCTTATTTGATTCTTGTGAAGACACTGCCACAGCAGCTATAGCATCGCCAGCTGAATAAACCCATTCAGTGCAAAGTGGCACAAAGTCCAATTTTATCATGTTTATCATATCTTAAATAGCATACATGACAGAATAATTAAATATGTCTTCTATATCTGAAATTTTAAGTCACCTGTAAACTTTAATACTTACCAAAATTAATAACGTCAAATATTTTCATAGTTTTATCTATGCTGACTGAACATACATGAACACCATTGCAGCTAGCAGATATCGATTGTATTGCCATTAAGTGAGCTCGAAAGTGTTTTACGAATTCTATTAATTCTTCCTGCTTTTTCCAAAATTTTACATGTCCATCGCAACTGGCAGTTATTACGAAATTGGACCTATATCAATAAATATAAATAAGATTTTGAGAAAAATAACTGCTACACATAATTATTATTATCATACTAACTTTGTTACTAAAATATGAGTAATGACATCCCTATGCATATAAGATTTTTCATAACATTCGCAGCATGGCAAATTATCTTTGTATACTTGTTCATACTCCAAGACTGTAAAATCAAAAGAAAAAAATTTCAAATGATATATATAATTTTTTAAAGTAAAACGTAATCTTTTTATCTCAAGAAATATTAAGCATAAAGAATAAAGATCTCAGAGACAATAGAAAAATTAAAATTTTCTCTGTGGAGTAGAGAAGCTTTATATTTTTTACTTTTATTCGTATTAAATTATTAGAAAATAATTACGTCATATGTTCGACAGGAGAATAAGAAGTGAAAAAAACAGTAACACATATAAATAGAATTTTATTTAGCATTTATTAAAATTATAAAAAATTAATGACAACAATCTTAGTTAGGTTAGTTAACCTCGTTGCTTCTTTTGTGCAGCTTCTGAAGGTAATGGTCCAATCCAGTCGTCTTCCGTATCATTGCCTTCGTGTTCACGTTTTTCACTCATTATCACATATATGATAAAATTTAATGCGATTAATTATATGTATTAATTATATGTTATTAGTAAATACGCAAGTACTTTCACGTCTTTCACGTAACTAGTATTTCTAGTAATCTTTAATTTCAAAAATATTTACGCTGGTAGTGCACAGCAGTGCAAAGTATCGTAGAGTGCGCTATTTTCGAGATATCGAATCGAAAGGATCAATAAAGAAACATTTCATATTTAATCATTTATATTATTATTTCTATTATTTGTGTTGTTTATATTTAATTATTTATGTAGTATTACTTGAATAAATGTTTCGATTACTGTGTTAATTATTGTGATAATAAAATTATATTATTGTTATTATTATAAAATAATAATAATAGAAAAATAATATAGTATTAAATATAATACTAAAAATAAAATACTAAATATAATAATATATAAAAAAATAAAAAATATATATATTTCTTGTTATAATGTAAAAATTATGAATCTTTAATATATATTATCTATAATTAAATTCTAATAATAAATTTTTAAAAATCTTTGTAAATTTTCATAAAATATATAGAAAGAAACAGAGCAGAGAAAAAGGAGGTATTATGGCACGCCGCAGTTACATTTTATACAATAACTTTGTTAATAATATTAGGTGTTGGAATTAATTCGTAGCGTTTTACAAGTGATGGGAAGTACTTTCATTAATGTATTTTTTAATGCTCATGTGAAATAAATAACATTCTTTCATTAAAAACGCTACGAATTAATTCCAACACCTAATATATAAATTTAAAACTTGACAATTACATTCGTTAAAATGTTGTTAAATCGATTCTGAACTCAAAGTTATGAATATTTATTACTATTAAGAGTACTATTAGGACACTATTAATAAAACTCGAAGTAAAATGTGGGTGCGGTAATGTGGCCTTCCTATTGCAAATTCTTACAAAAAAAATTCTTGTGAGATCTTCCAAGAGGATTTTTACATACGAATTTCGGATAGGAACATATAAGAATATATCGCATATGATATGTAGGTAAATCAAGAATCTTGCATGAATCTTATAAACATGTTATATGACTCATGTTATATGACACATACATGTTACAGGAATTTTGTGCGCAGCCCCGATAAAAAATTTTTCATGCATGAATATATATACAGGGTTGAAAATAACGTGTTACTTGTAATAATGTTACTTTTTCGTAATTTTTTTTATTAGTAAAAAAAGTAACGACGTTACATCTTTAATAACGAGTAACGAAATTGATCCCGTTACTTGTCTCGTTGTCTCGTTACTTTTTTATAGGTCACGGCCGTTACGGACAATAAAATTATAAATACTAAATACATAAAAAACTTTTTGCTTATTTTTGTTTCAATCAGTATCGTCGCTTTAGCATAAGCACTAAAAACTAAAATATTTACTATATAATAAAACACCACAGAATTAAACATAAGTATATAAAATATTAATAAAAGATAAAAATGTTAAAAGATAAATGTTTTTAAATATCTTATAGTTTATTTATACTCTATCCTAGAAGCCTGTTTTACCATTTTAACAAGTGTAATTAGAAGATAGGTTTATTCATCAATTTTAATGAAATTAGGATAGATTTCCTTACCTCAATAGTCATCAACTTTAACCATTAATCTCAGTTTACGGGACAGAGACTTATTTTTTTGCCAGATTCGTTCATTTCGTGCAAAAACGTGTCGATTGAGTCTAATTTCATCAAAATCGGTGAGTAGTAGGCTCGTCTCATCCTGCATAATTACAAAAAGGTAACGAAAAATAACGATTTTTTATCGTTACTTTTAAGTAATGGTAATGAGTTGCTTTTTAAATTTGATAACATATAACGGTGAGTTACCACAATAACGATAACAGTAACGCATTATTTTTAAAAAGTAACCCAACCCTGATATATATATATATATATGTATAAACATAAACACGCATAAATATTCATACCGTTTACGTAAGTTGTAAAATTTGAATTATTTATCAAGTTAATAGTGAGATTCTGCGGTAAATTTTCAAAATATTTAACATTAAGATATTTTAATGGATTTTTTATTAAATATAATACTTTTATCGATGGCCATGTATTCATTAACAAAGACTTCAGTGAAGTGAATCTATTCTTACTTAAATCCAAATATTTCAAAGATACAAAAGTTTCCGCCAATCCTTTTGGTAAAGAGCTTAACAAATTTCTCGACAAATCTAATTCTTCTAGGACAATAAGAGGAGCAAATGCATTAACATCAATTTCATAAATCTGATTCTCTCTCATTAATAATTTTACCAATTTTGGCATATGCGTGAAACTGTGCGAGAGTATTTTATATATGCAGTTGTTATTAAGGTATAAAGTGCTAATTTTTTTATTTGAAATTTGCGGAACATTCTTGAATTTATTTTCACTCAGATCGAGTGTTTTTAAATACTGCAAATTTGCAAATGTTTCCGGATATAGGTCATATAGGTCATTTGAGGATAAATTCAAAAAGAGCAATTTGTTATTGTCTTTGAAAGCACCTGAATCGATAGTATGAATCTTGTTTTTGGAAATAGAAAGATAGTGTAGATCCTTCAGACAAGTCATCGATAAAGTCGTTTGGAATTCGTGTTGACTGTTAATAGTGCTAAAATTATTTCTATCCAAATTCAGTGCGAACAATTTGTTTCCTTTTTCGTTTAAGCGTAAATCATTAAGCAAATTATCATGAAGATCAAGAAAGTATAAGCTATTCGACAATAGTCTTACAATCCTATCATTTCTTGATATCCTGTTTCCGGAGAGATCCAGAATTTTTAACTTGGGGAAGGGCACCCAGCTTTTAATCGAAAAGTTCGGAATATGAGCAAAATAGGAGTCTATATTATAGTGAAGCACAAAATCCTTGATACAATTTTCCCTTAGAGATAAAATTTCTAAGTTAGAATAATCGCCGAAAATCTGTAGAGATGATCTGTAATAGTTGTCGATGCTGCAGTTCTTTGCATTTCCATTCATAATAAGCATTTGTAACTTATCGTGACTTCCAAAATTAAGAAGTTCACATGGGCTGCTCCATTTATTGTTTGAAAGAAACAATTGAGTTAAATTTGGTAATCTATCGAAGGCACCTCTATCAATTTTCTCAATATTATTGCCTGTAAGATTGAGACAAGTAATCACAGGGCTGCTGATGAAATCCCGCTTGATTTCAGGGAACACAACATTTGAGAAGTTTTTTAAAGAAATATCATCATTACATAGAGGTTGAAGTGATTTGAAGTTCACATAATTTTCTATGGCAAAGTGATCAACGTTTGCTATTGATAATATAGACCAGCAAACGAAGATGATGATTGTGAAGACAAACTTTGCAATGATCAATCTCTGTAAATATAGAAAACATCTGTTTTAGATTTGTAAAAATACCCTTGCTTGTGATTTAAATATAAAACATAATAAATTAAATTAAACTAATTAAGAAAGAAAAGAAAACTTTTAACGATCAAGCTGAATCTTAAGCTTAAATAATTTTAAATAATGCTTAAATAATTTTATATGAATTTATATACTATCTGTATAATCATTTAAATGGCGCGCTAAATTAATTTTTCGGTCTTGAAACGAAAACCGATTGAACTACAGTAGTAATATCACAAATTAAATTGATTAGCAATTTACTGCTCATAATTTAATGCTCATCGCATATAAAGAACTCAACCTTCGAATGGCACACTTATCTTCAGCACCTTCGAACAATATGGGTCATTTGTTGTAACAGTATGTCCGACTCGATTTTAAGATAATTAAAATGTTCGAAAAATTCTATAAAAATTCACACATGTTTTTTAAGGTCTCTACTAAATTATTTTGTTATGTAGATGTTGGAAAAAAGTTGGGACCGGCAGTAGGGTCAGGCAGGCAGATATATGAGAAATAAGAATGTTAAAAAGAGCAATGCATGGATACGAATGACCCATGTGTGCCATTCGAAAATTAATTACAGGCCCGACAATTATAATGTGGAATCGTAGAGCATTCCACACCTAAAATTTAGCTTAGTGTAGAAATCCATGCCAAAGAAATTCAAGAATCGGATTAAAAATCAACTATGAACTTTTTAAAATGTGCGCTGACCGATATTTGTGATAACAGTACAACTGCGCATAACAAAGATTCAACTTTCAGAAATCATTTATTTACTGGCCATATGTCATTATCTGTAAGAATTGACTGATCACATTCGAGCGTTTCTCTCTTACAATTGAATGAGAGAGGAATATTCGAATGTGATTAATCAATTCTTACAAATTACGGCATACGGCCAAAATAAATGATCCCTTACCGACTGTTAGACAGAGCGATGCAATTCGTAATTGTAAAAAAGGGGACCGCAATAAAGAATACAAAATAAATAAAAAATAAAAAATATCATCATTTTGTGCTCTTTCCTCTTTCATCAGTCAAAAATTCTATATCCACGGACGAAATAAATTGCCGGTCCTGATTAATTATACTGGATAACATATAATATTAAAATCGTTATATAGATTTTCTTTCTTTTCTTGTTGTATATTGAGAAACCTATTTAGTCGAATCAATCAAGGATTTGTTTGCCCATATCCAAACAAGAAATTAATTGATGTAAACAACTTTATCAGATATCAATGTTTATCAGAAACAAATGAAATATTACAATAACCAAATGTTTGGCTTCAACTAAATTATTTTATTGCATCAACCAAGGATTTGTTTGTCCATATCCAAACAAGAAATTAATTGATTCAACTAAATGGGTTTCTCAGTATATATATTCACATGTACAATCTCAGAAATTACTCTTTATTTATAATATTGTTTAAACTCATTAACAATAAAAAATAAATATAAGACAAAATTATAATTATATTTATGCAATAAAGATAATTAAAAAGTATAGTTACATAATTAGTAGTTATGTAATTATGTAGTTTTCAATTATAGAGTTTTTTATATAAGATATATAAGATATATTATTTATTATTATCATAGTTTCTGTTAAAATTATATAATGTAGCCTACCATTTTTATAATATTCTCTTCGAAAGATGTGAACTTTAAGTTATTTCTGGTTACCTCCTATGAGGACTGTATTTTGAATATTGCAAGCAATATTCAATATTGCGAATAGTTACACTGACTCTAACTAAGAACTTCCATCGCGAGTTACAAGGTAAAGTATGGAGAGAGAGAGAGAGAGAGAGAGAGAGAGAGAGAGAGAGACAAACCTAATATAATTTCTTCAAGGATTGAAATTGATATATATATATATACATATATATACGCTAAGCTTACAAATAGACACCAGAAACGTGATAACAGTTTTAATGACAAATAAAATTAAATTTAAAAAAAAGAAGTGATAAAATTTTATAGAATATGGATATGTACATATTTATTTTTTTTCATGTAAGTTTTTTTTTCTACTATGTCACTGCATAACTATTCTCGGAAAAAATACTACATATTGTACTATGTTAACGAAATTATTAGAATATTATATTTAGGCTATATTCTAAAACGTCCTGTCCAAAGAAAACTTTACTCAGAATGTATGGTGCACGTAATGTATCTATATATAATAGTATATTGATAAAATATTCTTCGGAGAAAACATTTTAAAATGTAGCTTTAGATACATTCTGAGTAAAGTTTTCTTTGGACAGGACGTTTTAGAATATAGCCTAAATATAATATTCTAATAATTTCGTTAACATAGTACAATATGTAGTATTTTTTCCGAGAATAGTTATGCAGTGACATAGTAGAAAAAAAAACTTACATGAAAAAAAATAAACATGTACATATCCATATTCTATACAATTTTATCACTTCTTTTTTTTAAATTTAGTTTTATTTGTCATTAAAACAATTCTCAAAGAATTCAAAATATATATTAATAAGGCAAAATGAGCAAAACTGAGTCAATGAATTAAAGTCAAATATTCGAAAAATACTAAGATTTGGAAAATATTTAAATAAAAGTTAAGAGATCGAAAATAACGTATATAAAATTTTATCCGTTTTTAACTATTTACAATGAAACTGCCTTCTTTTATTTTTGGTAAAAGAATTCGATCTATTTTTTGATAACGTAATATTATTATTATTATTAATATTGATAACAAACTTCCGATGTTACACACACACACACACACACACACACACACACACATTCACAGAAAATCTTATATCATTATTTAAAATTCCATTTCTAACAAACAAATAAAAATATTTTTTATGCCTGTAATATTAAAATTTTAATTTTATCAGAACTTGTATCAATACAGCAAATAAAATTGCACTTTATATATATATTTTTTATTGCAAGAAAGTCACCGACACCGACATACCACTTTATTTTTACCACAATATTTCTTAAATAAAAATAAAACTTTAAAAACATAAATATAAACTAAAAAATGGCTTCCATTATATAGTATCAACAGTTTTCATAATACTGTTTGCAATTATGCAATAATTAATTTTTTCGTAAGATAAGTAAAAATAAGCGTCTGACAAAATAGAATGTAATGCTACGTATTCCTATCTTTTTTCTTTTACAGGAATTATATATATAAAGTACCTATACAAGTGAATAATGTGTATAAGATATTCTAAAATTTTTACACTTTGTTATAAAACATTTTTATTGAATTATATGAATATTTACTTTATGCTGTTCTGCAAGATGCAAATATGTAACGTAATAGAGAGAGAGAGAAGTTTTTCAAGAGTTTTTTCATATATGTATATACGATTGTCTTCAGCTCCAATAGAACTATTTGACAATATAAAGCAACATTATAAAAATTAAGTTAGCTCATAATCAGTTTTACAGACAGGTGTGGCAGTTTACGCTGCACCCCAATTTTAAATTTAAAATTGTATTATACAAAAACTAAGAGAAAAAATAATTTAAATAAAACTGATTTAGAAAATTATAAGCATTTAAAATAACGTAATACTATCAATAATATGGTCACTATTATTTAAACTACGCAATTTGCAAAAGAAAGTCGTAAAAATTTTATTTTCAAGTTGTAAAAATTTGTTTTTAGCTGATTTAGTATAGAAACAAGTCACAAATATACGAATTATGAGTTTGTACTTCTTTAATTAGCTATACAAATCATGATTTTATTAATATTAATAAAAAGTAGTTAGCTTCTGAGAAATAAGGGGATGTCACTTTAGGAGACCTATGTTCAGTATCAGCGACTTTCCTCTACTATATACATATATCTACTTATAAAGAATAGCGTACATAAGCAGAAAGATTTCTCTCTGGTGTAATTGACTGAAGTACGAATAACTATTCAAAATTCGAATAACTGATTAATAATTACAATAAGGATAATTTTGTATACAGATATAATATATATATATATATATATATATATATATATATATACGCATATGAGATTTTAACAAACATATATTCAATGTTAATCATATACAAATATAATTTTCGATGTTACATATTAGAAAAATCTTATTCATTATTTAAAATTTTATTATTTCTAACAAATAAAGAGAATATTTTTTATGTTTACAGTACTAAAATTTTAATTTGTATTAATATCTCCATATTAATATAAATTTCTCATATGTACATTCAGTAGAAAACATTTCGTATTTGTATTAGAAACGGTCCACTGATCAAATTCGTGTTGAACTTTTGTATAGAATTTTTTGACATTTTTCAGTTCATTTAACATAATGTATATATATTTAAATAGTTTGTGTTAAATCGATATTCAATATTTCTTAATGTCAAAATAGTACAATTTATGAATAAGTGAACACATAACGTAAAGATGTTAAAACGTAAGAAATTCTAAGATATGAATAAAATATGTGTTAATTTAACATATCATAAATGTTAATTTTACTGAAAAAAAATGCCACTGTTTGTTTACAAATTGTGTCAGTATTATCTTTTTTATTTCGTTAATTTTCTTAAATAATGTTTATGTTACCTTCTGACATTCATCTTAAGTTAAATTAACACATAAATTTGAGTAAACATTTGGGACATGTAAAATGTATTAAATTTCAATACCAGTCATCTTCTATCGGGGTACTCGGAATACTTGTATCTCATATATATTTTGTAAAATTTGAATTTATCAAGTCAATAGTGAGATTTTGTGGTAAATTCTCAAAATATTTAACATTAAGATATTCTAATGAATTTTTCATTAAATATACTGTTATCAATGGCAACGTATTTGTCAGTGACAAAGACTCTAGCGAAGTGAATTTATTATCGCTTAAATTCAAATATTTTAAAGATACAAGGGATTCTGTCCACCCTTCCGGCAAAGAACTTAACATATTGCTCGACAAATCTAATTCTTCTAGGACAGTAAGATGAGCGAACGCATTGACATCTATTTTATCAATCTGATTCTTTCCCATTAACAACTTCATCAATTTTGACATATGCACGAAAGTATCCGAGATTATTTTCTTTATGTTGTTGTTATTAACGTATAAAATGCTAATTTTTGTTTCATGTGGGATATACGGAACATTCTCAAGTTGGTTGATACTTAGATCTAGTGTTTCTAAATACTGCAAATTTGCAAATGTGTTTGGATGTAGGTAACGTATGCGATTTGAGGATAAGTTCAAAAAAAGCAATTCATTATTGTTTTTGAAAGCATCTACTTCGATAGAATTAATCTCATTTCTAGAAACAGAAAGATAATGTAGATTCTTCAGACCAGCCATCAATAAAGCGTACCCAAACTGTTGTTGAATATTGTTAAACTTATTTTTATCCAAGTTTAATGCGAACAATTTGTTTCCTTTTTCGTTTAAGTTCAATTCACTAAGCGAATTGTCATGAAGATCAAGAAAGTATAAGCTGTTTGATAGTAGTTTTACAAAATTGGTACTTTCTATGTTATTTTTAGAAAGATCCAGGATCTTTAACTTGGGAAATGGTATCCAGTTTTGCGAAGTCATATAAGTAAAATGGGATTTCATATATGGATTTTCCTGTACAAGCGCTAAATCTTTGAAACAATTATTATTTAGAGATAAAATTTCTAAGTTGGGATATTTGCCGAAAATCTGTATATTGCCCTTATTATACAAGTAGGAACATTGTGAATAGTCATTTCTGCTTGCATAATTCATAATAAGCACTTGTAACTTATCGTGACCTCCAAAGTTAAGAAGTTCACTTCCGCTAGACAATTTATTGTTTGAAAGAAACAATTGAGTTAAATTTGGTAATCTATCGAAGGCACCTCTACCAATTTTCTCAATACTATTGCCTGTAAGATTGAGACAGGTAATCACAGGGCTGCTGATGAAATCCCGCTTTATTTCAAAGATCACAGCGTTTGAGAAATTTAAAGAAATATTATCATTACATATAGGTTGAAGCGATTCGTCCATGTAGTTTTCTATAGTAAAATTAACATCGTTTGCTGTTGCACATAATGTAGACCAGCAAAAGAAAATGGTTGTAAAGGCAATCTTTGCGATGATTAATTTCTGTAAAATACAGAACACATTTTGTTTTTAAAAAAATAGCTTGTGATTTAAGTATAACATAATAAATTAAACAATATAGAGTATCTTATAAGACTATATAATGTAACTACATAACAAATTGTAAATAAGGTTTTATTACAACCAAGCTGGTCTTTAGTATTGAAACAATTCTGTGTCTAAAGGTTTAAGACGCTCACACGGAATGCAAGAGATTCAGATTTAATCCCCGTCCAAGAATGTTTTTCGCAATATATAGAGTTATTTACAACGCAATATATAGAGTTAGATTTTAAGATGCTTATCAATACCAAAAGATTAAGATCAGCCTAAGATATTTTATGAACATTAATATAATTAAATTGCTTGTCAATTTAATGAGGTATTACTACTCTAGTTCTATGTTAAAGTTACATTTCAAGACTAAAAATAAATTTGTCGCGTGGCTTGTAAAATTGTAAGAAACGGCCTCTATTATGAGATACCAAGTTCATTTTGGATAAATGCTAGAAATTTATGGGCAGAATTTACAAAAATAATAGGTCATTTTGAAAGAAATTTAATAAGCTTTAAGATAATGTTATGTAAAATTTAATTAAATTTTTTTTTAAATTAAAGAAATGTAAAAGAGCAAATCGCAAAGTCAAAAAATTGTGTTCCTAATATGAGGTGCCTTGAGAAATCAATAATAAAACGCAAAGTACATCAGTATTGCAATTAAAAAACTTTATTTAATGTTTTTAAAATACAAACAAACACAGCCAGCGTGCGCGAAAAATGAATGCGATGGATTATACCCAGAACTCGTCTTCAAATAGTTAGAAGAATAGGTAGAACCAATATCGCAGAAATAGGCACTTGATGTACATTCCGATTGTTCTTTTTATTATTGTACGATAACATTTATACTTTAGCAATTTTTACTTTAGCGATTTTCATTATAACATAAGAGCATAAGTTATTTCATATTAAAAGTACCCTAGGTATCTCATATTACGATTTCCACGATTCCTTATGATTTTATCATCAAATCTAATTTCTGTAATTAAGCATTTCAACATATTTTATATTTTTCTATTAGTACAATTTTTACTCCATCATTCACATGAACAATTTATTGCCAGATATTTACTTATTAAATAATAATCAAGGTTTAAAGGCTCATATTGATGTAATTTGAAGACACTCAAATTCTAAAATCTTTTTTTACGCTGGCTATGGGCATGATCTAATAATGAATTTCCCACTACACAATTTTCAATCAAAGAGCAATAAATTCATGATGGAACCAATAAATAGTGATTAGCAGAAACGTCACTATCTCATATTAGACGCTTATCTCATAATAAAGAGTTTTCCTTTATGTATAAATTTACACAGAATTATTTCAACATTCAGGCTTCAACTTGATCCTTATTTCCAGTGAAATATAAAACAAAATTATAACTGTATTAATAAAAATAACACTGTCCAATACGGATTTTAGACCACGAATGGAACCAAGTTATTCTTACAATTTTTTTATTATAGAAAACAAATTCATAAATGAAATTATTCTATTATGTCAGATTTTCGAGAAAATGAAACCTGAAAATATCAAAAATGGCATTTTTAGATATATTTGAATTAAAATATTTAAAAAATGTAACGTGATAGAGCAATTTCATTTATGAATTCGTTTTTAACAAAAAAATCTATAGCAGTCATCTATTGATTGCTTTATTTAAGAAGCTATAGTACAATAAAAAAAAGAAAACTTAAATCTGTAGATAGAAATGTAATATTTTGAAGACTGCTTATGCAATTTGAATAATCACCTGTTGTTTTGTATTTTTTTTTGTTTATAATAAATGAGACAGAAAAATAATGTAATATACTATAATACTTTTATGCATTTTCTTCATAGAATCCAATATTTACTATTATTTTCATTCAAATCAAACTTTTGTTAATTGTTTAAATAAATTGTATTTGATAATTTTGATTTTAGATTCATAATGAGCGACTTCGCAAATCATTATATACAAGTGATTTAAATTGCATAAGCAGTCTTTAAAAGATCTTGACAGCACAGAATATTTATGATAAATATTTATTATTCATTTTTTGAAATGTTATATAAAAAAATATTTTTTACATATTTTATATAAATTCATTTGAAATATTATTAAAACATAGATTAAATATATCATGCGTTCGAATCAGAAAAGTCGTGTACAATACAAAAAAGAGGCTTTTGCGCGCGCGCGCGCACACACACACACACACACACACACACACACACATCTCTATACAAGCAAGTTAGCGACAGGAGAAAGAAAAAACTCGTCCGTGAAATCATTCGCGCCGAAACAGAATCGGCGATCTCTATCCTCTCCTATAACAAAATATTTAAAATAAGCCTCTTATAAATATTTATAAATATTTTGTAAATATTTTATAAATATTGTGTGCTGTCTGGATATATATTTATGGATTTCCTTAACTTTTCAGTGTAACTGTTGTTTCTTGCATAAAACCGCTAATAAAATAGATGACTCTTATAAATTTTTTGCAGAAAATGAGTTCCTAAATAAAATTGCTCCATCATGTCACGTTTTCTCAAAAGAACACAGAAATCACATTTATTAGGCCCAGTTGGTTAATTCTTAACCGCGGTTCAACTTGTTTCTCATCTTTTTGCAAGTTTAGAATTGGAAAGAAATAATGAATAAGGATTGAATCTGAGTTGTCCCAATTATACATTTAAGAGTTAACTGTGAGTTGTGAAACTTCTGTGGGCCTTAGAATTAATTTTCTCAAAGACTTGACGTAATAGAATAATTTTATTTACAGATTCGTTTTTAGCAATCAAAAATCTATAAAAATTATTTGATCCCGTTTATGGTCTAGAAAAAAAGTTTTAATTTTGGATAATTACAATAATAGTAACATAGTAGCCATAATTATTCCATATAGTTGTAGATTTTCTTGTATGAGATATGTAAAATTTATTAGTTATCGTAATTTCTCCTAAAATTATATATAAAAATGTAAATACATAATAAACAATGCTTATATCAGTCTTTAGACAGTTAGTTAATTGTCTAAGGGCTTAGGACGCTTGCATGGAATGCTGGAGATCCAGGTTCGACATCCGGTCGAGGTAATATTTTTCGTAATAAATTTATTCACAGATTTTCAATACATTAGAATCTTAAAATGATGCCAATTGAACATCAGATTATTAAATTGTTAATCAATTTGATTTGTAATATTACTGTTTCAGTTGCATTTCTAAGTCTGGAAAATTCCCCCAATTCGGGGTGCAATTCGATAGATTGCAAACGTAGTATATAAATTCACATGAAATTATTTAAAGCAATCAAGATCCAGCTTTGACCGATGTAGGCATTGCTTCTTACTGTGTATTCACATTAAATTATACGGTTCTAATAAAAATGTAGCTTACCATTTTTTATATTCTCTTGCGAACTTTAAGTTATTTCTATTGTACCTTCTATATAAGAACTATATTTTGAGTACTATGTGAGATCTGCCGTCGCGATCGAGCAAATTTGAGTGAACAAAGTGTGAGGCAAGCTTATATAATTCCTCTCATTCGTATAAATATGTTACGTATAAACAGAAAATCTCTTCCAAGAATATTAATTATGCAATATTGCAACAGAAAAAAGAAAGTTAAAATTATCATCGATGATCATAGACAGTTTTACGATGAATAAATCAACATGTACATATACTGGGTGGTCCAGACCAGAAACCGGAGAAACCGGTATGTACGTATATATTAGTTATAAAAATCTGAATCGAAAACTCTTTTGCGTTTCTGCAATGGTCGCAACGAGTTAACGAGATATTAATTTTTAAAATCGAATAAAATCGGGTAAAATTAATGTAAAGACAATATTAAGATATATCTTTCAAAGTTCTTTATGAAATATTTCAAAGATATTTCTTAAAGAACTGTTAAAGATATCCTACAATTATCTTATGAGTTGACTTTAGACATTCTACTTATTGAGTTAACTGAAAAAAATTGCGAAAATTGCAAAATGGTAGAGAACTTATCGATTCAGTTTTTCATAAACAGTATACGTACATACCGGCTCCTTCGGTTGGTGTGGATCATCCAGTATATATTTTGTAAAATTTTCTTTCTTTAAAATTTACTTGAATAATTATCCGAGAAAAAATGTTTCATATATAATTATACAATATATAATTATATAAAATTATATATAATTATAGGTATATATAGAGGAGACCGGGGCACCATGAGTCACAAAAATTCAAACTCTTAAAAGTACATCTAAATATAACAATTTTTTAATCATTTTTTTTTAAATAATTAAAGCACAATGCACATTTTAAATTTAATAAGTATATTTAGTAAATATTAATTATAAAAAAAGTTTAAAAAAAAATAAAAATGTATTTTTTAAGAAATGATCTATGATGGAGGTATAAGTTACAAAATAATAGGATTATACAAGAAATAACGGTAAAAGTTGAAAAATATTTTCCAATTGACATATTCTTAGCATAGTCACTAATCAATAAAATATAATTACAACTAATAATTATTAAATAATACAATAGAAAATTATAGAAAAATAAATGAGAAATAACCATTAATATAAGATAAAAAATTTATTACGATAAAATAAAATTAATTGCTTAGAAGTATAAACTGCCCTTTTAATACATATACTTTCTGTATTATCCCGTTACATCATGAATATTTAGTGTATGATCCCAATTATACATTTAATTATACATTTAACAGAAAATGATAAAAAATAAATGTTAAATTATTGTAACGTAGTAAGATGACATAATATGCGCAAAAACTTGCACCTTATCTTCATGCATGTATCTTTTACTACAAAAGTATTAAAATTTTTATGCGGTTAAAAAGTTACTATTGCATCACGAAAACCATTAATAATCGATACTTTTTGATACAATGGAATTTAATCACTACCATCTAGATAAAAAGTATGGGCAACAAAGTAACAGTTATATTTGTACCAGTATTAATTTAAACATTCTAGATTATGTTAAACAATCGATGACCCACGTTACCCCGTGATCCATGTCTCGGTTTCGCCTATATAAAATTGACATCTTATATATAATTACATATATAATATGTTCATTGTAACATTTTTTCCCAAATAAAAATATATATTAATAAAGACATTAAAATATACGCAAAAATGAATCGATGAATTAAAGTCAAATATTTTTGAAAAATACTGAGATTGGTAAAAATTCAAATGAAAGTTAAAAAATATAGAAAATAACATACAGAAAATTTTGTCCGTTTTTACTGATTTATAGTAAAAACTGCTTCCTCTTTTATTTTTAATAAAAAGATTTAATCTATTTTTTTAATAAAGAATTCAGTCTATTTTTTGATAATGTAATATTATCAATATTATTATTAATATTGATCATAAACTTCTGATGTTACATATATATAGACAAATTCACATCATTATTTAAAATTTCATACGATATTGCGATATAGTCTAGTGATTTTTTTTGAATAAAATTTGTATAAACATACTAAAGTCTTATATCGGCTCTTATTGGCATTATTACATAGTTAATTATTCATCAAAACCTTTAACTTATCTATCTATTAATACTTCGTAACTTGAAAATGCGTTATACAAGACATTTTTCATTTTTTCAATTTATTAATTCTCGTATGTGACTAACATGTTAAAAATGTGAATTGATTTGAATAAGGATTTGTTAAAAATCTTTTTAAAAATCGTATTTGATGTTGTAAGGACATGTCATATATCCACCATTTGACTGACAATAAAATATTTAAACTAAAGTTTCATAGTTATAGGCATAAATGAAAAGCAGACAATAGCATTAAAAGAAATATTAACACTCATATGTACTGCAACTATCATAATGACAACATCTTTAAAAGATAGCATACTCATGTAAGTTAATAACACTATAAATTTTATATATGATTATTTGAACAATATAATATTATACAAAAAATCTGGCAATTTAATGAGGATTATATGGCGTAGAAAATCAATAGCTATTCTTTACATGTGAATTAAAATCGACTAAATGTTGTAACACTTTTACATATAAATAAGAAACACGTCTTTTGATAAAATGTACACATATTTTATTAATTATTATTGTTCTTAAACATTATATGCACTTAAGAGAATCCAAACTGAGGATCGAAACATGATTGCGATATTGCGCGATATAGTCTAGTAATCTTTACTGAATAAAATTTATATAAACATGTAAAGTCTTATGTCGACACATTATTACATAATTAATGACTTAATTTAACATAATGTGATTATTTAAATAGTTAGTGTGTTAAATCGATATTCAACATTTCTTAATGTCAAAATAGTACAATTTATAAGTAAGTGAACAAGTAACATAAAAATGTGTTCCAAAACATAAATTATAAGATAAATAAATAAAATATGTGTTAATTTAACATATCATAAATATTAATTTTACTGAAAAAAAAATGCCACTGTTTGTTTACAAACTGTGTCAGTATTACCTTTTTTATTTCGTTAATTTTCTTAAATAATGTTTATGTTACCTTCTGACATTCATCTTAAGTTAAATTAACACATAAATTTGAGTAAACATTTGGGACATGTAAAATGTATTAAATTTCAATACCAGTCATCTTCTATCGGGGTACTCGAAATATTTGTATCTCATATATATTTTGTAAAATTTGAATTTATCAAGTCAATAGTGAGATTTTGTGGTAAATTCTCAAAATATTTAACATTAAGATATTCTAATGAATTTTTCATTAAATATACTGTTATCAATGGCAACGTATTTGTCAGTGACAAAGACTCTAGCGAAGTGAATTTATTATCGCTTAAATTCAAATATTTTAAAGATACAAGGGATTCTGTCCACCCTTCCGGCAAAGAACTTAACATATTGCTCGACAAATCTAATTCTTCTAGGATAGTAAGATGAGCGAACGTATTAACATCTATTTTATCAATCTTATTCTTTCCCATTAACAATTTCATCAATTTCGGCATCTGCATAAAAGTATCCGAAGTTATATTTTTTATGTTGTTATTATTAATATATAAAGTGCTAATTTCTGTTTCATTTATTGAGATTTGCAGAACTTCGAGTTGGTTGTTACTTAAATCAAGTGTTTTTAAATACTGCAAATCTGCAAATGTTTTTGGATGTAGGTGACGTATGCGATTTGAGGATAAGTTCAAAAAAAGCAATTCGTTATTGTTTTGGAAAGCATCTGATTCGATAGTATTAATCTCATTTCTAGAAACAGAAAGATAGTGTAGATTCTTCAGATCAGCCATCGATAAACCACCGTTGTACCCATTATTGTATTGTTGAATATTGTTAAACTTATTTTTATCCAAATTTAGTGTGAACAATTTGTTTCCTTTTTCGTTTAAGTTCAATTCACTAAGCGAATTATCATGAAGATCAAGAAAGTATAAGCTGTTCGACAGTAGTTGTACAAAATTGGTTCTTGTTATGCTGTTTTCGGAGAGATCCAAGATCTTTAATTTGGGGAATGGCATCCAGTTTTGTGAAGTCATCGGCGTCGTATAAGTAAAATAGTATTTCCCAAATGAAGTTTCTTGTGCAAATTCTAAATCGATGGCATTATTTTCACGGAGAGATAAAATTTCTAAGTTAGGATATTCACCGAAAATCTGTATAGATGATCTAGAATATGATCTGAATCTGTTTGCATTATTCATAACAAGCACTTGTAACTGATCGTGACTTCCAAAGTTAAGAATTAGTCGATTTCCGTTGTCCAATCTATTGTTCGAAAGAAATAATTGAGTTAAATTTGGTAATTTTTTGAAGGCACCTTTCCCAATTTTTCCAATAGTATTGTCCATAAAATTGAGGCAGGTAATCACAGGGCTGCTGATGAAATTCTCATTGATTTCAGAGATCACTGCATTCGAGAAGTTTAGAGCCGCATTATCATTACACAGAGATTGAAGCGATTGATCATTTATATAATTTTCTATGGCAAAGTAAACATTTGCTCTTGATGATGTAGACCAGCAAACAAAAGTGATGATTACGAAGACAAACTTAATGATTGTCAATGTCTGTAATAAATATAGAAAACTTGTTTTAGGATTATAAAAAGATGATTTGTGATTTAAATGTAACATAATAAAATAAACAATGAAAAGTCTTATAAGATAATGTGACTACACAACAAATTGGAAATAAAAGTCCCTAATATGATTAAACTGGATCTTTAGTGCTGAAATAATTCTATATTTAAAGAGTTAGGATGCTCGCACGGAAGATGCATGAAGATCTCCGAATTCGATCTCCGCCGGCCGGTAATATTCTTCGCAATATAAATTATTTACAGATTTTAGATCAATCTAAGATATCTTATGAACATCAATATAATTAAATTGCTTGTCAATTATTACTACTGTAGTTCTGTTAATTGTGTTTCAAAACTGAAAATAAATTTGGCGCGCAATTCGAAAAATTGGATATACACATATGTAGTATATAAATTCATAGAATTATTTCAACATTAAAGATGTAGCTTAATCATTTAGAGCTTTTATTTCCAATTCCCAAATTAAAATTGTAATAAATTAAAAATTAAACTAATTAAAAATTCTCAGTAAAAAAATAAATATAAAACAAAATTATAATTAAAACAATAAAATTAAGAAAAATTCACAGACAATTAACGTAATGAACATCGTTTAATCGATGAGTTAAGACATAATTTACTGTATATTAAAATTTATCGATGGATTTTATATTATTGTGTAATTGTATTAAGTATAGGGTGTCTCTGCTGAGCAACAAAGACATTTCCTATGGAATAAAAGAATTAAATAGAGGAGACTTTCACTCAACCAAGTGATAGGCTTGTTATTTTGTGGAAGCACAGATTCACTAACTGCGATCTTAATGATAGTCAAGACTTATGAAGACTTATTTTTGCACTGTTGAGGATGGTCCCAATATAGAACGTTCGGGAACTTTATATTTGATTGATTACATTATATGGATGTTTAATTAATTATTAATACGTTTGAATTTTATACGCACCAATTACCGCGTGGACTCTTAATTGTCTGTGAATTTTTCTTAATTTTATTGTTTTGGTTATTCTAAGTCACAAGAGTCTTTCATTCAATTATTCGTTATTGTTTTTTAAAATTATAACTGTGTAATTTATATAATAAAGATGATTATAATAATCAAAAACAGTTCTATAATTATAGATTTCATAGTTATAGATTTTCTTATATGAGATATATATTATCATTGTTTTTTCTAAATTATTAATACTAATAATTAAAACTAATAATTATATAAAAATATTGCCTACCATTTTTTATAATGTTGTCCAAAGATGCAAACTTTAAGATATTTCTGGTGTACCTTCTACAAGGACTGTATTTTGAATACTGCAACGAACAATTATGTTAACTGTAACTGAGATCTGCCATCATGAATTGCGAGCAAAATGTGGGGACAAACCTGATATAATTCTTCTACAGGAATTGAAAAATGATATACATATATACTTTAGACTCAATGGCGTAACTTCAAAATTTGAAGAGGATCCTGTTTGCTTACAGATCGATTGCCTACAGTATCGTTTGCCTACGTCACTTTTGCTAACAATTCGTTTGTGCACAAAAATGATTGCTTACAATATGATAAAATTCTAGGATACTCAAGTGTGTACATCAGGGGTAAAAAAAATGTGTATAGTTAGGGTTAAGTTTTATCAAGTCATTTCTGATAAATTTTTTGTCACTGTCCGTAAAAATGGCATATCATGTTAAGTTTTTGAAAAAAACATCACGATCAAAGTTGCTAAATATAGGCGTTTTTATTTTTGTGTTAATTATATCTTTCGATATAGAGATCTAGTAAAACTTATAGAATATCAAGGCAAATAGTAATGGACAATGTAATTAAAAATAAAATTCTGTTTTAAGAGATCCTTGGACCGCAACCCCCTCTGCTTCCCGGTTACGCCACTGCTTTAGACTTACAAAGTAAAGTAGATACCGGAAACGCGATAACATATCTGAATATAACATATCTGAAGATATCTGAGTCGAATAAAGCCCAGTTTTGAATAAAACCCGTTTTTACATTTATTATTTTAAAACATGTTTGAAGTATATGTTTAAAACTCTTAAAAGATGTGTCATAGAAAGTAAATAGAAAGGAATTAAAGAATTGGAATCAGTAGTAACATATTTGTTTAACACAACAAAAACTTGTGTATTATATATGAGCCATTTTTATAAGAAATTTGTTGCAAAGTTTACCAATACACATTAGTTCATTATATAATATTATAATACATTATAATATTATATTCAACTTCCTAGTTATGGAAAAAAACATACAAATAAATCAACTTTTTGAAATAAATATAAGTATTTTTTTTAAGCAATGTACTCATTAAATAAGGTCCACTAATGTGATTATTATTATGACTATTGTTATTTATATAAGGTTTATGCCATAGAATTTTTAATGCTGCTTCTTTTCGGAAACTCAAATTGCATTCAAATTGCTAGATATTTCCAAAGATTAAAGAGTTAATTGACAAAAAATAAATGATAATTGTAATGTTTGAGAATAGAATAAGTCCTAAAGAATAATTTTCTTTTTATGATTAATAATCGTTTTAAAACTAATTTAAAAAGATGTTTATTATTTTTATTTGTTATTTATTTTTTATTTGGGTCTTATTATATATTTATATACATGTAATAAGGCCCAATGTTAGAGTTTTAAAAAAATTTTTTTTGTGCGTGAAATAAAGATTTAATTCTTACTTAGTTTATTCCAATATTCCTATAAATAGAATTAAAAAAACAATTAGGTGAGCTTTATTCTAATAATTTCGTCATCTTTTATACAAACAAGGCAAATAAGAATTTTTCGCGAATGGTTACGCTATATCTCATATACAGGGTGGGCCATCTATTGGTACGTTTTTAAAAATGCGATCAAATGAGCATACATTGATATTTTTTATTAATTTTTTTTTTGTTGTGAAGCTAAAAGTATCCGCGTCAAGAATGAAAAACGATTTCGTTCATGTGGCTCCCTCTACTGGCCTTACAGTATGCCATTCGGTCACCCCAATTATTAATGACATTTTGGACTACCTCGGCGCCAATTTCACTCAAAACAGTCGTAATATAATGTCATCCACTAACATCCCTTTCTCACGAACTTTCCTCACCAATTTGCGTATAGCTCCTTCGGTGGGTGCTCTATCACGACCCATATTTCTTTTCAAAATTCGTACAGTTTCGGCGACACAGCACTGACTTTGAAAATAAGTTTTTAAAATTTCAAAACGCTCTTCAAGAGAAAACATGTTGTTTCGTGCCGCGGACGGTATGACTAATAAACTGTCAAAATTTCGGGTCTGTAGCTCGTTCGGTGTTGCCATACGACGAAATTCAAAAACGTACCAATAGATGGCCCACCCTGTAGCAAAAAAAAAAAAAGAAAATTAAAATTGACAGTTTTATTGAACAATAAATAAAGCTAATATATACATATATTTACATATTTTATAAAATTTTATCACTTCTTTCTTTAAAATTTATCTTTACATATCATTAAAAAAATTCTAAAATAATTAAAAAATATATATTAATAGAACAATTAAAATGCGCAAAAATGAGTCCATAAATTAGACAAATATTTTTGTAAAATACTAAGATTGGAAAAAATTCGTATAAAAGTTAAGAGACATAACATAAAAAATTTTGTTCTTTTTTAACAATTTATAATGAAAACTGTCTTCTTTTATTTTTAATAGGATTCAATCTATCTAATTTAGGATTCAATATATTTTTTGATAAAGAATCAGTCTATTTTTTCATAACATAATATTAATTAATATTATTATTAATATTAATTGTTTAATTTTTATAATAAAAATTATTTCAATATGAAATCAAATCGTGATTTATGTGATATGGATAAAAAGTTTATATAATGAATTTTTTTCTTGCGTAGCAACACTGTAAGTTTCATAATAGCGTAGCATGTAATAAAGTCTAATGGAGGAAAATTTTTTTAAAGCAACATCATGTTTATTTATGATCGTGTTTATCTATACTGATGTTCTCTTTCATTACTAATAAGAACTAAATTGAGATATTGTCGCATAATGTCATATTTTAATAAAATATATTGCAAGTGTTAATAAAAATAAAATATAGATAAAACGTTCGTGCACTGAATTTTTTTGCTAACGTAGCAGCACTGTAGATTTTTATAGTGTTGTGGTGTATAGTAGAAAGTCTAATAACATCTTCAGTCCAATTTTGATCATTACCATTTGCACATGTTGGATTTTGTGTCAATAATTGAGAACAGCTTTGCACCATCGAAATAGAGCATGATATTTTGGCAAAATAGAAAATCAGATTTTTTGTGAAATTTAGGAAGAATGGAAGGTGCATCAGAAATTTATGAAATGCTACAAACGGTCTGAAATTTCTGTCCCATACTTCTCCAGTTTTACAAGAAATTTAGTTTTTTGTTTTGTCAAAACATCACGTTTCATTCCAACGGTGTAAAAAACTTACCCTACAATTATTAATACAAAAACTTACATGAGGAAATGTTAGTGTCTAAAATTTTATTGAACATGTTCACTTTCTACTGCACATCATACCAATATAAAAATTTAGTGTTACTACGTTAGCAAAAAATATTCAGTGCACGTTTTGTCTTTATAATTCGTATTTTATTAACACTTGTGCGTTATATCATTTTATTAGAATATGACATTGTGCAATGATATCTCAATTTAGTCCTTATCAGTAATGAAAGAGATCAGTATGAGTAAACACACGATTAAAAATAAACATGATGCTGCTTAAAAAAAATTTTAGCATACATATATATGTATATGATTCAGCTATGTCAATATTAAATTCGTAACTGTGGATGAATGGATCTAGGAATAACAGATATTGTTTCTTATAAATCAGAAATCACTAAATATACGTATATTGCATTGGCCACAAATGTTTTTATTTAAGGTAATATGAGAACATAAAATAATAAAAGGTAACTTCATTTTTAACGGAAAGAATTTGTTGTAATTAATAAAAAAATATATATATGTACAAGGTGCGTCCCAAAATTTTCCGAACTTTTGAAATAAAACAACGGTTTACTTTTTTTTTCAAATTCAAATTGTTTATTCAAAGTAGTCCCCGTCGGACTCAATACAACGTTTGGCACGATCTAAAAGCATTTCAAATGAGTGTTTTATGTCGTTCAAAGGCACGTCCTTCAGAATAGTGGTACAAGCCCTTTGGATGTCTTCTACGTCCACATACCGCTTTCCTTTCATGGACAAATGCATTTTGCCGAATAGGTAGAAGTCACAAGGTGCCATATCAGGCGAATACGGGGAATGGTTGATTGTTAAAATGTGATTTTTAGTCAAAAAATCAGTGACAAATGTCGAACGGTGAGATGGCGCATTATCGTGTAACAAGCGCCAACTTCCTCCTTCGCGATATTCTGGCCGAATACGACGAATGCGGTGCACCAAACGCTTCAAAACGCTTACATAGAATACAGCATTAACTGTTTGGCCTGCTGGAACGAATTCTTTGTGCACAATACCCTTGGAATCATAAAAACAAATGAGCATTGTCTTCACTTTTGACTTCTCTAAACGCGATTTTTTGGGTTTTGGGTCGTTTCGCGCCTTCCATTCCGCGCTTTGACGCTTGGTTTCTGGATCGTATTGAAAACACCACGTCTCGTCACCAGTAACAATGCTATAAAGGAAGTTTTGGTCCTTTTTTGCTTCCTTAATAATGTCCTTTGAATGTTGAATTCGATGCATTTTTTGGTCGTCAGTCAACTTGTGTGGAACAAATCGTGCACAGACTTTTTGTAGGCCCAAATGTTCGGTCAAAATGCGATAAATCGTTGATTTGGGGATGTTCAATTCCATTTCCATGTATCTCACTGAAGATTTTGGCTCACGCTTGATGAAATTACGCACAACTTCGATGGAATTTTCGTTAATTGTCGATTTTGGGCGACCTGTATGTGCGTCGTCATTTATGTCCTCACGACCGTTCTTGAATCGCGTATACCACTCATAAACACTGGCACGGGCTACACAATTATCACCATAAACTTGTTTCATCAAATTATGGGTTTCGGTAAATGTTTTACCAAGTTTAAAACAAAACTTAATATTGGCTCTTTGTTCGAAGTTCATTCTCGTACCGATGTATACAACATACTGACACTTGAGACGCCATAACTTCGTTTCCACTGAACCAAATGTCATGAAATTTTTACTGGAAGTCAGCTAGGGATGTACCTTTCAAACGCGCAATCGAACACACGGATGGCGCCACCCGACCTATCCCTATTGAAAAAGTTCGGAAAATTTTGGGACGCACCTTGTATAAGAGATAGAGAACTCTAATTATAACATTATAAAGATTAGTAATAAATATTTTTAATTTATCTAAATTCACTAAATTTGAATTGTTAAATTTGCTTTTTATATTTTTCAAGGTTTTAGATAGTAATAACATCGAACAATTTTATCTTTGTCTTTTGACTTAATAATACGATAAAACGTGCATATGAAGTTTTCGATTATAGATACTGTTAATGGAATGCAGAAATGGCACATAGACCGATGCTTATTTTTGACTACACATTTTTTTGTAGTTTGACTCTAGTTTCTTTACACCTTGTTAAAAGCCGCAATATCAACGCTTTGTACATATTCTTCGATATTTTGAATCCTTTCCATTAACCAATCTACTGACACTTTGTCGTCTTCTACTACGCATGAAATCTGTAGTTTGTGAATTCCAAAGGCAAGCGGTATGAGTTTAGCTACAAAAGAAGGATAAAGTAATCTTAGTAGAGATAGAGTTTGCATACGATATTAAAAGATATTATAAAAACTTACAAGCACCCCAAAGAAGACCATCAATCTCGATCTTCCGCACTTCTTTTTCCATGTCTTGCATGTCTGTTTCGTCGTCCCATGGTTTGACATCCAGGACGATATTTGATTTAGCTATTAAGGCTTGTTCTATAAGATACAAGTCGATTAATGATAATATAATTTGGATAACTCTGAACTCCGTTACATACTTTTAGATTTCTTAGCAATGTATGCAGCAATTCGTTCTTCCCTAATCTTGGCAGCCTCTGAATCGTCTCCCTATCGAATCAAATACAGTAAGAATTTTCATCATAGGATGAAAACAGACAGATTTTATAATTCGCGAAAGAGACATTATTACATACTGAATTTATATGAATGTGAAAAAAGTGCTAATATTGGATGAATCAGTACTATGGGAATATCTGGTGTATGCCAAATAATAAATATCATATAATTTTATATAAATATAAAATTGCATAATAATATTTGTATTAATTTAGGAATATCAGTGTGTTATGTTTAATTATTCCTGTGTCATATGAAATTAAACATTCGTCTTATACAAAGAGACCAATTAATATCATTTCTACAGTCTTTGCTCACTTGCCTCTGAATCAGAACCAAACAGATCAATATCTTCATTGTCATCTTTTTTTTTGTTCTGCTTCTGCTCTTGTTTTGGTTCCTCAAGTTTCGCAGGACAAATTGCTATCCAAGGTATACGTGCTTCAAGGCTCTCGACACGATGTTCCAAAGTTCCAACAATTTTCACTTGATGCGTCAACTTTTCAACAGTATTCTTCAGGTCCTGAATGACTATTCAGAAAGATTTTCAAATTATACATATTCTTTTAATTGTACTTGCCAGCATCATTAAAATTGTCTATCGATACAATCTGAAGAAAATCATTACAGTTTGATACAATTTTTTGCATTCTTACCTCATATTATCTTTGTACATATTTTTGTATTTGCATAATGTTTTAAAATTAAAAAAGTATATGTAACAATAATTTAAATTCAGATATTATATATAATTAATTCATGCTAAAATTATTTTAGGTGCAACATATAATTACATAATTTACGTAATAAAAGAAATTATAATATAATGATAATTAACTTTATTTGCTGGCGCGTGTACGTGCGGGTATTATGTGTGTGTACAGCCGGTCACAGAAAGGTTGCAACACTTTTTTTTTCGATGGGTTTCGAAATGCAGCCTACTCACTGAGAGATTGGTTCTTATTTGTGGATCCATGAATAAGAACCAATGGATCGGTGAGCAAGCTGCATTCCGAAACTCATCGAAAAAAAAGTGTGACCTTTCTGTGACCGACTGTACATACTACATACGTAGGGGAAGCCCGGGCAAAATGGATGCTCTGGGTAAAGCAAATACCTTTTATTTTCGCTTATCTATCTGCGATTGCGCTATGGATCTCTAAATAGAGACATATAGAAAATTGAATGCTTTCTTGTGATTTTTTTCTTAGGTACGTAGCTTAATTATTGTCTGTAATTGTTCCTTAACCAGTGTGAATGATTTTTTATAAGAATTTTGTCTTCAAACATGTATTCGAGGTTAAAATTTTTCACTTGATGCTTCAACTTATTTTAATCTTTCCAAATTCGCGTCAGATAAATCCTTTGGGCAAAGCAGGTGGGGGCAAAGCGGATGATCCATCCTCTTTACTCGGTATATGATTACAATGAAAATTCGACTCTCCAGGGGAATCGGGTAAAGCGGATGGTTTCCCTTTTTTTATGTTTTAACTAAAACGACATATTAATGTTCAAGTTTTATTTTTTTTATTTTTTTTTAATTTTATTTTTAAGTCCTTTAAGAATTTATGAGAATAAAAATGGTTTCTGATCTCGAATTTTAATTGTGTCATTTTTTCTTCTCAATCTTAATGCGTCCGCACTGCCCGGGCTTCTCCAACATTTCATAAAAATATTTAATGGAATTATAAATAAAAAAGAAATATTAGGTGTTGGAATTAATTCGTAGCGTTTTACAAGTGATGGGAAGTACTTTCATTAATGTATTTTTTAATGCTCATGTGAAATAAATAACATTCTTTTATTAAAAACGCTACGAATTAATTCCAACACCTAATAATAATTGTAATAAAAGTAAATTATATACTTAATAATATAATATCACATTACTTTTTATTATTAATTGCTGATGATTATTATAAAAAATTTTTTGAAACAAAAAATACTTGCATATACGATAATACTGTAATAGTCATAATATACGTACTATTTCGCAGATCCTGATTTTCTTTTTCAAGTTTGACAATACGAGGAGTAATATCTTGATTTGCGGTATGAGCAAGTGCTGCAATATCATCCATCTGAAAAATATGTGATGAAAAAAATATGATTTGATACTATAAAAATTATATTTCCTACTGTAATATAATTAGTGAGATCAAATAAAAAATAAAAATTTGATTGTTGTGTATCCAGTCTTATTCATAGAAATTTTAACATTCGTTAAAGTCATTATAATGTTCTTATAATTAATATATTACTGTTTTAATAATCTCAATCATTTATTGTTATTACATTAATATAACAACATACAATAAACATTTTCACGTGAAAACAAAACATAATAGTTAATAGTTAATTTACAAACATAAAATCCTTTTCATTTTATTTTTCATTCGCAACATTAGTTTTATATTTCAAAATACCTAAAAAGCGATGAAAGGGGATGTGAGAACAGGTTTAAATAATATGAAAATGTTAAATTAGTAAGCGGATTGTGGAAAATTACGTTGTATAGGTTGTAAGGGTGAGCGAAGAGAGTGCAGTACTCACACACTGTAAAGACTGTTTAATATGCTGCCGAGCCTTCGCAACCTCATTGGCCAAACTTCCAACAGGAGGCATTGGGCAAGTGGACTGTTGAGCCTGTATCCACCGAGATTAAAAGTAAGCTCACACCCAGATTGATTATTCGAAACTACATGCCATATCTCCACTAAAGTTTATATTAATAATATTAACAAAATAAAATATTAATTAAAAATCCTAATATACACAGAGATGCATATATTTAAATAAAATATTAAAATATTTCTTTAAAGATTCCTTTTTTCTTTATAATAAAAAATAGAATAATGCAATCTCTAAAAGTATTGACATAAATAAGCATTACTCTTTGGTAATAAAAGTGTTAATTAAATGTTATTAAATTAATATTATCATAAAAGAAGATGTATATATTTATATACACACACATATTTACTTTTACAGAAAATATGCAAATATAACATTTTAAAACTGATATTGAAAATACAATTTGGATATTTATTAAGCTAGCACACATGTGGAGATAGACATTGCGCGTATTATAGCAGAATTATTAAGAAGTGAAATAATACTATCTTTTTTAATATAAAAATGCGGTAGTATATTACAAAAAAAAATAAATAAAATAAAATAAAATAAACAGTATTTACAAATCATTAAAGTAAGTACATTTTTATATAGCTCATGTTTTTTACAGAGGAAGAAAACTTGTTGAATTATTAACTAAACTATAAGAATGCAATTAAAAATTCACTAACGTACACAAATACAAAAAAATTGTCTACACAAAAAAGAAAGCAAAAATTTTTCTAAAGTATTATCCTACATTGTAATGATATTGTAATGATAGTTATGACATAAATACTATTAAGCAAGTTATTTCGAAGTTGATAATGTCAGAAGCATTTTTAAATAAAAAATTTAAATCTATCAGTTTAAATTTATCAATAAAAGAATTATTCTTTGAATTATTAGAATTATTCTTTGTGATTACTTTTTATTATTAAATCAAAATATGCAGATTTTAAACCGCTAACTGGATCCGGCGTTAAACTATAGGTCTCATATATCAGTGGATATATGTATACTCGTCAACACGCATGCAAGCGTGGCGTTTTACTGTCAAATTCTTTCCTTCCATGTATAATGGAAAAAGGTTGGAAGAGGCCGAAATCCAGGAGTGAACGAAATCAGGCTGATGTATAGATTTTACACCTTTCGCGAATATAACAGATCCTTTTTTGTTACAATTATAAATGTATAATTAAATCATTAATGATAATACATGCATATGCCATGCATTTATAGCAGACAGAAATGGTACAAATGTTACAGTAAACCCCTCAGTGCAAAATGAAAACAAAATGGGACAAAGAAACAGATGCCATTCTTTTAATTGCAAAATGTAATAGACGCGCTTTTCTATATGACAATATAATATGAAATAAAATTAACGTAAAGTCAACTGAAAATTTGTCTATGTCTTATCGAAACACACTGAACAGTAACCCACAGATTGCATTAAAGCATGTACCTGGTCGGGCAATTGTTCTTTATTCCTTGCGAATGGCACTGCAGTTTCTTTATTTTCCCCGAGATCAGTTCCTCCATTTCCCCTATTTTTATTTCTTGTATCTTCCTTGTTCTTTTTCTCTTTAGCCTCTTTCGCATTATATTTTTTAGATTTCTCGCTCGGAGAAGTATTCTCCTTTTCCTTCGCGTTATCCATGCTATCAAATTTTTCACATGTCTTTGCGTTTTCTTTATTCTGCATGTTGCACACATCTGCAGTATCTTTATTGATGGTTTTTGCATTCTTTCCTTGGCATTTGGAACGTTTCATATTCGTTTCATTCGACTCATGAGCTAACATGTTGTCTTTAGATTTTTCAGCCTTAGATTTCAATGTATTAGTATTGATTAGATCTTGGCACTTGTCAGTTATAGAATTGTCAGACTTAAGCGTGCAGCCTCCCGCAATCTTACGAGACACCACCTTAAAACATGTTTCAAGCTATGCAAGTATAGGTCAATGTTTTCAAATAACACAAGAAGCAAAAAAAAATCGTTTCTTTTGTGCAACCGATACGTATAACTGCTACTTAACATATATTATAATTAAACACGTTTATGTAATCATGTAAAGTGTTTAAATATGTTGGCATATAAGCATTAGATTTGTATAATGCTTGAATTTTAGACCAAAAGATATGAAAAAAACGTGACTTACAATATCAAAAAATTACAATACTATTTTATCAGGTTACCTTAAAAATGTAGAAAAAAACTTCAGATTACACTGAGAAAGAATTTTACATTTCTCATTGTATAAAAATATTATAGATACCTTGTGTGAAGTATGAAGAGAGAAAGAGAGCAAAGCTAATTTTGTTATCACCAGATATTCCCGCGTATTTGTGTGTTAGAAATGTTAGTAAGTTATACAGTAACACAAACATGATGCATACACATAGGAGAATGACACTATTAGGCGGCACTAGCTATGGATGCTATGATTAGGACTAGTAAATTCACTTGATAAATTATGAATGTATTATACTTTCTCAAAAGATATGGATTTAAAAAAATCTTGGTATTACTTAAAATTCATGGTTATTAAAGACAAACGATTTACCCAATGATTTATATGTTTAAACATTTTTACTCTATCTCATTCCCTGCCGACAACCCTCTTTATTTATTGAGCAGTGGATGATCGCAGCAACAACAATTCCTTACCTTGGCCATTTTCTCAAAATACTGGCGTTCTGCTTTGTCGTAGGATGGCTTATCAAACCATACCTTTTCTTTAGCTAGTGCAGCGGTTGCTATTGTAACGGTTGTCATCTTTTCAGTATATTACTTTGAATGAAGCAAAAATGCTATGAATTTCTGTAAACAAGACAAGAGAAATAAGTAAAAAAACAAATAAAAAAAGGTTCAATTTACATGCACAAACACGATTTTTCAGGTTTTTCTTTTAAACCGTGATGACTAAAAATTAAGATTAAGATTGGATTGAAATTTAATCAATTTAAACAAAGTTCACTAAAATTGAAATTGGCTTTTTTCTTTTGATTGATTAAATCCCAATCTATTATAATTTCAATTTCTCTTCAATCACAGTTTTATTACGTTCAAGATTCAGTTAAGAATAAGGATATCATGAACTATAACATTCATTATACTTTATTATATAAAAATACAATTTTTTATCTAAAGCATAACAATAATATATGTCATATAATAATACGTAATTATAAGACTAATATAATCATAACACTATAAAACTACGGTTGTCATTTTTGAGTCATCTGATAGTGTTTCTGTTTATTTAAATTTGTATTTTTGAAGCTTTAGATTTTTGTAATTTTTCATAATCATGATTAATTACAAGTAATTTTACTTTTATGATGACAATCCTTCCTCATAAAAAGTTAGATTTACTTTGAATCGTAATTGAGTTAATTTAGACCCGCGGTTCAAGTATTAATTAAATTATCATTAAAAATTATCTATTAATTTTCTTCTTTAATTTTAAGAATTGTCTAATCATCTGATATCCTAATTATCATTAGGATACTTAGTCCGTTATTCATAACTTGGGCTTAAGAACATAGCTTTTTTTTTCATAATATAGAAATACATTGCCCTTTTCTTATCTTCTAATTTCATCTAGCAATCGATTTATTGTGTCTTGTTCATTTTCTGGACATACACACGGATGTATCTTTTTTGGTTTAAAATATTGTATAAATTTCTTAAGTTCATCAAAAGAAGCATGCGTGGAGTAACATACATTAAACGTCTTCTCCCTAAATTTATCCCACTCTCCAACTACACTTGTATCATGTCCCTTCCATTTTTTTACTGATGGTACAATAGTTAATATGTCCTGCTGAAGAACGTTAGTACGACATTTTAGACCTGAGCGATTCATACATACATATTTACTCATACATGCATGTATACGTGCATCCAGTGGATTATTTGTAACGTGACATGCCAACTCTGGGATACGAATATAACTGTTGTATACACATTCCTTAACATGAATGAGTGTTTTCAAAGATTCCGACAGTTTCATGTAGAGAAACTCAGAGCCATATAAAGCAGAACATTCCAGAATAACGACTTTCCTTGGGCTTTCATCTAGCCATTCTTTCACAACTTTACACATTACATTTATACTTTCTATTCTTGTTGGGAGATAAGCGAAATCATGACCTAAAAATGTTGTATCTAAATATATATTATCAAACTTTTTTGGAAAATCATTGCAATTCAGTGATTTTATTTTACGATAATCTTTTGGATTGATTCTAAAATCTCCAGTATATAATATTAATTTATTCATTTTTTCAAAAACAAACATCACCGAGCCAGGACAATGTCCAGCAGAAGTAAACGTTACAAAAAGAATATCAGTCTCTTCGCTGTTATAATTACTTCTATATTCAATACAAACTTTTTTATCGACTTCGATATCTTTTACATAAGTTTCTACATTACGCAAGTTTTCATAATACTTATTTTCTAAGAAAACTTTAGTAATATGACTACAATAAAGATACTTATTATACTGTTTCAAGTGATCAAAAAACATATTGTTCAAGCCACACATATGATCGATATGACAATGGCTAAGGAAATACACAGAGGAATTCATGTTTTCTCGATCAAAACGATCCACCGAGATGCCTGGTATCTCTTTGATAAGCCCAACAAACGTTGACATTCTGATGCATAAAATCTTCCTGTAATGAAGAATCTAGATATCAACTAAGTCCATGCAAGCATGATAAAATAATAATGGAGCAACAAGTCATTAAGAATAAATAAATCATTTATTTCATTAAAAATTTAGACATTATTCAATTAATTTTGTTAAAATATTTAGCTTGCAAAAGATGCTCTGAATGACCCGATGGATAAAAATCTTTGATTATATTTATTTTCACAATTTTCCACAAATACTGGAACTTTGTAAAACAGCTCTTTCCAAGATTGAATTAAGATGAAATAATGTATGCATGATGTATATGTTATAAATAGATAAAAATATTAAATAGATAAAAATTATATAGTTAAATAATTATAATAAAATTATGTTTAATTCTAGAATATTTAACCTTTTAAGAAGGTAGCCAAAACATCTCTCTTACATTGTTACTTTAAAAATCTTGCTCTAAAAAAGAAAAATAAAAAATATTGTCTACATCTCATAAGATAAGAATAATGTAAATTTAACTCTTCATCTAAATTTATACTATCAAAAATATAACTAAAAATAAAATCTGGAGTGCTCTAATTAATCCACCTATCTATTTAAAGGTTAAATATATACATATGTATATATATTAGATGTAATAAAAAATTAAAATCAAGTGCTTTATTCTCTCGAATAATATTGTAAAATCTGAACTGTTATATAAAAAAAAGTTTAAATTTCTATTCTCCATTCATCAATATATTCAGATTACCAAATCGCCAGCGATTTTGGAAAACCGTCGAATTAGACACTTTCTCCATATACATGTATCATTTTTAATTAAAACAGTAAATTGACGATATTATTAGACTCGACAGATCGCTTTTCTCGAAATTTCGATGAGATATACATGCGCAATATATTGCATCATGTGCAGTATTGATCGGTGGGTTTGCATGCATTTATGGACTTATATTTTTTGTAATATTAGTCAGATTAGCTAATAGTTGATTAGCAGGAATCAAGGGAGAATCGATTTGACATAAAATAATCTGTTAAATTTAAGTTATACCTCGAGCCACGTCCAGATATCAAATTGGCTCAATAATTGTTCGGTGGCCAAAATTCCAGCGTGCCGCAAGAAAACGTGAAAAACGTGCCAAGACAAAGTGACTACCAGACCAGGGTTGCCAATTATATAATACGTAAAATCACATACAGAGCGCGCTCAAATCGCCCAAAATCATAAAATATGATAAATGCGCCATTTTTTAAAAATGAAGCGTTGAAAATGATATAAGGGTGAAATCACATGATCCGGAACAGATCTGCGGAATACAGAATGTCATTGAAGCAACCAATCAGCGTTATTCCGTACTTTTCACGCAAGTTTTGTGTGCAATTTTATAATTTGAAAAATTATATTTTATTTTAATAAACAAATTATTAATATGAAGTTAGTAGGTTTTAAATTATATTCATGCTGGATACATCTTTGATGCATCATGTGAACATAGCATACAAAACTAGCGTGATGGAAAAGTACGGAAAAAGGCACACTGAAACTGCACGTAATGCATCATTGTTTTTTTGATCTTGGTATCTATATTTATACACTCAGATTTTGTCATTTTGTTTCATTCGTCTCGAAATTATGCAATTCCATCATATCAATCAGCATCAAATTATTTTAACCTCTCAAAATACGACGGTTCATTACAAGAACAATGGTGTTGACAAGAACATCAAATACGGAATAGCGCTGAGTGATTGTTTCAATGACGCATTCTTTATTCCGGAGTCCTATTCTGCACTGTGTGATTTTACCCTAAGGGTGAAATCACACGATAAGGGAATCAGCATGCAGGACAGAGGATGCGTGATTCGAACAGCCAATCAGCGCTCTTCCACATTTTCCTATCCCATGTCTTTCTCACGATTGGTTGTTCGAATCACGCAACCTCTGTCTCGCATGTTGATTCCCGTACCGTGTTATTTCACTCTAAAAAAATAAAATAAAATTCAAATTTTATGTTATACATATATTTCCTTATAAATCAAAGTAAATCATAATGAGAAAAAAATTTTTTTAAATTGTTTTAAATTTTGAATATTTACCGAGCCATTTTTGATGTTTGATGAAAGAAAATAAAACATTACTGTTCATTTTTTCATAGATATGTGAAAAAATAAAGGAATTACTTACATAAAAAACAAACCAAGAATTATGTTAAAATTTATCTTTCAATTTCTTCTCTTTTTTGTAACTTTCTTTATACTTCCGTTAATACTTTTCCCATTTTCCTATATTTTCAAATAAAAGAACACCAATAGATAAAATCCTATAACAGAAAAAGAATCACTTATTAAAGGTTGCTTTCTTTTTGTAAAGCATAAGGCCGGGTTCGTAGAACTCGCGGAAAGACAGAACAAACAAGCGAAATGTATTGCACTACTACTGCAAGTTTCGATTGGCTTCCGCTTTTCCGCTTTTCGTTTTTCCGTCAAGGTGTGAACCCGGCCTGAAACGCAATCGACAGCTCTGAGGATTTAGGGTATATCCACACAACTTGCATAGCCGCATAAACGTATGCAAAAAAAAATTATCCAATCGCATTTCTTCTGTAAAGACGCTCGTAAAATGTGATTGAATAATTTTCTTTACACATCGTTTACACGGCTATGCAAGTTAGGTTAGTTCGAAACTGGCGAACCGAGCCTCCCTGAGACGTAAAAGGAAGGAAATGGAGGACTTTGATTGGTACATTTTCTTATGCACGTGTTATGTAAGAGTCTATGCTCTCCCTATTTAAGGGTATACTCACACAACTTGCAACTATAGCCGCATAAACGTATGCATAAAAAAAGTTATCCAATCGCATTTCTTTTATATAGACGCACGTAAAATTGAATAATATGCAAATTGTGTGAATATATCCTAATGGCCGCAGTACAGACTCATGCATAATGCATAGTGCATAAAGGAATCAACCAATTGAAATTTTTCTTTTTTCATGGAATGAGAGGAAAGGAAAGATTCTAATTAGTTGATTCGCTTATGCATTATGCATTATGCGAAAGTCTGTGCTGCGGCCTTAAGGTCAGAAGATGTTGTGCATAGAACGCACAGAACACAATTGACGTAAACACCAAATATTCGACCGTCGAAAAATGAATGTTATTTTGAAAATGTTTCGTAAAAGTTAATTATTTTTTGTCGTTGTTTATTGCCTGATTTAATATACAATTGATAAGGTAAAGTGATTCCAATAAGCGTCATACAAGATACAAGAATGCCACCGAAATGTAAATTTCAAGAAGGTATAGTTTCTTATTCTTTTTGTAGTGAAGATTAATTGTTGAACTTTTTTTGTATTTTTGATTTTATGTGAATTGAATTAATATTATGATTTGTATATTAGGAGAAAAAGTTCTGTGCTTTCATGGACCATTGATTTATGAAGCCAAGTGTTTGAAGTCGTCTATTACCAAGGAGAAGCAAGTTAAATATCTTATTCATTATGCTGGTTGGAATAAAAAGTAAGATTTTTACACATATGTGTGCGTGAACTATATGTAGGATTTATTTATATAACGTTTTTGTTGGGCTAATGAAGTTGAATCATATACTGAATTATATATTTGAAAAAAATAGCTGGGATGAATGGGTTCCTGAGAGTAGAGTACTCAAATATAATGAGGCAAATGTACAGAAACAAAGAGAAGTCCAGAGAGCGCACTCAAATCAGCAATCTGCTCAGAAGAACAAAAAGGGAAATACAACGACTAAAACACAAGGTCGAAGGAGTGAAGGAGGTCGAGAAAAAGATACTGATAGTAGATCAAGCACTCCTGTCGCTGATAAGAGTATGAGCCGTTTTAGTAAGGGTACAAGTAGTTCAGTAATGCCTTCATCTTCTCACGAGTCTGTGTCTGAACCACCACGTAAAAAACGCAGGTTTGTTATTTAACATCTGTCTTTTTACAATTGTTAATTGCAGTTTATTAAAAGAATTTTTTTTTAGTCGGCTAGAGCCATCTGGCGAGACTGAAGAATATCTTACGAAAATAGAGGTTAAAATCAAGTTACCTGAAGAATTGAAGTTTGTGCTAATAGACGAATCCGAAATAATACTGAAGCATCACAAATTACCTGCATTACCTGTACAAAATACAGTCGACAAAATTCTAGATGATTACGTAGAGACAAAATCATCAGGGAAATCTAATGACATTAGGTATAATGCAACTGAAAGTCAACGATTCTTATTATTCTATTGAATAATGAAGATTGTAAATTATATTTTATATATGTATATGTGCACAACATGTTATGATAATTATCTGTTTATAATCTGAACATTTTTGACATATTTAAAATTTTACTCTCAAATTTTTTATTTTTTAAATCAAAGTTTAATTTTTATAAAATAAACGTTTTAACATTTGAGTTAAAAAAATTATTTGATAATATAAGAATGTCAAAAAGTAATGAAATGACTTTTTACATTTTCTGAAAAAAAAAACAGTAAAAAACTTACACTGGATAAAAAAAGATTACAGACAAAGAGAGCAAAAGGGGAACAAAAAACTATAATTGCAGTTGAAGCATTACTTCTATTTCAGAGAAAGTACGCTGGAAATAACGAAAGGTATTCGGGAATATTTTAATAACACATTGGGCCTTCAACTATTGTATAAATGGGAACGACCGCAGTTTATACAGATAATGAATGACAATCCGGAAGCATTGCCAAGTCAGTTATACGGAGCGTTCCATCTCCTTAGACTATTCGGTAAAACATATTCTATAAAATGTTTGCTGTTTTTAACTGACATTATTTAAATGACAATTTTAATTTTTGTAGTACGACTCGGCGGTATGCTCTCCTATACGCCCTTAGACGAGAAGAGTATACAATTGTTGCTGTCGCATTTTCACGATTTTCTGCAATATTTGCAAAAGAACAACGCTATACTCTTTAATCTTCAACAAGATTACACAGATCCATCACCGGATTATCATCGAAAGTATGGTTAAACTATCAGTTTATTCTTTTTCAAATTTGTATTTGAACGAATATATTACTTATATACAAAATATTTTACATGACAATCTGTTTACATATAGGATGCTATTTAAATTCATTTTTTACACAACTATCATATAATGATTTTAAATGAAGTGATATAATAATTTAGCTAATAATAATATAAATAAATTATTGCAAAACAAAGATGAGAGATATTTAAAAAATTATGATGAAATTATAATTCAAATATATAATGCAAAATTAAGGAGTATGCATAAAATTACCAAATTTTGGCCTAAATGATGGAATCTTTCTGATGTTTCACGTTTTCTTATATTTATTGACATGTATCATTTGCAAATTTTTATTTCATAGTTTATAGATCTGATGGAAAATCGCATTAAAAGTAACACAATTTCGTCGAAATCTGATCTTTGCAATTTTTAATATTTTCCTGCAGTGTCAATTTGCAAATAATTCAGCGTAAAAGATACGAAAAAAGAAAAAACCGTAAGGATTCCATTGCTTAGACTAAAAAATTGGCTATTTTACTTTTTACTCAATGTTCTGAAGAATGAATAAAATAAATCAATTTTGACCAAAACAATAGAATCTTTCTTATGCATGTTTTTTTTTTATTTTTTTGATGTGTTGAATTATTTGCAAACATTAATTTCAAATTAAACTAATAGGAAAATATTGAAAATTACGAAAGTTTCAGATTTTGTCAAAGTTCAGATTTTGACAAATTGCTATTTTTAATGCGATTTTCGATATGTCCTCATAAGATCAGTTTGAAATAAATTGACTTTTCAAATGATTGAACTGATAAAAAAATACAAGAAAAAATGTACATAAGAAAGATTCCATCGTTTAAAGATTAGGAAAATACACATAATAGAAGAAATAAGAAATTAGGAATAAAGAATAAACGATTTTAACTTATCGGATACATCGGAATATACGGTTTCTGATAGATTGAAATCGTTTATTCCTAAGGCTGCTTTTTTATGCTGACGCTCGACGCTTATTTTTAGTGTTAAAACAGATCACGTGATCAAAATTGATGTTTGGTATTCGTGACCTGTTTTGACGCTCGAATCATCAGTATGAAAATGCAGCCTTATGCCTGTATTCATAGTCAGACCTTGTACTTAAGGCTTTCTTAAATTTATCTTTAGATGCTTAGTAGCCAATAAATAATTCGTAGAGTATCTGAAGATAAATTTAAGGAAGTCTTAAATATAAAGCCTGACTATGAATACGGGCATAATTCCTTATTCTTTCTGTTGTGTGCAGGGCCTGATCTTTTAACACTTTTTTTGCTTTATACACGAGCATCATTTTCATTTAATATCATTCAATAATTTCATTCAATATAAAACATTAATTATTTATGAAAGTAATAATTAGAACAATACAATATTTTGTAAATTTGAAATCTTAATAAATTTGAAAAATCAAAGTTCATCAAATAACCAAATCGTGTTAGTTCGAAATAATCGGTCCTTTTGTTGGACAAATGCAACGACCAATCCGCTTAGTCAACACTCACGAACAGCCAATTAGCGAGCGGCACGTATAGTGGTCCCTATAACGGATTCTATCAAGCCCCAGACACAATAAGACACGATAGAAATAACACGATTTCAACCTATCACAAATCAAATACATTGGAATATACAGTTTCTGATAGGTTAAAATCGTCTTATCGCTATTGCTATTCCTTCGCATGATGTCCGGGACTTTGGACGTCGGCCGACCATCTCAGTTCAGCTAGTACGCATCGACGTAATCGAATCATCGAGTATTCGAGTCTGTTCGAGTGTCTCATCAACGTTCGACGTGGAAGTCGGAGGATCGTTCGTCGTTCGCCCCGGGCGAGAATCTGTAGTCGATAACGGCACGCACACGTATTAGGACGCGCCGGTGTTGCGTCTCGCGTCGTGGCGGTGCAAATGCGCGCGCCAGGCGAGTACGAGCCAGTCCGCGAACATCGGGCCAGTCAGTCAGTGGCAGGAAAAAATGGCGGATGTCGACTTGAATATCGACAACTTGATACAGAGATTGTTGGAAGGTACGTGATTGCGACGGGACGGCTGACGTGTTGAAATACGCGTGTACGACGCGCATCGTTTTGCCGCCGCGCGCGTGTCGCCGTGTACATCGCGAGCGTGTTTCCACGCGCGCGATCGACGGAAATTCACTGCGGCGCAGCCGGGACCCGGGTACGGATGCGACACAACGCGATGCGCGACGCAAATCGAACGCTCGAATTTGTCGCGATTGGAACGCGACGCGCTCACGTCCCACGTTCCCGCGCGTCGAATGCACGTATGCTCCAACTCTTGTTCTCGCGATCGTCGCACGACAGTCCCGAATCCGAATCCGAACCGCGTCGCGGCCCTCTTTCGTTCGCCCTCTCGCTCCGTCTCCCTCGCTCTCCGAGAGTGCGTATCGCGCGGGAGCCGTGACGCGGTATTCCGACCGCGCGTCCTTCCTCGCCGCGCGCGACTTCCCTGTCGATCCGATCAAAAGACGTAGGGAGGATATCGATCTTGCCCAAACTTTCGCGGTCATCGCCGTTGCGATACATAAATTGAGATACATAAAAAAAAATTCATGAGACCGTTCGATGTTCCTCTCTTTTCCTCTTTCTCTCTTTCGATCTCCTTCCGAACTATGTCTATTTTTTCATCTCTTTCCCTTCCCTCTCTTTTCCTTTCTCTCTCTCTCTCTCTCTCTCCCTCTCTCTCTTTCTCTCTATCTCTATCTCTATCTCTATTTCTATCTTGTTGTCTTGGTCGCGTTCGTTTTCTCACACTACGATATAACTCCATCTACTTCTCGCGACTTAAAGAGCCCACCCCCTCCCTCCGCGCAAACCGCCACCGCATCACCCCCTTCGCCCTGCGCCGCTGACCATCGCGCGATCTTTTATCCCTCCGTTCTCTTTAGCCGCAGAAAAAAAGAAGAAACAAATCTCTCTCTTTTTGTTTGTTCTCTCTCTCATGCTACGCGAATGCGGGAACCCCCTTGTGCGGTAAAGTATACCACACGCAGAAAGACCAGGTTCAGAAGAAAGCCAAGCTAAAAGATATTTTCTCGTCGGACTTTGTCGGTACGCAGCTACTACACAACAATAACCAGCCACCATCACCACCACTACATTACAGCAACAACAGGAAACGACAAACTCCTCCACATAGAATTATCTTGCATTCTCTAAATTCTTTGGAGTCGAATCTCTTTAAAGAGTGAAAATTGAGCCAGTCTTGAAAAAGAGTGGCTCAGTTTTTAATTTTTAATTCTTAATACACGCGATTGAGTCATTTTTGTTCTGTATTTTTCTTCTATAAACTAAGATCAAGTAATTTGTTATAATATACATTTATACAGAATTTATTTATACAGAATTTTTTAAATAATCTTGCGAATACTTTTTAAAGATGTCAAAGTATATTAAGAAGTATATTAAGAATTATTTAACAATTTTTGTATGTTTGTTAAAGTAATGAAAATTAACTTGGGACACAAATGACCCATCAATGTCATAATAAGGACTGGAAAATTATCGTATGTATTAAGAGTTGAGAGTGAGATTTCACTCTTCAGAATAAGATTCATTCTAAAAATTTTATGGTAAATTCGATCACTTGCACTAAACTAGTGAACATAAAAAGGCTGTTTTGCATAAAGTATTTAAATGCAATGGCATAATCAACTTTGACGATGAGATTATATATATATGTATATATTCTGTTAAATAACGTGTTAGTATTATTGAGTATTTATTATTTAAAATATTAAATTTTTAATACGCACTAATCTAGTATAATGCAAGTGTTAGAATTCGCTATTAAAGAGTTTGTTCGATCGAGCTTCCCCGACTTTTGTATTTTATTATTGTTCCCGCGGCCTTATAGCATGTAAATGTCTCTGCTTACTTGGCGGGTTATCTCTAAGCGTGGCTTCCACATTACAATTGCACATTGTTAAGCATGAGATAAAAATAAGATAATGTATTTTTATAATTTTAAAGTCATGTTTGTCTTTACATCGATTTCTATTTTCCATTTACATGACTTTTTTTAACGACCAACTTGAATCAGCTGGAATGCAGAGCTGGAAAATGATAACCGATAAAAGCTGTTATCAGAAATTGAGGAAGAAGCGATGCATTCAATATAATGATCGCATCAGAAGAATGTTTATTTTCCATTGTTGGAAGTTTTCTTCGCGCTGATTGGGTTATATTTTTAAATCTCGAGGAGTCCTATCTCAGCGAAGAAAATTTCCAACAGTTGCAAAATAAACATTCTGTTTTATGCGGCCATTGTCTCGAGCAACTCAGAAATACATTGATTAAATAACGGTACAATTTGTTTAGATAGACGTAAAAGAGAGACGTAAGTTGATTTACAATTTTATATTCTCTCTTAAAATCTAAAAATTGAGTCACTCTTTTTCAAGATCGGTTTTCTTTCTTTAAAGTGAGATTTCATCTAAAAAAATTTAGAGAATAATAATTACGTCAAATATATAACATTTAATTTCACTACATGAAAAATCACTCTTGCGTGTAATTTGATAAATAGAAGTTGGTTTATTTTTCTTTCTATATTGAAACTAAAACAAAATCAGGCAGACTCGAGTCACCGACACAAATTAAATGGAAAGCAGAGCCGACTCTATAGAAGTCCACTTACCGTGATAAGTGGAAAGCAATTTATGTTTAGACGTTGTGTTTAAAGCTGCAATAATATTAAAGTTCTCGTAGAAACGAGTAGATCGTATGCCTTAAAAGTTATCATTCTAACATAAAGAGGATGATATGAGAATGATTCAAGTGACATTCAGGTAGCCACGTTTAGCGTTAGACCACGCGCTGCAAATTATGGGCTGTTGCCTCTCATTGTCGCGTGCTTGCTCGCTCGACTCCTTTTTCCTCTCTTCTTTTTTGATTTTTTGTTTTCCAAGTAAAGGAGAACTGATCCTTATACGCAGGATCTAAATGTGATCCTTTTTGCTTGCTCTTCGGTCGTCGATCCTATCGAAGCCTCCCTTAGACTTCAGACAGCTACACGCTCTTACTCAAAGACAAATATCTATATCTATATAATCTTATTTGGAATATAAGTATTCACACAAGCGCTTCTCGAACCACTCGAAGTTATTTCTGGATCTGTCGATGCACTTATTTCTATCCTATCGTTTAAGATTTATCACTTTCTTCCCTTCGCACTCGTAGCTTTCTTGTTTGAAATGCTTTATCTACGTAAAAATGGAGCAACAATGGCTGCAGATGTTAGATGCTTAAATGTTAGAGCACGCTGGGTATAATAAATGTTTTTGTGCAATCCGTAATTTGTAGCAAAATGCTTTAATTATACTTCCTTCCCTCGCACTATTATTTGAATATAATACTTTCATTTTCCTCTCTTCTACTTTTATTTCCTCTAAAATGCAAAATCTTAAAGTTATAAACGTATCTGAAAATTGTAATTTTAAATTATTATGGATATAGATGCAGGTTTTGTTGTTAGCTCAAATAATCTTTGATTGAAACGAATATCTTATCAGCGTAATTTATCGTTATCTATGTAAGCGCATATCAATTGTGTTTTACGATGTAATGCCATTATCGTTTAGATTAACACTTAATTTAACATATCTAATATTAATTAATTTTAATGGTTGAGTTAATGCATTTGTGATTGGAGAAAACATTGGAGATACATATTTAAAATGTGTATCTCACGACATTTAAGGCAAGCATTTAATAGCCGTATCATATTTAACTTAATATATATTATGGAACGATATTTTATAAGCTAAGAAAGCAATTTTAATTATATTGCATTGTATATATATTTGATGTTATTTACAGTTCGAAAGTAGCAATTATTAACTTCGAGGAACATATTTCTGAGCTTTAATTAATATCAAGCCTACACGTAAGACTTCAGTTTAACGTGACAACAACGAATTATTTTTAACTACTTCAGGGACAAATTATTTTAAATTCTTAGTGTTTCATGGTGAAGTTCATCTTAGGCGCATGCGTGATTTATAATTGTGATACTGGAAATTTTATCAATTTTGTGATTAAAAAAAATTTATTATTATGTTTATTATTATGTTTGAATTTGTTTAGATTATCACATCGAATGTGACGATACAGTTAATTTAATGCTGAAAATTTAGTAATGAGTACGTTCACGTCGCATGTCCCTGAAGCGATATAAAGTTCGCACTCCAGAGTCATCGTTAACCAGACCTTACAATTATTTTTAACCCCTTCAGGGACAAGTTATTTCTGATTTATCATATATTTTCTCTATATATTCTCTCTATCTTGCAGGATCGATTTTATTTATTTATATAAAGTTATTGAAATTTTACGTTGAAAAGAAGGCTGACAGAGCTATAAAGAAATCCTCCAAAAATTCAATTCGAGTAGATCCGTTTTAAGGATAAATTTTGGAACATATATAAATATCGAGTTTTTCTTGTAATTAAATTTTTACATAAATTATTAACTCGAGCCATACGCGACGAGATGTTCGCATCGTCTATAAAGGATTAGATCTCTGAAGAAATCTGTTTTCATTTTGGCTTATTTTAAGCACTTATTTTAAGCATCCGACTATGTATATGACTACGCGGTGGTGCAATGTGACATTTCCAGCGTTTCGCCTGGAATATGCCTGCCATGTAATAGCAAAATGACAATAGCTTCTCTGCCGGGTAATGGAATCTCTGCATCTTCGCTCTATACCGTGACCTTGCTAATATGCAGTTTTCCGATAGCCAGTATCAGACTAGTTCAGCCGCACCGTGAATTCCCTTTTATGCCTATAAATAACGATTCGACGACACATCCATAGCGTCATAAAGAGAGATGATCTGCACTGGATGTCGGTTAAATCACCTGTTCCCTTTGCCTTCGCCGCTTATTAACGCTTTGAATGTCGAATGACGTCATCTAAAGATATTCGGCACTTTTATCAAATGTTGAAGACTAAATGCGCTAGTGAATTTATTTACTGTGATACGTTTATCGTGAGAATACGTAGACCTGATATAATTCAACTTTTTTTTTTACTGAACTAAATTATTCTTGTCGCATTTTAAATATAAAAGTTTAATGTTGCTATGAAAAAAAAAATATAATATTTAAATTCAGATAAATTCTTTAAAATCATCGGTTGTTTGCAGAAAATTATCGTTTTAACTTATAATTGTACAAACAATTAATATTTTTACTAATTTAATTAGTAAATATATTAATTGTTTATTAATTTAATTAGTAAGAATACAGTCGTGTTATTTCATACGTAGAGATATGCATGGATCTATTCACTGATGTATTTACTCTACGTGGCATTGTGATCGTGCGAAAGATTGAGCTAGGCTAGAAATTAGGAACTTGAGGGAAATTGAATCACCCAGAGCGTTATAGATCCAATTATGATCCAGAATCCAATAGTTGAGTGGTACCGTAACTTTAGGTTTCCATAATGTTGAATCGTACAACCCGTGTCGAAAATAGCTCTCTCCCTTTCTCTCTCGTCGAGAGAGAGGCTCGCACACTCCCGAGACATATCCATTATCCAACGAGCTTATCAGTAATTTCACGCCTTTGACGCTATTATAATATCGATGCGATACCACCGTAGACCACGCCGGAAGTACCGTGATTGTACCCATGTGCAAAGTGCTCGAGAATAGGCAAAGATGATCTGGCCTCACCGTAATCTGTAATCGTGTATCACCCCTATTTATTGAGACGGCTAATACCGGCAGAACTTAATCATCTTCCATGTCCCAAAGTAGAGTTATGCTCGGTGTACCTGTAAGAAGGAGTATCATGACCATCCCTCATTAGTGCGGTGGACAGAAATGGGGAATGCCTCATTAGGCGTTATCGATTCGACTGCACCGGTGTTAGTAACAAGAATGTCGATACAGCCGACCGTGTTTCTCTATTGTTCTCTACTCGACGCGAATCGAAGAATTGCATAACCGTGCGTAACGACGTACGGTGAGTCGAAGGCAACGGGTACTCGAAGGCAACGAGTCTCAATAGAGACTCGTGGTAAATTGACGGGATAATGATGTATTATTGGTGTATCACGCTCGAGTAATTCCAGAAGCAATACGTGCGTAACGGTATAAGTAATGTGATATAAGTATGGCGTTAATTATACATGACAATGGCATTATTGATTTTTTTTCCAGAGATAGATTGCCTATTCTTACGTTATAGATAGACTCTTATCTCGAGGTAAAAGCTTTTAAAAGGAGATTGAAATCAGCTGTAAATTCGTGTTGACAATAAATGTAACAAGTTCGTGCTTTTATTTATTTTACTATTATTTTTCTGAACAAGTACCTAACAGAGTAATTCACTGCACTAATGAAGGATCGTTGCAATCTCGAATAAAATAACGTAATTAACCGCCAACATTTCTGGGTACACAGTCAGAGGATGTCGACCGGGCAAAACCGTTATCATGACGGAGGCCGAGGTACGTGGCCTCTGTCTGAAGTCGCGGGAAATTTTCCTGCAACAGCCGATCCTATTGGAATTGGAGGCGCCGCTTAAAATCTGCGGCGACATACACGGCCAATATACCGATCTGCTGCGGCTCTTTGAGTACGGCGGCTTTCCGCCCGAGGCGAACTATCTGTTCCTGGGCGATTACGTTGACCGAGGGAAGCAATCCTTGGAGACGATATGCTTGTTGTTGGCATACAAAATCAAATATCCAGAGAATTTCTTCCTGCTGCGCGGCAATCATGAATGCGCCAGCATAAACAGGATATATGGCTTTTATGACGAGTGCAAGCGGCGATATAACATCAAGCTTTGGAAGACCTTCACAGACTGCTTTAACTGCTTGCCGATCGCCGCGATTATCGATGAAAAAATCTTCTGTTGCCATGGCGGGCTCAGTCCTGATCTGCAGGTGAGCTAGAGAGATTCTTTTCTCGTATAAAAAAAAACTTATTCAATTGGGTAAAAGTGCAATAAATATATATTCATACTTTGTCTTGTTTAGGGAATGGAGCAAATCAGAAGAATCATGCGTCCAACTGATGTACCTGATACCGGTCTCCTCTGTGATCTTTTATGGTCCGATCCTGATAAAGATGTTCAGGTGAGATGCTTTTATATGAGCAAATCTCAATGCACTGATTAGATTAATGTAAGGATTTCTCTAATCGCATATTAATGTTCTAGGGTTGGGGCGAAAACGATAGAGGAGTCTCATTCACATTCGGTCCAGATGTCGTGTCGAAATTCCTGAATCGTCACGACATGGATCTCATATGCAGGGCACATCAAGTGGTCGAGGATGGCTATGAATTTTTCGCCAAGCGACAACTCGTCACACTTTTCTCTGCGCCAAATTACTGTGGCGAATTTGATAATGCCGGCGGAATGATGAGCGTTGACGAAACGTTGATGTGCAGTTTTCAGGTAATTGACGAGAGAATTTTCCTTTTATTTCTCTTTAATGTCATTGATGCAACATCCAAGTTTACCGTGCCGTGTCTCGCATCTTTTTGCAGATCTTGAAACCATCAGAGAAGAAGGCAAAATACCAATATGGAGGAATGAACACGGGTCAAGCAGGTAGACCATCTACACCACAAAGGAATCCAGCGAAAAAGAAATGACAGCCTTCAACCGAACCTGCACAACAAACGCGATTATCCTTAATGGAGGCTATCATGCTAGGTAAATCTGCTTTATGCTTGTCAAAGCTTACTTAATCACACTAGCTGACCACTTATGTGCATTATTACGAGTCTATTTCCCACGATTATCAGTTAAACAGAAAAAAAGAAAAAGAAAAGAAAAAAAGAAAGAAACGAAAGGAGAATGGAAGGAAGCGAAATGTAGAACGTTGCTCGATATATTTAAGTTTGTACAATGATTCACCGATGATTTAGATGTAATACTTAGCATGCGACGTTTCCAACACATGTACACGCACTTCGGGGCAAACACGATTTAAGTGAACTTGATTTATGGTTCAAAGATACATATTTAATGGAATTACTCGGACACATGGGCTTGCGAAAATTCTTAATGCTTTATAGCCGATGCGCTTGTCGAAAACGTCGAGTTTCTCGGATGCTGTGTATTTGATCTAGCCTTTGATTTTCATGTGTTTCAGCACGAAGACGCCGAGATACAGAATTAACCTAATCTGATAAACATAAACCTAAAAAAAAGTGTAAGATTTACTTCTCTTTCAATTGCATTTTAACGTGATAAGAAATATAAATAATTCGCGGTGAATCAAGTTTCGATTATCATCGTACTTGACGAAGGGATTGCTCTCAGAATTTTACAGCAATTATGGCAATTATCTACCATGAACGAAGTGATCCCTTGTGAAAAGCTAGTGCTCTTTGAAAAGCATTTCATCATTCTCATTTGTATTTATTGCTTCCACTGTTGATGTTGAGTGTAATTATGAGACTCGCTGTTATTATATATTATTAATATTATTTTTATTTTTAATAGTATTTTTATCATTGCTTTAGCAGCTAATTTAAATATCATCGTTTCGTGAGAGATGCGCGTGTATATAGATAGATAGATATATATATATATATATACATATATATATATTTTTGACCATTTATTTTTTCTCTTAAACCATTACCTATTACAAATTTAATTATATCGTCATGTGCAGTATTCCGAGCGTGATAGTGACTGCACGTTCCAGAGATATGTCGTAGACGAATTAGGTTGTTTATTCTCGGGCGATAAATCCGGAGAGAAACACAGAGAGCTAGTATTTTTAAGATAAATATACTTACGCCTTTATTCGAAAGATACTAGAAGGAAGGAAATCGTGAAGAAGAGAAAAATGAGGACATGTCGCATGTATGCAGAATTTCAGCTTTTTATTCTCGCGATGAGAGCAAACATGAATGCAAATACGCATTGTTATCAATTTATGGAAGATTTATCGCATATTGTAAAGATTATTTCAAATTGCGCAAACATTTCGTTAGTGATATTACAGGTGGATCTTATGTATTTAGATTTTGATGAGTTGAAATTTTGCACTTGTTATATATGTTTATGCTATTTAGACATAAGAGATATTCATGTGATAGAATAAAGCTTATTAATTTTTGAACAGGAAAACCTTCGACGGCACACCGCATTTAAACGTTTGGTGCATTTATTTAAACATTTATAGAATATGTTTATCCAGTTTTTTGTTTTCTTTTTTTTATTGATCTCAAATTTCATGTAATTTCTATTCATTACTGTTGAAATCGCTGCAGTAATACGATTATTTTATGGACTTTTAAAATAATGCATTACTTAACGTTTCCTTGCTGCGCTTTTGTTCTATAAGTGATATGTATTATTATTTGCGATCATCTGCGCAATAAAAGTCACTTCTATCGGAAAGAAAGTGCGTTTCGACTTTTTAATTTCTAAGAATATTATTCTGATTTCAAAGAATATTATTATTAAAATATTGCATTATGAAATCTGTAGAGAAGTCTTATAAATCACATTATATACGAAGAATAAAATTTGCATTTCCGGAAGCAACAATCGATTAAATAATGACATTTGAGAGATTATAATCATAGCGAAGATTTTTGTTCTCCAATAAATGCGCAAATGTGTTTTCTAGAGATTTAATATTTACTATTGGCAAAATATTTATGAATACTGCACCAATAAACATGATGTATACAAATCGAAATTTACGAGGTAAAACGCGTTTGTCACCGATTAAATATAGACTGACGATTAATGAGATTGTATCGTGCGAGTTATTATGATTGCGAAGACGATCTGGAAACACGAAGACCGTACATCAAAACTGAAAACTCACACCCACAAGCAGAGATCAATCAAACGTAACGGGCCTTTTCGTGGCAACGACGCCACAATTGGTTCTCACATTATTATGTTATATTATATTTTACTCAATGGTTGTTCATTATTTGATTGCTATTTAACGTTGGATAGCGCTTGATAAAGTATTTATTATTCGAGGTACGAGAGAGATGCAGTGCAAATTTTTGTTTTAGAATTGGAGCCGACGAAACGAAAGATGTCCTTTCCACTCTTCCTTCCCTGCGTTTCTCCCCTAGTCCCCCCCAAAAAAACGCAAGATTAATTAAGTCAAAGGAGTGGTTGTGATTCCTTGATATGCGTTCTTTTCGTCCGAGATTCATATATTATATACAGATATTATATTTGTAAAGGGTTGACCGGTCGCGATTCGACGATATTTTACTAAATAAATAATAAAATGAAAGGGAGGAGCTTGTGACTATCGTGGATTGTTACATCGTTCGAATCGCCGATAACGGAACACGCTATGCAATGGCATCCTAGAGATGTAAAACTTTCAGATAATAAATATGCATATTGTTGTACAAACCTTTCTTTCAGCTTATTCTTCCCTGGCTCTTTAGTAAGAAGGCAAGAAACCTTTTGCGTAGCAAGTTGATTTTTAGATATGTACAATATATATGGTGACTATATGTTCTTTATTGTAAAAGACAGTTCTTTATTTTAGGTAACTGTCCTTTAGATTTATTTGTTCCTTTAAATTTTTTTTCTTGATAATATTTGATGTTTTTTCTCGATGTATATATTAGGTGTTGGAATTAATTCGTAGCGTTTTTTAATGAAAGAATGTTATTTATTTCACATGAGCATTAAAAAATACATTAATGAAAGTACTTCCCATCACTTGTAAAACGCTACGAATTAATTCCAACACCTAATATATATATATATATATATGTATTTTTTTTTCTAAGATGTTAAACTTTTTGATGCCAAAATTGTTAAAAATCTAAGAATTTTTTTCATTTTTACAGATATCACATTACTAATTTAGAAATAATCGACCGAAATATACTTTCAAATTGTTATTAAATCGAATTATATATTTTATAGTTATTTTAATTTGTCGAAATTAATAATGAATTATAAATTGTCATAGTTTTATAATTATTCCTGGAAGGAAAATAAGATTGGGTAAACTGACCGTTCTGTAATAAAATTTTGGCAGTGTTTATTTTATTTCAGATTATGGATGAAAGGTACAATAAATCATATGATGTGGGAAAAGTTAATAAATAAATAAAATTTCGTGAAAATATGCACTATGATAGAGACATCAAAATTCTTTTGGGACATGATGTAATTTTTCTTTCTTTTTTTGGTTGACCTTTTTCAGGTACTATTTTGTTCTTTTTTCGTCGTTTTTTTGTTTCACGCTTTCCGTGTGGCACCAAGCAGTCATCAGTAAGCGTGAGCTGCAAAAAGAAGAATGTGTTGATCAAATATAAAAAGAAGGAACAACAATCACGTGCACTTATGGAAAAATATTTAAATGAGAAAGATAATATTTGAGAAATCACAAATCATTGTCGCAATACGAGAGGTCGAGATAAGCTCAATTCTTGATTTATACATATTATTTTTCCATAAGATCTTATTTCGAGATTTCGACTGGAGGAAGTATACAAATTAAAATGATATGCGACATTAAGATCAATGCGAAATTTTTAGAAATCGAAAATTTGACATTTGCCATGCTTCAATTAATTTTTAAATTATACATGCGTTATACATTCTCCTGTAGAAATCTTCAGAAAATTTAGCAGAACGATTTCATAGAATTTTTATGTACAAACATTAAAAAACTCAGGTTTTTACACGTCCTCGTATGCGGTGTAATGTTTCAACTATTCTGGTGGCAGTTAGTCATTTATAAATACCATATAAACACATTAAGACACTACATTAATATTAATCGCTAAATATGGATCTAAATTCAATACAGCAAGCTAATCTGGCAAATTATAATTCAAACTATTCTACATGACATATAATATATTAGCTGATACTACATCGAACAGAAATATTACACCGTGGACGAGGCCCCCTAGTACTTGTCTGGGGGTATTCGGACATAAGTATTCGATACACAAATGTCTCTTACTGGAAAAACTCAAAATACATATATACACATTAGTCAACTGAAAATATACGTACATGAAAAAAAGTAAAGATTAAAATAATAGTTCGTAAAATATACACTGAGAGAAAAATATACTAAATTTTAATAAATAATTGTTTGAATATAGTACTAATACAACATTTATTTATTTACGGAAAATAAATATTTGTTAAATAAAATATAATAATAGATAAATCAAATCAATAGTTTGTACCAAATAAATATATATTTACATTTAATAAATGTTCAATTGGCACTATATTTGAATAAATATTTATTAAAATTTAATGCATTTTTCTCTCAGTGTAGGCTCTCAAATCATGTACAGACCGTCGTGATAGATGTTGATTGTAAAACAACTTTATGATTAGATGATTATGCTACCGATTACGTGAGGAATTAGGATGATGTTTCGTTAACAAAACCCTTCGGCTACGACGCTTCTGGACTGCCGTTCCTGTCTTCGAGGACAGCCAAGAACGATTCATCTTTATACTAAACATCGATCCCACAAGCGGTGAGTGCTATATGGTTTGCGAATGCTAATAATCGCGAGTGACACGTTGATTTTAACACTAGAAGATATATTAGCTTCCGTTATGTTAAGAAATTGTGTCATATTGACTTTCTTATATTTATATTTTAATAGCAAGATAAGTAAATTTGTAAAATTAATAATAGATATGCGAATACTTATTTCTTTCATCGATAGCACATTCACTGAAATTTAATAAAAAAAATTTCTTGTTTCTAGTTATTTGAAAAAATAGGTCTGTTCGTGCTGTTTGTACTTTTTGCACTTAGTATCTTTGCTTTCTCTTTTTTTAATATTCAAATTTATATATTTATCTCATTTTAAGTGCAAACATTTTTGAGGATTTCAAACAACGCAAACAGATTTAATGTTTAACAACTTATAATTACTTCGGTACTGAGAAGTAAACTTAACCGTAGCTATTCACACACTTTTTTTTATTCTTATATACACACTCGGGTTCCTCGGATATTCTATATTTGTTACCGTAACTTCCATAAAATGAACATATTTCAATTAATTTTTTTTTAATTGATAGAGAATTAATTAAGGAATAAGTTCATTGTATTTAAAAGTCGATAGACTTAAGGAGCTTCGAGATATATAAGTTCAAAGAAAAAGAAGAATTCAGAAACATGAAGAAATCTCGATTTAGCAAATTGCATTGGGGTTTCTGAGATCTCAGTGTGTTATAGCTAGGGTTAAAACTCTTCTAGTGTTAACAACAAATAAATGTGGCGAATGTATATCATGCAGCGATCTTAATTTGCATCATAACAGAGATTTTTTTTAATCACTGTACAAACAACTATTTCACCACTGAGACAGATAGATATTATCGGGCACATACCGCATGTTTGAGATTCTGTCAGCGACTCCTCAGCCGGAGTAATGGCTCGGTAATTAATAGTTACCACAAGGATTAGGGAACATTCTTAAGATGCATTCTGAGGAAAACATTTGGGAAAAATAGTCGAGTTAATATACGAGTGTAATCGGGGTTACGCGAGAGGAGGAACGCATTTCTTGATAGGACTATTGATACAATAAAGATTTACAAAAATGAACAAACACGCGTGGTAGCCCAAGGGTTAAAAGGCCCGAATTCTCTCTTATTCAAACAGCCGTCGTAACACGGGCCTATTAACGATATACAATATACGCTGATCACTTATTTGTTACGTTCTACTTGCATGTTAATTAGCCAGTGTAATACGCTTTAATGTGGCGCAAACGAGGATCGTTTTTGGAGTGTATCGTGATGCCACTACCCCCGCCGATTCTGATTGAGATTATTGATTGTTTGACTTATTAAACGAGTAAATAGGGTGTGAGGGATTCAACACTTCGACCACTTTAATCTCTTATCGCTCACTTTTTTTAATACGTGGTACGTTTATTATACCACGGGCTGGTAAAGTGAAATCGTGGAACTGGCTGCGAATAATAGTAGTATAACGCTCCTGAAATGATAGACATTCGTTTGCTGTAGCATCGATCTTATTATATTAAATCTGCATCGGATATTCTTGGTTTCAAGTCGATAGAGTCGAGTCTGTCGTTAATCACTTGTCGTTGGTGAGATTTCAAACAGGACAAAAATAAAAAAACGCGTCTAAAAGGTGTCTGAAGGATATTTACAATGTTAAGGCACCTTTCGAAAATTTTTTTTAGATTTTGCTTAGGACTTTTATGTTATTCAGTTTGTAAAAAAATTATATAACGTTCACTTTCTAAAGAAAAGCAACTACTTGGCTAATTAAGCAAGAATTTCGCAGTCTGTTGGAAAATGTGGAACGCGTTCAAAAAACAAAGTTGCCCGAAATGTTGACTTTGCCAGTTTTTGGCACCAACTGTTCTCAATTTTACAGTTCGACGAAGCTGATGGCACGGCTTTATGTCTGTGCCAAAATCACTAGCAATATCGCCGATGTGCCAAATATCTCCATATGGTCGCGACGGTTTATATTTTTGATCGAGGTGACAAGTGAAAGAATATTCTGACCTGTTTTCCGACGTTACGACTGGCGATGACTTCTATCACTTAATTCATGCTCGAACCAGCCGACTCAATTTTTGAGATATTTATTATTGTACATATGTATTAGGTGTCTATATATATATATATATCGATTATGATTTTTAAATGACAATCGCCATAATTTTTTAATTTTTTAAATTCCATTTAAGTTTTATACATTCAATCGTTTTGCGTTGAAAAAAAATTTTATATTTTTCTTGAATTTTAGAAGAAAATTTATTGATTCTATAATTAAAGTATAATCGAAAGAAAAGTTTTCGCCAGTAGAAACGCTTTCCTAAATGTCTAATGATTTTGATAAGTGTAAAAAATTATCAAAATCCATACCGAGATGGCTATTCTACTGGTAAAAAGATAGACGGCTGACAATGAGTATGAGTTCCAATAGCTCACGTATATTACGAAAACGAATGAAAACGAAAAACATTTCCTGTGCAAAAAATATCTCGTCTTCGTAAGACTGTGTTTAAACTGTAATTTAATAATGCATATTAAAAAAGTGCATATTTTAAAAAAGTGCATTATATTCTAGACTACTATACTTTGCTATTTGATGAAAATTATACAAAATTTGTGAAAAGTTGAGAAATTGTAATACTAGCTTTTTCGCATCTTAATAATATTATAATAATATTTTTTCTATAAACATTTTGTGATAGTAGTCTAGATCTAGAAATGTGTATTTGCGATTACAAATGTCTTTTTAAGAAAATTAAAAAATAAGTAATCGCAAATACATATATTGCAATTACTGACTACAGGTCTACAAAAAAATTATTTATCAAGAAATTATTTAAATATTTTACATGTCTGCATTTTTTGGTGGGGAAAAAGTACACACATGTTATATTTAACGCATAAAATATTAATAAATATATCGTGGTGATCTAGCGGAAATTTTGCAATGCTTCGATATCTTTTAATAGCATCTGTAGTCAGTATTTGTCAATGACCAATGCTACTCACGTCATGTGAACTTGTGCAATCGTGCGTGCATTTATCGAGCGTACATTTTTATATTTGAAATAAATTCATTATTACTATTGAATATAATTTAATAAATGTATTATTGTTATTGATTTATCAGTCTAATAATTAAAATTGAGTTGGCATTGATCTTTGATCAGCTTGAAAAAGAATACGAACGATACGTTGCTTAAATCAAAGGGCTAAATCTGTCATACATACCGAAAGGCCTGAAAGGATGTCGGCTCCATAGATAGCTACGTTTAATTGGACTGAGATAACTGTCCCTCAGAAAGAACGGTGTGCGGTATTGAGCGTAACTCGGAATATAGGGCGCGTAGCTTGGGTACCACCATGGGTCCCTAGTAAACGCACTGATGGGTGCCATCGGTGATGGTTCCAGGAGATCGAAGTACGGCTTCTTGCGCAGCAAGATCGACGGACGTGAGAATAAGAAGTCGTCGTCCAGGAGATTACCTGCGCGTGAGACGAATTTAATTGAAATCAATTGCAGACTGCTTCGCGGATGGCGCTGAGCTCTTGCCGAGGTAGATGGATATTGTTTATAAATATATACTAGTTATGTAAGGCTATACACGCTGCTGTAAAGCAGCCTTGGTCCTCTCTTGTGAGCTAGAACGAAATATTATTAGCAGTGATTGTTTAGCAAATGCTATCTTTACGATCTATCTAAAGCTGCTAGAATGAGATAATATTTTTATTTGTAAGATAAAATTTAAGAAAGAAAAATTAATTTCTCCTTTATTAAAATTTAAATGATTTAAATCTTTAGGCAGGATTATTAAATTCATTAAAATCTTGAAAAATAAAATTTGTCTTGTTTTTAGAAATATGTATTGTATATGTACGATCGCGAAAAATAGAAAGCAATTTATTATCTCACTACTTTTCCGATTTCTCATAGTTTGAGAACAATAAAACAAGAATTGCAAATTAAGAAAAAATAGTACTAAATTACCATATTTTTGTGACAATTTAATTTAATTTTTTTTTATTTATTAAAATTATATTATTTCATTTCTTTCATGATACAAAAATTTAGAAGAAAATAATAATTAAATATGTTATAATATAATGTATATAAATATTTTTGATTAAAATAAAAGTAAATTTTATTTTTTAAATAAATATAATTTAATAATTTCTTTTAAGTAAAGCGATTAAGTTATTATATACTGACATAGCTTTTTACACAATTAACGTAAAGTAGTATTGTTTATTATTAGTAATGTATATAATTAGCCAAATTGCGATACATTTATCGCAATTCGAATTAAAATTCAAATAATATTTTTATAAGATTTCTAAAATGTTCTTTGAGTAGAATTAATTAATTGTTGTTTAATATAAATTCTAAACATTAAATATTTTGAGCACTGCTATAATTTTTTCTTGTATTTTTATGTTACAGAGAACCATTGAATTAAGTAATATTTTTGCGAAAGTTGTATAAGTACAATGAACTGTAATCTGAAAGGAGGAGAAGGCTTAGAAGGCGATGGCGAAACAAAATCTTAGGGTAAGTAATTTATATATTTTATATATTATTTGCTATTTTAATTGATTATTTCTTTATTTTTCAATTTTATATTCAGATTTAAATTAAAAATTAGAATAAAGAGACTCGTTATTTGTAAAATTAGATTTTTCTATTTAATTAAGAAAAGAGATTTTATAAAAATTATATATTCTTATTTCGTATATTTGATCATAAAATATATATAAAATTTAATAAGTAATATAAAATAATTATTTTTAAAATATAAAAATATTTTGCTAATTTGAATGTTGCTATTTTTCTTATATTTGTATGTTATAGATTAATATCGCAATTACAGCTTCACTGTTGTGCATCATATCGGTGAGTCAAAAATTAACTTTTAGATTAAAGTAGTGGATCAGTGAAAATTGTATTAGTTATATGGAAGATAGTCAGTTAGGAACATAAGAATATTATACAAATAAATTTAATGTCTCAACAGATCCATTGCATTGGATGGATGAGCTAAAAAATTAAAATAAATTATTTATTTGTTGCAATATAAATAATAATTAGGTTCTTATTCATTAAAAATTTAAACTTAAAAAAAGATCTTTTTTGGAAATTATATATAGGTTATGGAAATTATATATAATAATAATTATCTTACGCGTATAATAAATTATTTGAATGTTGTGCAAATATCTTGAATGAACAGCAAAAGAAGATTAAGAAAGAAATTTATCGAAAGGAAAAGTTAAATAACTAAGCACACGCGTTTCGGGAATGTCGTGTAAAGTATCGCGTAATTATATAATATTATGAATTATAACAACCGTTTTGAAAGTATCGTATAAAGTACCGCGCGATCGTAATTTTCTGCATTTTTGCAAATATTGTTTGTGCAACAAATCCTGATCTAAGAGGAGGAGGAGGCCTAGAAGGCATCGCGTGATAGCTAAGCTGTTTATTTTTTATATAATATTTATTATTTTAATTGTCTTTATTTATTTATTCTTTTTTTAATGTTCAAAATTAGATTAAAATAAACATTACAATAAACAGACTTTTCCTTGTAAAATTAATATAAATTATTATAAAATCTTACACTAAAGAGAGAGATTTTATAAAAATTATATAATTATTTTAAATATTTATTTAAAGTACGAATATAAAATTTAACGAGCAAAATAATAATTTTTTTTTAATATTAGTTTTTTTTTGAGCGTTGTTATCATTTTTTCGTATATTTAAATATATATTATAGATTAACGTCGCAGTTATAATTTCGCTGCTGCGCATCACATCGGTAAGTCAAATTAATTTTTAAATTGAAGTAATGAATCCATGAAGATTATGTTAAATATAAGATGTGAATAAGTATGTAATAAGTTAGGAATCATACACTAAGAGAAAAATGTATTTAATTTTAAGAAATAATTGTTTGAAATTAATAATATGACATTTATTCATATAAAATGAGTATTTGCTAAATAAGAATATAATAGTCAAATTAATGGTTCTAATTCTATCAAATTTGTTTACATTTAATAAATATTAAAATGGCATTCATTAAAATTTAGTACACTTTTCTTTCAGTGATGTAATAAAAATCATAGACTTATATTATGTCTATATTAAGAATATAAGAATAACTACTATTTATTCTTATACAATACACTGATTTTTTTTATCCTTCTTTTTTATAGCCCATTTAATTATGTTTGTTACTATTCAATGCGTCAATTTTATATGATATGTCAGATATAATAGATCCAAATGCTGTATTTAGTATAATATTAAGAAAGAACGTGAGCAATTTGGAAATTAAATATTATATTTGCTCTTTATACTCACCGTGAATATCGAATAATCGTTTCGTACTGAGAGGTGGGCGTAAGTGACGAGCCAAAAGTGGTGATTTGCTCGGATAAAGTCTGTCGATGTCCGCCAAGCGGTTCAGGTGATCATTCCAAGCCTTCTCAGCGTCGAAGGATTTCGCTGTATCGTGTAATTTTGCCATTTGTGAAAATGAAAGCAAGAATCAGCTGATTTACAACTTCGTTTCAATCGTTTTTTTCGACGAACACGTTGCGAACACCTTTCGTGATTGATTCGGATATTAACATTTTTTACAATTTTAAAATTTTAACTGTATATAAATTATATTAATATTTTTGCTAAAATATTTAAAGTTGTGTGTTAGATCAAAATGTATTTAATGCATTCGCTACGTTTCGTCCGTGATAGGGAATATATCGATTAATTTATATAACGTCGAGAATCCGCGAAAATCTCATACTATTTTGTTTTTAATATACAAATATTTTATGTAGATATTTGATAAATATTGGAATATTCCGAGTAGTTTACAAAGAATGTATCGGATTTCTCGTCGTTAAATTTACTTTAATAAAACTGGCAAGCGCACAGAGGAATAATGCAATTAATTTCATGAACTAATTTTAAGAATTTATTAAAATATTAGAATTAAATGAAATCATTTTAGAAACCATCATTACTTTAAATATGTACAATATTTAGAAATTTTTTATACATTATATGATTAAATATTGATAAATATACTAAAAATCTGATTACTAAATATCTATAATATAATATAATAACGCTTATAAATAAATCATAGAGAAGTTTTCTATATATGCATTTTGAAGTGTAAAGATAGGATTTTAAATTTGTGTTCGATTTTTTTTTATGACATTTTGTTCCTAAATTACGTTAAATTGAAAATTGGTATTTTCGCAATATTTTTTCTTATTTTGAAGCGTTGCGGTTTGATAAAACATCATCGGAAAACATTTAATAGAAAATTAATAGAAAAATATTTTAAAGTAGGCTTTATAAGTTTTCAATTACTTTTTAGAAAAAAATGTATGATGATTTTTCACAAAGAAGTCGAATTTTTTTGATATATATTAGGTGTTGGAATTAATTCGTAGCGTTTTTTAATGAAAGAATGTTATTTATTTCACATGAGCATTAAAAAATACATTAATGAAAGTACTTCCCATCACTTGTAAAACGCTACGAATTAATTCCAACACCTAATAAAATTTTATTGTTTGAACATTTACTTTGTCTTTTATGATTTTTAACTTTGAAACTATAATAAAAGACTAACTAAAAAAAGACAAAAGAGAAAAAATTATTCTAATGTGCTTGATTCATATAAATTTTTTCAAAATTTCTTAAAAACTTTCTCTAATTATTAATTTTAAAATTAGTTTTTACAATAAAATTTTATGCAATAAAAAATTTAATATCTTTGCGAAAAATCATCGTATCAATTTTTTTAAAAAGCATTTTAAAGCTTAAAAAGTCTGTTTTGAAATACTTTTCTATTACATTTTGTCCGATAATGTTTCATCAAACTGCAGCGCTTCGAAGATAAAAATATTGTAGAAAATCATTTTAATGTAATTTAGGAACAAAATAGATAAAAATTTAAACAGACTTAGAGCTCCATCTTTGCATTTTAAAATGTATGATCGAAAATTTCTCTACCATTTTTTTCATAGAAATATTTAACTTTTCATGAAATACGAAAAGACAAAAATATTAACGTTAAAATGTTTATGGGCGTTACTGTATGTACGATAAAATGTCAGTATGTATAAGTTCCTTTTTGCGCTGCCATGAAAAATACATCGAAGAAAAACAGACACGCGGATTTAATTGAAAATTATCTCTGAATAACATACATATTTTTTTTTATTTGAAAAGAGAGAGAATCAATAATTAATATATTGTAATATAATTATATATAATATAATTGTAATATAATACTTTTCGATGAAAAAATTAACAAAGTCTCATATTCATATAATTCGCTAATGTGCGATCGATTGTTCTGATAGGATCTGAGATAGCTTTTAAAATCTATTTTAGAGCCTAATAGAGCATATCGGTTTGAATTCATTTCATATGGCCCAAAATTTTTGCCAAATCTCTGTTTTTACGCTCCATTTTCTCTTCTCTTAATGTTTTAGCGAGTAGGCGTTTTAACTTCTAATTATTTTTGCAATATTCGTTTTTTTTGCAATAATAATAATTTTATATTAAATACATACACGTACATACATCATGCACGAAACACAGCAGGTATTATTAATTATAATGAGAGAACTATTAAATTAAAATAAGGAAATTATTTGGCATAATAAATTACCTTTACATGAATATATTGTTCAATTCTGAAAAAGTACTAAAAATTACAAATTGCACTTGTAACGCATTTCTTGTTATTTCTGCGTTTAATTAGCAAATGACGGCTTTTCAAAATATAATCAGCAAGTAATTAAAAATTTTGACTTGCGATGTACTAATTTATAGAGAAACTGTTTCAAACTTTCGTTTAAAGTTATTATTCGGTTCATCTAGGAAGATGCGGGAAATTAAAATGCTAGGGTTTCGTTCCTGTTTTTCATATCGTTGTAAGCCGTGCGCGTCTACTGTAAATTTTTGTTTCTATCATAGAAAATCTATTAACGAAAGCTGGCATAAACTCGTGTTACACACGAGGCTGTATGTAAAAAAAATCAGTTGTCACAAAAAATAGCATGACGTCACGTAAAATGGAAAAAAAACATACTAACCTTGTGGGAAAAAAAGCTGCTTCAAAAAGTCGGTGACGCAAAAAAGCTGCGGCGGTTTGTGTCGTCAAAAAATGGCTTGGTTATAAAAATTCGTAATGGAAAAGAAATAGAGAGACGATGATCTGTACTGCTAAAAAATGCGATTTATATGCCTGATTATAGTTATGATGGTTATACTGTAGTTATGATGGTTTATATAAACTTTTTTTTGCGTAATTATTAATTGTGTGCTCAGCACTACCATTTTAAGCTAATAGAAGCTTGGAACTAGCAGTAATTATCGATATCGAGGTTGTCAATTTTCGACTGCTTTTACTTTGTAACGTAACAGCTCTCGTATTACTAAATATTAATCTAATGTTTTTGCACGTGTTATTAAATTTATAATCTAAATTAAATATTTGCTGATCATTTAGTACAATCGTTCTTTAATAAAACGATGATTGATATATTAATAATTTCCATTTCTCCATTTTAAATCTTCTAACTTGTAAGCATTACGATTATATGAAGCATTCTACTGAAAGGGATCTACCTAAAAATAAACTGTTTGGAATCTTCAAAATAATCATGAAAACATGTAAGTGAATATATTGTATAATATTGAAGATAAAAGAATAAGTATTATATGCTTTGCATCAAAGATATTGGAGGTAGTCGTTTAAAAAAATTTCTTTTTGTTGTTATTTGTAACTAAAATTACAAAATACATACAATGTTTATATATAAATTTTTTATAATTTTTCCTATTCTTTCAGATAAAAAAGTTAATTTTAGTGAGATAAAATAAATAGTATGGAAAAAAATCAATTTTAATTTTAAGTAAATAAGTAAATAAAAAATTATATCTATTTTTTAAAATCTAAAAAAATTTTTTTAAATACTCTAATATATGTAAGAATACAATACTATAAAGGAAATTTTAGAATCACAATGGGACCCACTTTTTTTTCAAAACAAAATTCGTTTACGAATGAATCTCACTGCAATTTCAAAATTTTCACTATAATATCGTACATATATTAGAACATTTTTGAGAATTTTTTCAGATCTTTAAAACTGAATATAATTATTTATTTATTTATTAGTTAAAAAATTTATTCATACTATTTTTTCATACTATTTATTTTTTAACTTTAAATTTATTTTTTCTCACTAAAAATTTACTTTTTATCTGAAAGTAGTAAAGTAGGGAAAAATCGAAGAAACTTTATATATTATATATATATATATATATATATAAATATTTTATGTATTTTGTAATCTTTACAAATGATAACCAAAAGAAAATTTCTTTAAATGACTGCCTCCATATTTGTGCAAGACATATAATACAATACTTATTTTTTTTATCTTCAACATTATACAATATGTTTACTTATATGATCATTTTAAAAATCCCAAGCAGTTTATTTTTAAGTAAACTCTTTTCACGTAGAATGCCCCATATACAAATCTTTTCCCGTTATCAATGCTTCAATGACTGACAATCCATCAACTTTCTGCCATTTGTCATAAGTTAGTTAATCGATCACACTGTACTGAAAAAAATTCATGTAATTTTACATGGAAATTACATGTTTATGACGGAAAATTACTCAAATATGATTGGAAATTTACTTAAATTGTAAATTTTCAATCATATTTAAATAATTTTCCATCAGAAACATGTAATTTTCATGTAAAATTACATGAATTTTTTTCAGTGTGCTTAATCTTTCTAAGCTTGAATAAATTACATAAAGTCCTTCGTTAAACGGTACGTACTAAAATCCAGGTGTGTAATCCGACGTAAACTATGTACAGTATTCGTGACGATCCTCTATGAATATTGCGACGATCCATATATGTCCATGTAATCATCATAGCAGTCGTTAATTATGCAATACCAGTCATAAAAAAATTATGTTTGGCAGAGGTGGATCACTTAAAAGCTAGAAAAAAGGGTACTAAGGAGATTGGGGATCGAAAACTAATGAAAGAAAATACATGCCATATCCCGAAAAAGATAGAAATTTCTGGATCTGGTTGTAATTAATTGCACGTTAATTTGTTCATTGTTAGTAAATACGCGTGCATGTATTATTGCCGATTAGAGCGTGTATTAAAAAGAACTTTCGATTTTTCTTTGCATCGCCTTGGATCTCCTATAATCTTTGTATTAGACCATAAAAAGATCTGTTCTTTATGTTTATTAAAGTACAAATAATATAAGTATGTAAAATTAAAATATAAGTATTCAAAGACAATTTCTGTAAATTATATTAGTGTAAGTGTAATTTGTGTAATGTACTTGTACACTATTTTTTATTGCATTTGTATTACATATATATGCATTGATAAAAATTTCTGTGAGAAAACAGGCGACAAGTTGTATCTGAAAAATCGGAAGCACAAATTAGAACGCGAAAGCGTCGAGAGAAAATTTCCAGCTTTTTCAAGTTTTGGCGGCCATGTTATATCTCAGTTTATTTCTTCATCCAAATTTTTTTGAAAATGAGAATTTTTCCGCACGTCGCTTTTTCGCTAGCTCTGCTCAAATACGCATGATTTACGCATATGTAGATGTTATTCCTTTCCAGAGCTACCATACGTCCATCACACACTCTGTGTCAATCGTAATTCCACTTTGTTTTTATATAATTATTTACTAATTTGTTATATGATTGCGTACAGTATGAATGCTGCTTAAAGTAGTGTGTATGACAATCAAGAAAAGTCAGCTTTTCCACCGCTTTATCCCATTTTCTATTCGCTGTTTTACATCTCCTTTTTTGGCTCATTCGCAATTATGCTGCGACCTGCACCTCAGCTGCAAGAGTTAAGGATTCCTGAATAGTGCATGTGCGCATCCTGTCTCTCTGATTATCTCATATTGCAAGTTATATCAAGAATCGAAAAATTGACTACAAAATGTGTTATAAAAAAATTGTATAAATAAAACGAATATTTTTTTACTTTTATCAGATATCATTTTTATAAAAAACATAAAGTGAACGCAATAGATATTTTATTATGTTTCAAATAAATTGTTTTTGAATAATTTGAAAAATTTTTGATATATTGTAATTATTAATATATATAAAAACATTATATATGTTATATTAATAATTATATTAAAATGTATTTACAACGATAAATGAATTCTTTCTTATATTATATATTTATTTTACAAATTTTGCAATATTATTTAACATTATTAGTCTGGAAAAAAGATAAAACATATAAAAGTAAAATGTTTTGCAGAAAAAATTCTTTTGACAAAAAATTTAGTCGTGGTATCTTAAATTTATTTATAAATTTTTAAAAATATAACAATTTTCTTTACTCTTGTAACACATAAAATGTAAAAATACTCTCGAATTTTTTATTTTGGTTTTTAATTATGTATTCGTAATTGTGTATTTCAAAATGACTTCATATTTTTTTTGACGATGAACTTATATTTGTGAAATGTCGCGATATTCTCTCGACGACCGTTTTAATATCGAAAGAAAGGAAGGAAATGGGTATGTTCAGGATTGCGGTATGAAATTGTATCGTATTATTAAAAAGCGGTTAACATTCTGTAAGTAATTATTTGTAAGTAATTGTACTTTACAATGTGTAATTTTAAGATGCTCTAATAATTTAATACAAAACGTATTATTCTGTACAGCATTTACGTCGTGAAAAATTCATAAAAATGCTCTAAATGCGTGATACGATATATATATTAATATTTAACTTATCTTAATGTTTAAATTATTATGCAAATATAAAATATAATTAATGATCAGATTAAAATTGTATAAAAATATAATTACCTCAATCAAAGTAAAATTATTAAAAAGTTTTATTATATACGCGCGCGCGTTAACGAATTTGTCTCTTTATAACATTTCACATTACTATAATTATATTAATTCATTTGATAATTAAATATCACATTTAATAAAATCGTCATAAAAAAAGTGTCATAAAGATTGTGGCCTCGTACTAAAAAAAAAAAGCATTACAATAGCAAAATGCGAATATTGCAAAAACCACGCGGAATAATTTATTTTATTATAGGCATTAAATAGGTTGAAAAATAATTATTGGGTGGGTGAAAGAGTGCACATGTATGTATAGTGTAATATTCGTAAATGTAAGGGTTCGCGTATAAGCAAGGTTATTTGAATCGTGCATGACGTTAGTTTATTGTGTTTCGTAAGCAATGACGTCGCGCTCGGGAGGTGAGCGCGATTCGCTCTTTGGTCTCCCACTTTCGAGAGATCTGTTGGCATCTAAGGTCACTCAAATCGATGATGCGATTCAGTATGAGCCACTTGTTGGGTCTACCGCCTGGAAATCAGAAATCAGAATCTCTGCTCAGGGCGTGCGAGACCGCGCGAATCGTCAATGATACCCCATTCTGATGACTTTGAATCGTTACTGGACATACGACGAACTAGAAAATGCTTTCTCTCTAGAGACGAGTCACAGGGCGACACCTCGGGCACGAGACGCATGATCCACGTGTGATCCATGATCGATGGAACGGTGAACGATGAACGATGATCCGTGATGCCTGAATGCTCGATTCAAGTTAAGCATGGTATCGATAATGGGTCAATTCGTTGATATAATTACTTATTAAAATTAGTAGTTAATTTGATTATTAGAAAAATGTAATGATTATTAGAAGAGAAAATTTTATATATTTATTATTATAATGAAAAAAGTTATTTAAAAGAAATTATTTTATCATGCCGAAAATTTAGAAAAATCAATTTTTTTTATAGAACTGATCGTTTTTGATGTTTTTAAAATTTTCAAATGACAGATTATATTTACGCTTTATAAATGATTTAAAATTTATTGAATTAGAATATTAAAAAGCTGACATGACAATGAAAGGCGATGTTAATTTAATGTAAAAAAATTTGAGGCAATTGTAAAACTTGTCGTAATTCGAATATCAAATATTATATTGAACTCACAGTATGATTTTAATTAAATATTTTACTCTGAAATTATTACAATCCGCCTCAATTTTTTCTAATTGTGTTTATGATAGAGCATTTTATTACTAGTTTATGTCATGTTGATCTGATTGTGAGTTTGATCTCGGTGAATTGATTGGAGGATCGAAAGGCAGGGATATAATTCTAAAGTGGAGCTTCGCGAGGCAGAGAAGTCTTCAGATATTGAAACATATTGTACATATATTTATACGTACGTAAATGTGTTCTCATATAGAGTGATATAAGTATAATAACTTAGATACAAAGAGAGACGCGTAAAATAATTAATTAGTATTACACATGGCGTATGGTATGAAGGTAGACACGATATTATTATTATTACGATTTACAGTGAGAGACTAAACAAACGGTCTGATTTACACGTACGTCCAAAAAGTGCATACACATTTTACACATCTGAGTAGTGACACGTGGCGTAAAATCGGGGTTCAGGGGAGAGTATGAGGGCGAGGTTGGCGTTGGCAGGATGGCGTTTGGCAGATAAATCCATTTTTGATAGTTTCTTTAGTTGATTTTTCTTTTTTCTTCGGTTAAATATGCAGGCAAGGTGGAGGGTAAGAATGTGATGTACGGTACCTCTCCGGGGAGGCGTTTCTGGCTTCTGAGAAAGGCCCGGAGAGCCGCGTGCGTGCGCAAGATGCGACGATGTCTTTCTCTCGAGAATGATAATTCATTCCGCTTGTTTTTTTTCGTCCCCTTTAAAACGCCGGCCAGAAGCCAAAAGCACCGGGTTACACATCGAGAACTTAATCTAGGAAGGTCCATGAGAACAAGTGTAGTTATTTGTTAACACATTTCGGTACGATGCGCCTTGATGATTTTCATAATCCATTCTCTGTGTTCATGCCTTTTCTCGTTTGTTACTCCCGTTCTTCGGTTCTGTTCTATTCTATTCGTTCTGTTTTTCGCGCTCCTTGTTTCTCATTTTTTCTCATTCTCTCTCTCTCTTTCTCTCTCATTCACTTTCTCTCTCATTCACTTTCTCTCTCTCTCTCCCTTTCTCGCTTTCGTTCGACATCGAGGTATTATAAGAGTTTTCGTTTCGTTTCGCGCTTTCGATTCTTTCTCTAAGACGCCGTTCACTCTCTTTTGGACTCTTTTGGTCATAGTTCTTTAGTACGTACCGGGGGTGAAGCGTTCTACGGGTTTGTACTGATGGGGATACAGCTGCCTTGGTGAATAACCGTAGATCTCACGGTGCACGGGTAGATACCTGGAAAAGAGGAATGAAAACGTAATCGTGTTAATATTTCACAGAATCGGAATTATAAAGATATAGTCCTAAATATTTAATTCGCAATACCTGAACACATTTAATAGATGTAATTTAATTATATCTAATATTAATAGATATTTTCAAATTTCTTAATTCTTTGTTTAAATAAAGCATTAAAGATTATAGATTAAACACGTGTCATTATGTTATTATTATCATTAGAAAGTAGGAGTAAAATTTCGCGAAGTAGGCCGGCATAGATAAATTTAGATCTTTGTATTTTTGAATGCCTGCCAAGAATCGATATGTAAGACACATTAAGAATACATTAAGAATACATGACACACAAAAAATTTAAGGCAGCAAGATGTAAGCAGTAAGGAAATCAACATGTTGGACTGGTTAGTGCTTATGTTATAGCCTTACTCTACTGTGATTGGTTAATTCATTTACTGTTTAAGTTCTTTTGTGTTATGACTCTTATTCTAGAATTGTCAAAAACTTCTGCTCTGATTGATTTGTTTTTATGTCTTGCAATTACTGAATGTGTGTGCGGTGATTCTAATTCACGTACACACCTGTATCCGGGAACATTAATACGGTCGGCTGCGTGAATCGGATTTTCGAAGATTGACTTTCCAAACGGCCACGAGGGGGAATGCAGCTCAGGAAAATCCGAGCGGAAAATGCCGCGAGGCCTGTGAGTGTGCTCAGGAGCTCTGATGTCATCAGTGCCTGTTTCCATTTTGTAAATTACAGATTCATTAAAAGATAAATCCTTCCGATGATTTTATTTATACGATAAACTACGCGTGCGATTAAAATTAAATAAAAGATACACAATGATCGGCATGAACAACCTACAACTTAAATTGATTAAATGTTGCGTGCATTGATATATGATAAAATACAAGAAATTTGTAGAGAGGTTTACATCTTGCTGTATATGCGAAAAATCCTATATAATTAATATAAATATGTATATAATACAGAATGCATATTTTTGTTGGAAATTTGAAGAGAAATATCAGATATTCATTCAGATGTGAAATAAGAGTCTTACCTTTCAAAGCCCGTACATAACTCTGCCAAAATTTCGCCTTCCTTGTGATGGGCTCGTTGCGTCCGATCATATCGAGATTGCTTCTGAATCGCGCATCCATTTTGCCACTCTATTGAACTGCTAACCACACTCGTTCGCTATAATGAGGAAAAAAAATAAATAGAGTTAAATTGCATGTAATCTTTACCAAAAACATATATAGATTTATGAATCGCGAGGTTACAAACGAATACAAAATTTTGCTAAATTATTCATAATAATTTCTAATTTTTCGAATTTTTATAGGAATTGCTTTTCCTCGTATGAGAATGTAAAGATGTCGTACATTTAAAGATTCCCGGAAAGAGAAGAAGATTAAGAAGGATATAGTTGCAATATATTCAAATTATTTCAGTTTTCATAAAACTTTAAAAAAATTATTAAATAATTGATGAATAAATTTTTTAACTTGAAATTTTAATAAAAGTAACTTAATTAGGATAATGCTGTGAAGAGGATAGTATTTAATTAAACTTAAAAATTTTGTCTTTCTTTTAATCTCTTGCACAGATCTGGGCATATATTTGAAATCCTTTTAATTTAAAAGTTTTTTTATATTTAAAAAATAGTATTAGGTGTTGGAATTAATTCGTAGCGTTTTTAAATGAAAGAATGTTATTTATTTCACATGAGCATTAAAAAATACATTAATGAAAGTACTTCCCATCACTTGTAAAACGCTACGAATTAATTCCAACACCTAATATTTGTAGATAACTGTATTTTGTATTTTGTATTTCAAATACTAAGATTGAAAATTAATCTTATTATTTAAATAATAAAATTGAATAACTTGACCGAACTCTCACTAGTTAAAACAACAATAATACCAATTTAAGGCTAATAAGAGTCAACGCAGGACAAGATGACTTATCTCTAATATGTCTGTCTTCTTTATTCACAATGAACCGACTCTCTTTATTCCGACTCTCTTTTGAGTCTTCTTCAGCATACAATCGTTTTCTTCATCAAATATCATGCAAATATAATTCGGTAATTCGTCAAGGCAAGACATTTTCCAGGTTTCCAAGTCTAAAGTGAACGCTTAATGAACTCACAAGCATATTGAGAAGCTTTGGATACAATAAATATCAGATAAATTATTAAAACCGAATACAATTATATTCATGGTCTGGAGTGTCTAATATTAATTAGACACGTTTGACATTATAAATAAAGAAGACATCACAGAGATATTGGAGTTAAGTCATCATTTCACATTAAGATTACGCACCTCGTTCTGCGTTGACTCTTATTAATCTTAAATTAGGTATGTTGCCTTATTATTTAAATTACAAAATACAAAAAACTTTCAATTTTTTAATTTTAAATACAAAATACGTAATACTTTTATGTATTCCGCTAAAATACAAAATATAAAATACATTTTTTCTATTGCAAATACTGTGTTTCAAATAAAAGTATTTCAAATATACGCCTAGCTGTGCTCTTGGACATTTGCAATTAGTAATTTAGTAAATTACAAAAGAAATTAGAAAACAATTATTAAATATGGAAAAACTGTAATAAACAAAGTTCGAAAAATGTTTTATATTGAGAAAGTTTTGGCTATTTAATTTGTGAATAGGAATATTAAATTGCAAAGAATATTAAATTACAGAGTCTTTTAAATGCAATCACAGAAAGTTCCCCTATGAGGAAATAAACGCTACACAAAATTCTTGTGGCCTAAGGTGATTGCATAAGCCATCTTTAAATTTAAACGGCCTGCGTAGGTGCGGCTGTGCTTTTTCAACCTTGCCTCGGTAAACTATACTCCATTTCCGCAATCCATTATCATGACGCAGTCATTCCCTTTATTTATTCGTGATACAATTCCGGTAGATGAATTCATAGATCAACTATAGTTTAATTAATTCTCTCTCTCTCTCTTTTCTCTCTCTTTTTCTCTCTTTCTTTCTTTCTTTCTTTTAAAATCACTTCTTTTGATTTGTTAATTTCACGAACCGTTATTGACATTTTTTTACGAAAAACGTATACTTTATGAATTTAATAAATATCTAAAAAATAAAATCATAAATATGCTATATTATTATTATATTTAATCATCAAAAATATTTGACGATATTGGGATATGAGAAAAGTTAATATGAAGCTTCAAATCAATTTTTATTTTTTATATAACATATTTTCTGTACAACATTTTTTTAGATATTTTTCAAATTACGCAACAATTATTACAATACTATTTCGTCATTTTTAAATTAAATTGACAAAATAATAAATTGATATTGTCAAATTCAGATTTGTAATTCGAAATTTGTCACGTAGCTGCGTCCGATCGCGTGAGAAAACAAGATTGGTTTCTCGCGTCGGCCAATAGTAGCTTGTGACACAAAACGGGAGCGTCGTTTTTCTTTTTGTTGACGCAATGGATGCCGCTAATTTTAGCGTCACGCGTACTTTATAGTCGCCCTGGATCGTCCGAGCGGTTTCTCAGATATTCCTGTTTCATTCTCGACGGGAATGACTGAAGGTCGTGAAGATGAAGTGAAAATGGGGTTACTTGTCACGTTGGTCTTATTTAAAAAATCTAATATCTAGCATATTTGTATTAAATGTATATATGTGTAGCATAATTTGTGTATGTGACATTACATTTCCAATGTGAATATCGGATTTACATTGATATAGTTTCCTTCATAAAATAATATCAAAATTATAACATTTTAATACGTTAAGAGTTATTTAATACTTCAAGATTTATATCTATTAAAAATAAGAAGCATCTAATTGTTCCATATTTTCTAAAAGAAATGTATTTAACATATGTATATGTAATATATATAAATAATTTAATCAGAACAAAATTTCTAGAAATAAATGATTCTCATGAATACTGAAAAAAAGTCTAATCATAACTACTAAATGTTGAGTGAAATATTTTAACTAAATGTTCAAGTAATATAACTAAATTTTATTTTTATAAATATTTAGTAAATATTACCAAATGGTATTACCAATAATACTTACCGATAATACTTGCTAAATATTTACAGAGGTAAAATTATGTTTAGTTATATTACCTGAACATTTAATTGAAGTCCTCTCATTCAACATTTAATGGCCAAACTTTTTTTTAATGTAGTTGGAAAAATTAAATTTCAATTAATTTTTTCAAGCTTTCAAAGCATGTTAGGTTGCATTGAATTCTTTAATTCAGTCTTCGAACATTCAGAAAGAGAGAGAGATAGGTGATTTATTCTCCAGTTTGCATTCTCGAGTAAGCAAAAAGGAAGGCGTCGCGGCGCCCACAAGCGACGCGCCGTGACGCAAGAGTCCCGGATTCGCGCCCTCGCGGTCTCTATATTTAGGCTGCCCGGGCCCCGGTCCGTTTTTAGTTGGTAACAGGTGGAAGCGTTGAAAGAAGCTGCACTCGAGGCAGCATAGTCGACGAGTCTCCGTCTGACTTTGACCGATTTTCGCAAACCCCCATTGGAGACTTATGGTACCAGTGTGTCCCAACGATAATGACCTCGTAAAACCCCGCCGCAACTATGGCAACTCCAACCTTGCAAATTTAGAACTCGACGAACGAATGTAATACAAATTTTCGCTTTTATGTTCTTCATTATGTTTATGCCTTGTGAGTTAAGGGTGTATGAAGATTATACTTTATAAATATCTATCTGGAGAACTCAATTTTTTTACACCATTAATCTTAAAACATCTTTTTATAATAAATATTAAAAATTCATAATATATCGGTTAGGTGTAAAGACAAAATTTCCAAAATTGCGTGTTCGGAATCTTAATTCTTTGATTCATCGTAGCTACTTCCACTCTAGATCATCCGAGAATATCTTGACCTTAAAATCGTATCTGCGTGAAAATGGATCGAGACACGAGTGCTTGACACGCTAACCAATTTGCGCACATTTCTACGTCAAAGTTAAGAATTAAGAGATATTTATCAAACATTTCTAAAAATTAGATATTGCAGTAGCAAGTAATATAAATATAAATTGAGTCAGGAGACGAGAATGTCGCGAGAAATTGCATTTTTATTACGCTTAGTCGAGTAATGCAGGAAACGCCGGAAGAAACACGCAGTCGAAAGATATAAGTCGCGTGGTAAAAGCACACGAGGTAGAGAAGGTAGATTAAATCCTCATCCGAACCAGCGTGGTAATCTAGATGGCTTCTAAAAATATATATGGCGCGGTCAAATCATCTGGGACGTAGATCCAAAAACTGCAATACGTCTCACTATCCTTACAGCCGATTTGAGAACTAAATTAATTATCGTTGAGTATCATTTTAATTTGGTTAATGTGTTAATTATTGTTTTTTTTAATCAATAAGCAAATGTTAATCACATGAATATTTTAATTGTAATAGTTAATCGCTTATTTAAAACGATTTATAAATATTATATTGATAATTTTTTAATATTAATACGCTATATAGCACAATTTTTTGGAAAGTCAGAACTAGGAATACAATCTAAGAAATATTTAAACAAATCTTAATTTATAGAAAAATAATATTAATTATTTTCATTAGAAACATCTATTACGTACAATTAAAAATTCCGTAATTAGAATTCTTTTTTCTTTTATCATTTAATAATTTTGTGATTCACTGAAAATGCAAAAATTCGTGTATACATGTTTTATGAATACGTCATTATGTGCGCCATGAAAGATGTGACGTGTGACGAAGAAATTAAGTAATCATGAGGTTTTGGCACTCTTCTTGCTACACGTGCGAAGCTTCAGTTGACCCTCCCAATGCGTTGCAAGAGGATTACGGTTTACGACTGCGCTTCCACCTGTCGTTTTAGCATTCTTGGCTGAAAATCCCGCGCCACGCGACCTCGCAAGACAGCCAAGCTTGACATAATACGGCTTGATTAAATAATAATACATTATATATCCTGTTAAAGTAAAGTCCACTTTGAATTAATTTGAAAATAAACTTTAGTCCTTTATAAAATAAGCTGTCTTTATCATCTCATGTAACTTTATAATTTTTATAACGAATTTTGTTAATAGTTACCGGCTTTTGAAATCACCCTTCTAGATATTAGAAAATATGTTAATGAAATTGTTTACACACACACACATGTAACAAGCACTGTTTAAAGCTACACCATAGGAACATAATTTTCAGTCGTAAAAATTTTCTGATTGGTAAATTCATTTGTTTATATTCACATACAAACAACTTTAGATTTAGTCTATCAGGTTTTTTTAATCCTTCATAATTTAAAAATCATTTTCTTGTTATATTACTTTCGGAAAACAATTCTTTTTATTAGAGAATATAATGCTGTATAATGAACAGAATTATTATTAAGTGTCTGTTTCACGATTAAATATTATAACGATTATTTCTAAAAATGAAAGTGACTTGTGCACGCGGTAGAGTTGGAAAGTGTTAGCTAGTGTTAGAAACTGATGTTGACGATTTGGCAGAAGGTGGGCGGTCGAACGCGAATTTCCTAAGTGCACGCTTCTTTAGATTCTACAGAGCTCGCGTGACTTGTTAAAAGCTCCCGGAATCCGCGTGACTGTCTCGAAGGAAATCACACGAAGGAAAACTTTCACACATCCCTACATTAATCTTTAGACCCTATAACGCCATATGATTTCATGCGATGACTCGTACATATCGAATAATGTATAGTAGACATATATGAATTATTATATGGCTTCATGAGAAAATTATCCATGATTTTGGATTTTAAAATCCCGGCGATATAAAGGCGATATAAAGGCTGAAACTTTATTGGAACCATGGAAAAAACCGCAGTAAGTTACTCAGTCGATAAATAACAACAGTCGCGTAGGAATCCAAGGAACACACAAAAGTTAATAAAAAATCAAAGCAACTACATTTTTATTCTAAATGTCAACAAATAGTATTATTAAATTAGTCAATAAATAGCAAATTTTGTAACAAACAAATCATTATTTTGACGTTTATGACGTCAAAATGAAATCATTTTGACTTTCTATTGACTTGGTGTGTTTTTTGGGAAATAGTAGTGATCGACAACGTCTCACAATTAATCAGAATATATGTATATGCGATATTATGCGATTATAATCGCCTACACGAATTTCCATTAAATAAATCTTGATTTAATGCACTGTTTACATTCGTTTATATCTTCCGAGCATAATTATTATGAGTTTATACGCGAGAGACATCATTTCTATTAATGTTTAATTTTAAGAGGATAAAAAAGCCATTATGACACGGAATAGTGTCATATTTTGAGGAAAAATTACGATGAAATAATGAATTATAAACAAATCTTACTCAAAGAAAAGTTGTAAAATTTTAAAAATAGACCTCCGTCTCTCCTACAAAAGTGAATTTAATATAAAAAAAGATGACAGATTTTTAAAAATGTCCATTTTTTATGCACTTTTACGAATAGAGACGATGAGTAAAGTTTTATACAAACGAGATAATAATGGCAACAAAATAATTCTCAATTCAATTTTATACCACAACTTTGGGAGATCAGTCAAAGTTTATTTTAAATGGAAGCTAAGAACGCATTTTTTGGTATATTTAAACCGATTTGAAAGATTTCTAGATTAGATTTTATGATTGTTATGATAGACGTTAAATCGCTTAGATATCGCATCTATAACAGTGTTAAGTTTGATTTCGACGCGATCAAAAAATAATAATGTCCCAATTCGATCAGACGTGCCGTTTAAGCTCTCGACGAGATTTTTTCTTCTAACGAAAATTATAAAACGAAAAAGTCGATAGGAACACAAAGCTCGAGTCACGACGATTTCTCGACTAATAGATAAATTGTTTTGAGTTTTAACAGTAGAAAGGGAACGGCTATAACAGACGTGCATCAGTCTTGGCGGAACGCACGAATCGGCTATTCTCGGCCAGCGATATAAATACGCAATCCGCGCGCTTGTGTTATGTAAGCTTTAAACAAATCTTTGCCAATTATTATAAACAATCCACCACTTGCGGGCGATTGGCATAAACTCGACGATCGTCAGGCGTGGCGCACTTGTGCCGCGCGAGTCTCAAATTGGTATTGCAATAAAAAGGAAATTGTAGACGACGCGCTGCGGCCATTGCCAAGTCTTGCTTTCACGAAATTAGAATTCACCGGAGGCGAAAATACAATCGGTATGAAGACTAGTGACGATAAATTTCTGACGTTAACAAGGACGTCTTAAAGTTCAAGAGATCGTACACGAGGCATTTTACATTTTTGTATTCCAAGCGATTTTTTTTTAATGAAATCATCGTCTATTAAGAGCAGATTATCTTCTCATAGATTCTTGTAAATTTATAAATATTTAAATACAAAATTTATAAATACAATTTGTAAATTTATAAATACAAAATAATTTGTGTTTATTATTTGCGACATGATGGATTAACATTAATTTTGTAATTCCATGACGATAAATCTTAAATATTGTAATCAATAAAACATTAAAAGTTTTTTCTTCTTTGAATTTTGGAACTTTTATTTGAAAATAAAATAATTGCACTTGATCATCTGTAGAACGCGTATATCTCACATTTTTAATTACATAATAACATATATCGAATAGTTAAGAGAAATGCCAAAATATATCGTATCAAATATAGAAGTAAAATTTGCTTTTTCTGATAGGGGGATAAATTATCGAATAATTGAATAATCTCTTATAATGCAATCAACAAATGTTTATTTGGAATGTAAATGCAATTTTACAAAAAATTGACAATAACGCGTGAATATTTATATGAAAAAGTAGGTACATATATTGCGATACAGATCCAAGTGTATAAATTCATGTTACTTATTCATTTTTCTGAAATACTCGCATATTTTTGCATGATTCCTACTCGATTTTAAACATACAGCTGTCAGAGAGGAACGTCATTTTAAATAGCAACGGGTAGCAATTTGGTCACGCAAAGCAAAAATAGTGTCCTAGACATGAGATCACGAATGAGGTCGCGATTATACATAACTGACAGCGCTCTTGCTAGTAAAGATAACATATATTAAAATAACATAACTATTATATAATATAAACTATTATAATGATTAATGAAATTAGATCAAAAATTCTGAATTCTGAGACAATGAATTTCGAATACTTATCGTTAATTTATTATTAAGCTTTTAATAAACCGTGATAATAATGATAAAATTAATACTCTACAATCTCTTTGTTTATATACATTATTTTTTACATTCTATACATAATTAATATTACGTACATCAATAATGCGTTAATTAAAATTATTAGCCTAAATTGTTTTATCAACCTTATTAACTCTAGTAAGCCATTGTTATTTTTGGTCACATCAGGATCTGTGAAACCTTGCAACTTTTGTCACGCTATATCTCTGGACTGAATACGTATTTTTTAGCTCAAAACGTGTGAAATTTAAACCTCGAAGTTAGACAAAGGCAGATAAATATGAATCAAATAAACAATATTTTATTTTCAATTAATTACAATGCTTCAAAGAAATGTAAAACAGCAATGTGAAAACAGCAAGGCTCCATTGGACCCATGAGTTCGCTAGGGTTAGTGCTTTGCTAGGCTTTCGATAAATTAGTGACATCATTAGTTTGTGAATAAACATCCTTGTGAATACACACGTAAAATAATAGAATAAAATATAGAGAACATGATTGAAAGTTAACGTGATTAGTACGCTGTCTTGCGTGGGTTAGTGGAAGAGCGAGTTCCTACTAAAGATATGCGATGCAATTCGGCAGCGCAGGAGGACCACGTCTGACCAGGCGCTTCTTTCTTCACTGTCGCACAGCAGATCGCGGACGCGTTCGGTAAAATCTCGTTGTTTTTCACGTGATTGAGAGGAAAGCTTCTTGCTCTCCTCCCTTAGGTGCACTCACAATGGCGCTTATATCACCCTCTTTTCCCTTTGTTACCTCTTTTTCAATTTTCGTCGCAGCTAACTTTTCCCCGCAACTTCCGTTATTCGGTTTTTTTTCTCTCTCAAAAAAAATTATTTTCGCCTGTCTCAATTAGCGAGAGAGAAAGAAAAAGAGAAAGATATAGAGAGAAAGAGAGAGAGAGAGAGAGAGAGAGAGAGAGAGAGAGAGAGAGAGAGAGAGAGAGAGAGAGAGAGAGAGAGAAAGGATGTAGACCTTTACCTAAGTATTTCGGGCGACCGTTCGGTTCGGGGATTGGACCTTAGACTGGGCTGCTGCCGTCAAAAGTGTGGACTAGTATATCGTTGGTGGTGCACACGGTGGCGCCGATCTGGCGACGGGATCTGGGATAAGCCACGCGACATTTATGGCACAACCCCCGCCAACGAGAGACGATTGGTCGAACGGGTCCATCGTGAAAAGGAAGATGAGGGAAAGACGGGAAGAGAACAGAATGTGCGCGCCGCAACATTTACTGATGCCTTCGTTGCAGCTCGGTGCAAGTTCGCGTGCACTCGAGATTACGCGTTTCGGATTTAAGACGTTAATACCCGTACGATGATGTCGTATTCGAGGGATGGAAAACACGAGTTCCAAGAACATTGCGCAGAAATATAACGGTGTTATATAACGTTAATGTAAAATTGCGCACGTTCGCGTTCCTGCTCGAACACTTGAGAGACCAGTCCCTTGTGTAGATTTATGAGATTTGTGTTTATGAAACGTATTAGGCGTATGTTTTAACTTATCTAAAAATTGAAATGGCTTCTACGAGGATGTGTATATGATCATTGAAAAAAGAGTCTGATTGTATTAATTGGAATTCTGTTTAAAAATGAACAAATCAGAATTTTTTGCATTTAATATAATTTTAGTTGAGATAATTAGAATTTTGTTTGTTATGATCAGAATCTTCTGATTTGTTCATTTTTAACCAGAAATTTTTTTTAGTGATAGAAGCTTTCCTCTAAGTAAATGTGTACATTGGTATGATAATGTGAGAAATTATTCAATCATTTTTGAAACTTACTTTTAATCATATTTTTAGGCTTTGGAATTCATCATCGTTTTATTTGCGACAGACAGTAACTGACAGTAGAACATTTTCTTTTCTTTGGCTCACTTCAATCAACTCGTTCAGCTTTGCTAGACGTTCGCGTTTTATCCGCGTTCCGCGACATAAATCAACGCCGCCTGCATTATTTCTGTTCCGTTGAGCAATGACTCATTCTAATGTGAGAGAGAAGTTGCAGTACCGTAATACAGATGCGTCGTTACCGTGTACGTAACTCTATTTATTCGTTGCGTGAAATACAAAAGCGGGGCATCGCTTAATTTCCGGAGTGGCCGCAGCGACTGCAAATCAACCTCTAATACACTTTATGAATTAGCAGTTTATTTTTTCCCGCGAAGCTATAACGAGATATCGATACTCGCTTGTTATCAGAATCGTCAAAGTCACCGCCGCCAATTTACAAAAGTGAATCACGCGGTGTCCGATGACGATAGAATACGCGTAGCGTACTCGCGCTGCGATTGCCAATGGCCGGCAATTTACGCTAATTCTAAATATATGCAGTTATATGTCGTTTTTTTAAATATACACGCGTGATTCAGCCACGCACAGATGCGATTCTAAAAAAGGCGTTCGATTGCTCAATCTTGTTCTCTCGCGACGTAGTTTACGTTTCTCTGTCAATGAGCATCCTTGATATATTTTTGCTCCCCTTGAACCTTGAAGTCTACGTACTTACCGCGTGATTTAGGAATACCACAATTAAAAGGGATTTGATTTTTTTTTTAAATGTTAACATATATAGCAGTTTTTATTATTCATAAATAAGCAGGCGACGCTAAGCATGCGGTACCTGGCAGGTGATGAAACACATGGTAAGCTAAATTGACGTTGCCAGTACGTGACGCGTGGATTCTTGAGTGAAGGCCACTCTTGTCAAATGCATTCTCGTCGTGAAGTAAAGCCCAGTGTTTGTATCACGCCATTAACACTGTTTTAAAAATAGTAAAAAATATTTTAAAAGTCATCTTAAGTACACGAATGATACCACTATAAATCTGGTTTACTACTTTAAGTAATTTTGTTTTCAAAATGAATGTTGATGGACAAAAACAATTTTTTTTATATGAAAGAGGGTACATTTTAAATTGAGTGATTAAATTTTAAATTACAAAATTATTTATTAGAAAATTACATAAACAAAAGACAAAAATAAAAAAATGAGCTAAGTTATGAGAATAAAATTAGATGCATTTGTCGAAGATTATGTCAGTGCGAGGATTTATCGAGCCGTCAAGCTCTGAGAAAATGAATAATTGATTTCCACTTGACTCCAAGTAAATATCTATTTACAATGGAGATAGTGACGTCAATTGATTTTTAAAACTTACGTCACCTAAAGAAAATAGAAATACGTATACAATTTTTTGATTATTATAAGATTATAAGGCCAGAACACAACGTTGGTACTTTGAGCAAGGCTTAAAGCTTTCTCTCTGTCTCTGTCTCTCTTTCGCTTTAAAACGACACAGAGGGAATTTTATGTCTTGCTTAAAATCAAAGTAAACGTTGGTGCAACCGAACCTTGAAGAAGAATGAAGAAAATTATCTCTTATTATTTTAATGTCTAGTATGTATTATTAATTGAAATGAAAATAATATATTTAACACTACTTTATTTCTTATAAATAATTTTAAAAGATCAAAATACTTATGGGTGCAAAAATTAAGAAAAGAACATTGCATTTTAATTAAATTTTTATTGATTTATATTAATATATTAATATATAATTATATTAATATATTTAATAATAAATTTTATATATATATAATTATATAATTATATTAATATATTATATTAATATATTAATATATTAAAAAAGATATATAATTATATATTACATTAAAATAAACATAATAAAAATATTATGACAGTGCATGCTTATTTATATACGCTGTTGTTGATCTGTTTTTAACTATGCAACCATGGCATTCCGGAAGTGCGGTCGAACTTCCTTAGGATGCACAGCGTCCGCGAAAGACCTTAGCAAGTTTGTGCGATGCAAATGTACTAACAAGGATGGAAGAAAGGTGATCTTTTCGTTTTTGGCACTACCTCGGTCATTCGAGGATCTGCATACGGCCTCTAGTATACATATACCGGGTGCGCTAAATGCTAAATGCTATTTTCGTTATCGTTTATGCCGGTCGATGGATCCGGCGATACACAGATACGACGAACGAGACCGTATTTATTTTCAATTCGGCCACGGCCAAAGCGACGACAACGCCGATCGGTACCGAGGATGCGATCTTACAGTGACACATGTGCCGACTATGCGTCCTCGTCTCGTTTCGATGCACCCGGAGGTTAAAATCCGTTTGATTGATGTACACACATGATCATCACAAAGATACTATCAAGATGCCATGGTCAAGTGCATAAAAAATTAATAATTGAAGGTAAACATCCCAGTGACGGACGCATGAAACTTTATACTTGTTTGTATTATTATTACTTTCAAATGTTTTTTAAAATAATCTTTAAATACAATTAAATTATAATATTGTAATAAAAATCATTTGAAATTAATATTAATAAATCGTATATAATTGTACATAGATACATTTCTGGTTATTCAGACGTGTACCTTGACTTTCCAATTTAATATTTTTTAAATTCTTTTTGAGTAAAGTAATGCAACTCTTAGTTTTATTATGTCTCAGAGATTTAGGGCGATGTTCATAGTCGATTCTTGTATTCAAGACCGTCTTAAGTAGGGAAACCAAAGTTACAAAATCATGAGTTACAAAAATTCAAACTATTAAAAGTACATCTAAATATAAAAATTTTTGTATCTTTTTCAATAGCATAATGTATATTTTAAAATTTAATAAGTATATATTTAGCAAATATTTATTAATTTTTAAGAAAAAAATAAAAATAAATTTTTTACGAAATGACTCATGGTGCCTCTTATCCGGGGTATCATAAGTCACACAAAATAATAGAATAGCAAGAAATAATAGTGACGAAAATTGAAAAGTATTTTCAGTTTTTAACTTACACATTCTTAATATAGTCACTAATACAATAAAATATAATTGCAACTAATAATTATTAAATGATACAATATAGAAAATTATAAGAAAACAAATGAGAAAAAACCATTAACCATTTATATAAGATAGAAAATTTATTATGTTAAAATAAAATTAATTGCTTAGAAGTGTAAACTTCTAGTATATATACTTTTATGTATTGTCCCATTTCATCATGAAAAATTTAATGCATGATCTATAATACTCCAATTATACACTTAATTATATATTTAAGAAAACAATAAAAAATAAATGTTCGATTATTACTTGTAACGTAGTAAGATGCGAGAAAAGATAAAGAGAACTTGCACTTTATTTTCATACATGTATGTTCTACGACAAAAACAATATTAAAACATTTTTATTTTTATCTTTAAAAAGTTACTATCGCACCATGAAAACCATTAATAATCGATGCTTTTCGATACAATGGAATTTAATGACTGCCACCTAGATAAAAAGTATGGGCAACGAAGTAAAGTTTTCTTTTATAATGTTAACAAATTAAACAAGTATATTAAAGTTGAAAAAGATCGTCGTATACAATCAACAAAATGTAACGTTGTCTACAAAATCGGTTGCAAAGAATGTGATGCTTTTTATATTGAACAAACGGGTAGATAATTAAAAACAAAAATTGCAGAACATTGCATATTAATTGGAACACGACTATCCGTTCTGTGATAACTGAACATAGGTTGCAGATGCAATACGATTGGGATAACATCAAAGTTTTAGACGAAGAACCATGTTACAATAAACGACTGATCTCGGAAATGATAAACATTAAAAAACAAGTCAATGATCTAAATCTTCAAACCGATACGGAAGGTCTTAATAAGGCATATATATTTATTAAGTAAACAAAGTTTGACTTTGTGACAATGATGATATATCAATATATCAAAAATTAGTGTTGAGAAGTCATACTGATAACATGTCTTAGATCGGTCTTTTATAATGTCAGTTTTTTACAAGTACAATTTTTAATTTTTAATTTTTAGACTGTGAATAATTTTATTTCACTCTTAATGTTTCGTTTTTTAACACTCATAATTTATTCTACAAATTTTTATATATATATTTGACTAGATGTTGTCTACGTTTTTAATTGTTTAAATTTTTAACCATCACATTTGGGATGTTTGTGTACGGTGACTGTGTAGAGATAAATTTGAAATGAGTTTCCTTTTATCATACCTTTTATCACACAAATATTGTAATATCATATTGTAACATGTGCAATATTTAGAAAGTTCAAACATTCGACTTGCAAATCGATTGAGAAGGATATTTCGTTTTCTTGGAAGGCACTCATTGAACAATGTTTTATCATGAACTAATTTGTAAACAGTCGATGAAATAATGGATACACTTAAAGAACTTAAAGAACTTAAGGAACTGCTAAATGTTTAAGGATCATCTGAAGAGGGCTTAATAAAAAGCTGAAACATGTAATGTCTATACATATGTTCATTTAAATTTTAATTAAATCTTATTATACTTTATTAATGTAACACCTTTAGTTATTAATATTTTTTTACTCTTATATGTCCTTTATAATATTTATTTAAATTGAAGTAATAGTCGTTTTGTACCAGTAGTATTAATTAAAACATTCTAGATTATGTTAAACAATCGATGACGCATGGTATTCCGGTTTCCCCTACAATTTTAATATGCTACAAACTAATCAGAGAGCCGTATTAGCATCTTAAGACGATCTTGAAATAAGAATGAAATTTGAACATCGGCCTTAGACTTTGAAGATAAATTTTTTAAACTTTAATAATTAAACTAAAATAAAATTTTCATTATTCTAAATTTTTTCTATATTATAATTATCTTATTTTAAACAGAAATATTCAAGTTAGAAAATATGGATTAGAAATATATTATTTAATTTTATTTAAGATATTGATAAGATAAGATATTAAAAGAGAGATAGAAGAAGTGGCATTTTTTTATATATTTTTTTTGTTATGTTATTAGGCAATGATCGAGTTGAAAGCTTGATTACTGTACTCTACACAAATTGTAGTTCGGATTAGTTATCTTGTCATACTAAATTTAGAATTCCACTTACATTTACTTTCTTACGATTCGTCGATGTGATTTGGCGCAAATTTCTCGAGCATCGCATAGGAATGTGCTAAAAAATGTGCAATTTCTAGTAGTCTCTCCGTATTCAAAGCACTTATCGAACGTGTAAAATTTTGTTGAGAGATTGTTTACTTAATTTTTTGTTGCCGTTTTAATAGATTTAATCTCTATCGCGTGACTACCGGAAATTTCATCGAAGTAGAAGGAGAAAAAGAGAGACTTTAAAATCAGCTGTACGATAATTTAAGAGGCAATCGAAGTGAACTTTTAGTCTTGCGTGGAAGTCGAAAAATTCGAAATATATAGAAGTTAATTATACATTCAAAATTTTTTTTTATTAAATTATTTAAATTTTACCTTAATATATTAATTTTCTATATAATATATAGAAACATAGATAATTTATAATTAATATTATGTTTGGATATTATTTTATCTATATAGAAAATTAATATAATATTAGATATATATAGATTTATATCTATATATGTCAAAAATTGTAATCTTTACTTGAATAGACTAAACTTGAATAAATTAAAACGATTTATAAGTTCAATATTTTTATAAATTTAATTCTTTTCATATCTAATATTTAAATCTATATATATCTAATATATCTAAATATATCTAATATTGTATTAATCTATATATATAGATTAATACCTAATATCTATCTATAGATTTATATCTATATATATAAATATATGTAGATTAATACAATATTAGATATATTTAGATATATTAGATATATATAGATTTAAATATTAGATATGAAAAGAATTAAATTTATTAAAATATTGAACTTATAAATTGTTTTAATTTATTCAAGTTTAGCCTATTCAAGTAAAGATTACAATTTTTGACATAAATGATGAATGAAAATAAAGATATTTAGTTAAATGACGCATTTAATATCCTGAGTCTTCTTCATATGTAAATACATCTGCGTGTATTAGGAATAGGATTACAACTTACTGATCTCGCTTGACCTAATTCCTAGATATTCATTTCAGTTTCGCTTCACAAATTTAGATACTCTCTTTCGCAGCATTTATGTTATATATAGGGTGGTCGGAAAAATGTATTTCTCTTTATATGTAGTGACCAATTTAGGAAGCTGCGTCACCTTTGAAAATTTATCGACAAAAATTTTGATTTTTATGATTCATTTTTTACAACTTTTATAATTGTGAGAAATATTTATACATATTAAAGAAAGATATACATACATTTTATTAAATATAGTGCTATTGATAATAATTAAAGATTATCGGAATTATAGAATATCAGATTTTAAACGTGGCATACGAAAATCAGTGAATGAGTCTCATAGTTAAAATTATAACCACGAATCACTACTCTGTTGAATCACAGAATCATTCCTGCAGTAATACAACAAACATCGTTCATGCGAGATACGCGTCGGTTCCTAAATTTAAGTTCGTACTACATCGAAAATATTTGCATCGTAAGCAGAATTGCTGCGTATCTGCATCGTCGATATTTTGAGTTTGTCACAAAATTACGAATATTGAAAGAATCGAAATAATGAGATGAGTACAGATTTATAGAGATATTATATGCACGATATTAACATGTCTCTCGTATATATATTTTTTATACAACTATAGGATATATATATATATATCTATCCTAAGACGAATAAGGATCGATGTAATGTCGTTGCTCTTTCATTGGGAACAGAACGAGGAAGCAGAAAGGACTTGGACGAGAGATAGGATTCTCGGTGTTTGTTTCTCGGTCTCGCCAGATACATGTCACGCTGGATGTTGAAATGCGCGGAAATCAATATGAGGCGCATAGCTTTCGTGAACCGTAAAGCCCATCCGGAGGACGCTGATCCCTCGACTAAATTGAAACTTATGAGTTTCCCAGTCTTGGGGCTCTCTCGGCCGCCTCTTCTTCTCACTCGCGTCCGCCATTCTTCTTCGCCGTTAAGGAGACCTCGTCTCCTTGGTAACTGATACGCCTTATTAGCTGCTCTCCTCACCTTACGAGCCTCAGGAGGATCATGCGCCCACCGGTCCTGAATTTCTCTTGCGCAGTAACCAACCTCTCGTCTCCATGTTCTAGCTTCTTCAGGAACGAACGCCCTGTCCCTTCCATGCGATTCGCTCTTATCGTTGCTACCAATATAAAACTTAGTGGAAGGTAACTACTGAAAGAAGTATACCAACTGACGTATTATCGAATCAAAATTTAGAAAAATTTATTTAATGAAAATGCCATTTTACACTTATATACTTTGTAAAAAGCAATGCTTTTTTACCTTTATGGTTTATTCAGTGATACCTTTTTGATTTTTTAAAAGACATGCTTCCTAAGAAATACAAAGAAATACATCCTTAATGCTGCAAATACTTCGTTGACTAATCAGAATAAAAAATTTTACGAATTGATCAATCAAAGAAAGTTTTACAATGTCTTGGAATGAAATTTCACTCCAAAAGAATAAAAAATCGTGCCACTATTGAAAAAGAATGCAAAATATTTGCTCTCTTAAATAAGAATGAAGCTCTCTTAAATTTTCATTCTTTTTTTTTAGGGTGAGATTTTGATCTTTTGGAGTTAGATTTATTTAAAAAAAAAAAAGTAAGACTTGCTTCTTTTGGAGTGAATTTTATTCCACACCGAGTGAAGTACACCCCAAAAGAAAAGAGAGAAAATCTGCTACTCTTATTCAAGAGTGCAAATATTTTTACTCTTTTTCAGTAGTGGCTGTATTTTTATTCTTAAAAGTGAGATTTCACTTCAAGTTATATGTAACTTTATGTGGGTTAATTATCATTTCGATTATCTACCTATAATATATTGAATATCATCGTGATTAATTGTTGTCGGGAGCTTCGTTGATACATCTCAGCATGGGATTCACTAGTGCATATATCGAATTGCCCATTGAAAGATATTTAAGCGATTTGGGTGGGCTACCGTTGAACCATCAGATTCATTCACATGGCCACAAGCCATTCTGTGACGCCGTCAGCTATTCCATGACCACATGGGCCAACAACAATACCACGCGGGCCGATACAATGAACAGAAAATACAAATATTTTGGACAGACGCGATTTCACGCGACAACGCCTCCCTTTGCGCGCCATCCGATAGATGAGAGGCGCAAGGGATCTTCCCGCAGTCTATCGTCTTCCTCTCGAATATGTGTAAATGACAGCTGAGAAAGCATATATCTTCCAATTCGTTGTTTTTTTTGCGGATTATTTATTTTTTGTGATATTATTACGAAAATTACAAGATTTATTCACGAATAATTCCTTTTATTCAATTTTTATACAGGTATACATTCCTTGAGATAAATTTAATAATATCGAAATATTTGTATCACATGTTAAATGTGCATGAAAGTTGAAATCCTTCAAGATTTATTTAAAATGTGTCTTACTTTTTTTGATATGATAGATTGAAGCAGAATTTTCTGCTACTTTTTCATTATGCACTTAAATCTTGAACTATTTTTATAAAGATGTTGTTATGGAATTCATCTTTTGCAAAGTAGAGGTTGATCTATTGTTAAGAAATTGCTAATCGAATTTATTCTGTACAGTCTAGACTCTATTCGTTTCTACAGTCTAGACTCTATCCGTTTCTTTTCAGATCACCTGGTGTGGTTTTGGGATCTATAAAACAAAATTTGTCAGCAGCTTTCTGTCGCCCTTTACACACTGCACAGTACATCGTGACTTTGGAAGCGATAGAAATTTTCGAAAGTTCACGCCCATTACCATTGTGAATGGGCAGATGCCGCATAACAAAAGGATGAAAGTCACTCGCATCTTTCCGCATATTTCTAAGCAATCCTTAATACACAAAAATAACATCTCTTGAGAATATATATATTTGAGAATCCATTATTTTTTAGAATTTTACTATTTTTGTTTGTGTTTATTATTCTAAGATAAAAAAGACAAATCAAGTTCATATTCAGTGTACGAAAATTTCTATACTCAAAATTTTATTTTTATTAAAATTTTATTTTATTTACAATTTGGATATATTAAAATATTATTACAATGAGAGAAACAATACAAGAGAGATTGAATAAACATTTCTAAAATATTGCGAAAAAAAAGTAAAAGAAAAAAGTAGGTCTTTGCGTGATGACAGGCAGTCGATTTTAAATCTCTCCTCCTGCTTTGGAGGCTGACATCGTATCCTTAAACGGCAGGCACTGACGTTTTTATCACGCGCTTGATTAAATCTCATCAATCTTTATTAGCCGACGAGGCTTCATATCGACAGCGGTGATTTCACGATGACGTTAACCGGGACCCCATGAAAACCCCCGTCGGGGCCATGAATACGTTTATGGTGGCGGAGGGTGCACCCCCTACCGACGCTTGAAAACTCGCTAAGACAATATCCGCTCTCACCCCCGTTATCCCGCACTCGCTACAGTGTACGTGTCTTCCGAGGATTACCCTGTCAACCGTCGTCGTCCACAATTATTTGACGACTACATTATTCGGTTTGTCGCGGTTAAATTGACGGCTGACTCGAATCGCATTTACGGTTTCCGATCTTATATTTTAATGTCATCGAATACACCGTGCCGATGGACAATTAAATATCTATTATTAAAACATGATAGATACACACGAAATATAATCTCATATAATGAGGATTTGTTATCTTCAATAAGTGTACACGAACTAAATATACTTATTTACAAAGATTAATTAAGGGCTTATCTCTAAGATTATCAAAGTTAAAAGAAGAATAAAAGGAACTTTAATCACATCATATTAAGAATAAAGAGTTACGAGTTAAAACCAATGTTAAATTTATTTATAGTTTTTCAGCACATTAACATTTTTCTAATATGCCTTATCGAGCATCAAATTGCTTGTCAATTTAATTTAATTCATAATATTATTACAGTAGTTTAATTGCGTTTATAAGGTCGGAAAACCAATTTGGCACGCAGTTCGAATGACTACAAATACGGTATGCATTTGTACACATATAATATATATATATAATTCACATTTTGAATTATTTAAGGATTAAAGATCCAGCTTCGATCGTAGGCATTTAATTTCTAGTATTGATTGTGTTCTCACATATACGGTCTAAAATAAGATTCTTATTGTAAAATATGTTAAAATAAATAAACGTTTTGACCTTCTGAGGTCTTTTTCAATGTTAAAATATTAATGTACTTTAAAACAATAAGCTAAATAAAATAATTAAAATAATATAAAAATGTTAAATAAAATAATATAAAAATGTGAAATACATATAAAAGGAACTTTATTTTTCTGTATTGCTGTTGATCACCATTTGAATATTGTAGCTGTAGATGTTTGAAAAATTGGTATTGTAATAAAAAAATTGAACGTAAATAATTAAATCGCTAATAACCACACAATTACATTAATGTTTTATTTATTGAAACGCGTTAGATGTTGCTTATAATGAGTTTTACGGTGAAGCTAACGCGTAAAGCAGTCGTATAAAGATCTTCGTTATAGAGACTGTAATGATCCTTTGTATCGCGTTACGTTTTATCCGGCTTTATTGAATGTTCTTGTAAATAGGGTCTAAGTGTTGGCGATATATCTGGTTTAATGCCACTGCGCCCCCTTCTTACCTCCCATCTATGACTTTCCGTCGCGTTTCGTTTTCTCGTGTTTCCACATTATCTCAAATGGTTTCGTAGCTAAATAAAAAGCGCATAAAACGATGCACTGTGCGGCATTTAAAACGATGCAGAAAATACCGTATAATGTTCCGCTATTTTATGCCTGCAATAGGCTCATTATTTTTAATTGGCGTTATTTGTGAAATTATTTGTGAATGCATTAAAATTTTACTTTTCTATAAATGCAATTTATCTATAAAATTAATTGATAAAAAGATATAATTTTATTTCTTTAAATCGAGAATAAATATTAGATAGAGATCGAGAAAGAGAAAAGAGATTTGAGAAAGAGGACATACAATGATAAAAGATTCGTTTTGAAATAAGTTGAGAGATATTTATATCTCCAATAAGATTTCAATAAAATGTATTGATGAGATAAAAAGAAAGAGAAGCTAAATAATAATAATAATAATAATAATAATAATAATAAACATAATAATAATTAAACATATTTTTTAATTTTTTGTCACGACATCATTTTGCATCTCTACATAATGATAAAGCCAATTTATTCCAGAAATCTTTTAAATATCGCTATATAATAAAACTTCAGACAAGTGAAGCTTTTTAAAATAATCAATTTAAAAGAATTTGGCTTGTTCTCTGTACTTGAAGTACGCTTCTTTACTGCGTATATGCGACACGTACAATATCGTGGAATAAATTTTCTTCGGGAGCCAATAAGAAATCAATCGTGCTTTAAGTGCGTTTACTTTTGCTGGCGACCCACCGACCGACCATCAGTCTTTCATATGTTAATGATCAGACATTAGACCGCCAAGTCTAATATCGACTAACGTAATCCAGGCTTAAGGCTTACAAACCCCTTGTATATATGTATATACCTTCTTTCTCTCTTACTCTAGTATTCGTTCTCGTTCACTCGGATGATGGTTTAGCTCGGGTTTCGCCTATATGACAAGTATATTACGTCGTGCGTTTATATCAATTAGCCTCTGACGTTTCGGGGGTGTGCTCGCTCGTGAGGCCGATGCTAAAAGGGTGCTGGGCGATGGCAAAGGGGGTGCTTTCCGTCGAACACACCCCTGGGGCATGCCCGCTTCCCCATTATCGAGGTGGGAATTTGTGAGCATCACTGATTCTTTCATGAAACAAGAAGTTGGGTTTAATCTTAGGACAGAGATTGAGATATATGCTCGAGAGAAGAGAGAGTACTTCTCTTCTGCAAATTTATTTCTTCTTCTTGTGATTCAATTAACTCAAATTAATTTCAAACTATTTTTTTTTAGAATATTTACAATAATTGAAATATTTTTATCGTTTCTTAGTGAAACGTATCTTGTAAGATTCCCAAGTTTGAATTGTCAATCGACACACATCGATCGCCCTTCGACACATTGTACCCATTACACCATCCTGAGACAAATTTTCTGAATGGGCGATGGCCATCGATCTCTCTTTCGAAAAGTAAAAAAGGAGGGAGCGGAAGGAGAGACGAAACGAGATCAGGAGAAGCGACGGAAACACGGGACACGCCTCATAGGAACAGGGATCGCCTCTTTCTCTCGCGGGGCCTGGAAACGAGGTCCCCGACAAGGACCCTTCTTTCTGATGCCCCCAGTCTATTCCCCGTGCAACGTCGTTAAATGGATTTAAACGATCGCCTCGCCGACAATGCCGGCAACACGCAACCGAACTCGGGCAATACGCACCAGCTGGCCGAAAATTTTGATTTATCATCGTTACGACTCTCGTTCGAGACACGCGAGAAAAAGAATCCTAAGTACACACCTCTGCTCCCGTCGAGAATGTACTCATAACCGAGCCGCCCCATCTCGTGAGTTCACCGCTTCGAGAAAGAAAATGAGACAACGAATGTCAAAGCCTCGGTCGATTTGTAGAAAAATACAACGAGAATCTAAAGTAACTGTCTCTATTAATGTGCCTTTTAGCCAATTTGCTTATTATTGAATTAATTATTAAATATTGTAGCTTTAATTTTATCTGCTTGCAATTAATATCGGTTTTTCAACTACTTCTTTTTCTTATAATATTTCTTTAATCTAAAAAATGTTAATACTTTATAAAATTTGACAAAAATACTTTTGACAAAAATAACATGTTTTTGTCCTTATTAGTGAGTCCTAAGCGGCGATGGCCCTATTAATGTGCCCTCAATTTGTGTGTCTATTTACATTTAACTCATTTTAACATATAGTTACTAAAGCAGGTAATAAATTTAATTGTTTATGTTAATATTACATAAATCATTATTTCAATTATATTTATTTCAAAATACACTCATAACACAACGTTCTCAGCTCCAATACAGGGCACATTAATAGGGACAAGTTTAAAATCTTGCGGTACGTATTACTGGATTCACATAAATTCCTCATATTTTTCAAAAAAATATTTAAAATACTTTAATACTCAAAAAATAAAATATTATTTTCGGTATGTATTAATAATTTAACTTAACAAAAAAAAAATATTTTTTCTTATTTATTTGTGCTAGTTTTCTTTATCGAAATACAAAAGCACATTAATAGGGACAAGCACAGTAATTGGAACAGTTACTCTATATTGCAGTTTGAAGATTTTGAGACTTTCATTTATCTCAAAGGATAGATGCTACAATGTCTGCTTTTGGCTACAAGTACTAATTGTTAGTATAAAAAAATATAATCTAATTTTTAATAGTAAATATGATAAAATAATTGAAGCGTTTATTTTTTAAATCATCATAAAATTCTCATTATTTATATGGAAAGACTTATTGGAAAATTTTATAGCAGATAACTTTTAGTTTTATAAAATGCGAATTTAACAGAAGATTGGAAATAAGCTTTTCTATTCTTTCTATTCATTATTTGATAGAAACGCGAATTTATATCTCGCGTTTGTAAAGTCATTTTTCGAAGCACGTTTTTACGAAATAAAATTCAAGGAGAATACAAGCAATCCTCGGACGCAACAATGATGGTACTCTTACGGTCATAAGAACACGGAAATTCGCGGCGCTTTGTGAATTTAATTTTATGTGTGTTTATTCTGGCGAAGGAAAAAAATATCTTTGGGGAGTGATACCAATAAGGGCCAATACGACCGGAAACGCGCGGGACCAGGGAAGGGAGCTGGAATTCGACCGATACGAGTGCACTTTTACAAATGAAAACGTAAAGCCATCCGCTGCTGATTTGCTGCTCGGCCGAGCGGGTGATTTGCCGTCGTTGTCGGGTTTGCATCGCGGAAAAATTAATAAGGTCGCATCGTACACATAAGTCGCGGCGAGCCGCGAGTGAACTCTGTTTTAAAAATATATCTTTAAAATGAAGTGATGGTTCGAAAGCTACCGTTGGGGTTGAAGCACCCTTACCAATATTTGGAGAATTATTAGTTTTGCAGTTGGCATTATATCGAGAATGCAATATATTATCTTAGTATTATTATTATTAATATAAATATTATTTTACCGCAAACAATATTTATTTACTTTTAAATATTTATAAAGAACCCCACACATATATAAATCTTATGGAAAATGGGTTTTAGTCAAATTTTTTAAATATTTTGTAGCTGATGTCAAGCTGATTCAAATTCTTTACGGATACAAATCTTCAAATGTCTTAGTTTTTGTTTCACGACCTTCAAAAAGTTTTTATATTTTATATGAAAAAATACAAAAAATTGAAATCAAATCAATCTTTTTTATTTTACTTGTACATGTATCAATGGTATATTTATAATTTTAGTTTGCATATTTTCTCAGAATGAATTATCCGGAATGAATGATGTAGATATGAATGAAGTAGATATTCCTTTGAGATGCTTGATTTACATGATCTTCTTGCTTCTCACAAAACAATGCTTAAGTCTCATTGCCTTTCTGGAAATCCCAACATGCTTTTTAAATTTAGGCAATAAAATAAAACTTTTTTTCAGGATATTTCATAGTGTAATAATATTTTTCAAAATGACTTTTTATGATATTATGTTCGACATATTTTTTCGACATATACAGGGTATCCTATCTTAACTTTGATACCGAATATCTCGAAAATTATAAAAGATATGGAAAAATATTTCAGACAAAAGTTGATGCCACCCAATATATATATATATATATATATATATATATATATATATTAGGTGTTGGAATTAATTCGTAGCGTTTTACAAGTGATGGGAAGTACTTTCATTAATGTATTTTTTAATGCTCATGTGAAATAAATAACATTCTTTCATTAAAAACGCTACGAATTAATTCCAACACCTAATATATATATATATTGGGTGGCATCAACTTTTGTCTGAAATATTTTTCCGTATCTTTTATAATTTTCGAGATATATATGTGGTATATATCCATGTACATACTATACAGTATTTATAATTAATATTAATAAAAAAGACTTATTTTGACTATTTTTATCTATAAGATATAATGATCTTTCGAAGGTCCTGAAGCAGAAACTAAGACATTTAAAGATTTATATCCGTAAAGATTTTTAATCAACTTGACATGAGTTACATAGTATTAAAATTTTGAAGCAATTTGATCAAAATTTATTTTCCATAAGATTTGTGTGATATTCTTTTATAAAGAAGTTTACTAAAAATTAGATTTTAATAACATAGATTGAAAAGAAGTCTTTATTGCAGTTTTCCGATTAAATTAACAAAACTATTTTAAATTAATAAAACGATTAAATTTTCAAATTTTTATTTAATAGTTATTACGTCAAAGATATGGACGTTTTGCGGTTTATGACAATCATTAAATGCGTATTTCATTTTAAGCTATTTCGCCAGAAATGAAGATAATGACGATTATGTATCCTACCCATCGATAACTGTGTCATTGATCGCGTGTCAACCGCTGGAATTCTTTGCGTTTAAAGGCCATTTCCTTCAAAATCGACGCTTTTCAGTCATCCCTAAACTGGTGAACAATATCGCGGGTCACATCGACCGTAACAATGGAAACATCCGGCCAATTGTCGCGCCTACCGTATATCGTGGACCATGGCCTATGCGTATAATTGTGGTCATGTTAGTCCCCCATTTGGACGTGCTACTGTCATACTCGCTCTTTCTCCCTTCGTCAAAAGAGATCGAATTTTACCTGGCTACTGCGGAAAAGTCAAAGCGATGAGAAGAGTGCTCGTTATGTTTCATGCTTTTGAAAGAATTATGAAGAGAGCGAACTAAATAATCACGTGAGTTCATCACTATAGAAATTTTATCGAGAAATATCAAAATTTCATTTTGATATTTTGACACCAAGTATAGTTAATTTAATTTTTGAAATAAGAGATAAAATAGAGTAATAGAACTCGAGAGAAACTATAATATTTATTTTAAATTTATTTTTTAGACAGATTAATATATGTTTAATTAGAATTTTTTGCAATGTGTTTGTTACTGAAATATTCAATTATGTAATTATTTTATAAGAAACTTTTTGGTACTTGTAAATTTTGCTCTCTAGTTACATTCTGTTGATAATTTTTCTCTTAACACGTAAATTAAATATTTATATATCGTTACATTTGAGAGTGATTTTCTATAATTACAATTGTATCAAGTTTTTCGCCTGTATAATGGATTCCCACTCTTTTAACGACTAAAACGCGTGCGAAAAAGGCTGCGATCGTTTGCACGAGCAAACGCGGCTTGTGAGACAATGGCCCGATATATGATGAGCTTCCACATTGGCTATTACGTTACTTCCGGTAACACAAACCAGCACTTTGCTGGCATAACGCTGACACGGTGATGTTTAGGTCGGATCTTAATCTATTAAGGGGCTTACTCGCTCCCTTGTGAGCCGCGCGTAGGATCTAGATACGCCAGTCAATTTGTTACAATCTTCATCAATTCGGCTGTGAATGTGTCAGTCTAGTTGATTTCTTTACTCGAAATATTTATCAAATGTTGCGCGAATCCATAGACTGGCACAAGAAAATCAGTAGTGCTAAACTAGTTTTAACGGATTGCTTATTGAACAATACTCACTCGATAAGAGATTATTTTTAGATTATCTCATCATAGATTTTTTATATGTTTGAAAAAGATGTAATATATAACAGCAAAAATATGAATTTTTAATATGAATAATATAGTAGTTAAATAATTCTGAAGAAATAATTATACACATTTCAGTTATTGACATTTGATTATTATTATCGCGATTTATTAAATTTATTTCTTGTACCATTACTAAAAATTACAAAAGATCTAGAGAGCTACATAATAAAATTAGGCTTGCACTTCATATTTTCAAAATCTCTCAACATGCTATTGCACATTTGTCGGAAGTTTTCATAATTCGTTGTTGAAGGAGTTCTTAACTACCTTATTCTTGATGAAAGCGCCTCTTTAAGTCTAATTAACTGCAATAGAGTGCTGCATTCAACCGATGTTAGAAAATCTTATTTGCACTCATAACATTACATGAAAATAATATGATTATCTTGATATTAATTTGATTTTTTGAAAAATTGTTTTTGCGACTTTTTTTGTATAAATATATACCTGATTTAATTTTCCCTTCTATTTTATCTTTTATTTTTTATTTCTTAAAATTATCTTTTTTTTTGTTAATTATTTGGATTGTTTTTGTGAATTAATTAATGTTAAAATCTAGGAAGCGTTAAGATTATTTAAGGAAAAAACGTCTAGTGAGTAAGAAGATACTAGTCGAAAATAAAAAAATCAATACAATAGAATTAGATTATGTTTAGTCTGCGATATTAATTTGACATGGTACATAGTATGTTATAAAATAAACGTTCTTACCATTAGTCATGTTGTTTTTTGATCCCTTTGCGAATAATACATAAGAAAATTAAGAAATGAAATAAAAATATATTAAAAATAGATAAACATTAAATAATTTGAAAGCGATAATTATAATTAACCTAAAAGTGTCTCAAGTAAAATTTGATATTGTTACGTACGACGTAGATAGTAAACAGAAGAACATTCCGCGATCTAGAGTTCCTCTCTTTCCCAGTTTGCAGTTTAGCAAATTTCACCAGCGTTTATTCTCATTTTGCGCAAAAGCCGCCGGAAATAATTCTTGATATAAGGGCGAGATATACGTTGCTCTGACAATAATGTCGTCGTCAGAGAGTGTCGATAACTGAGAGTCCTCCGGCTTCTCCTTCACTCTTTCCCCTCCTCTTTCCTCTTCTTTTCTCTTCTCTCTCTCTCTCTCTCTCTTTCTCTTTTTCGCCTCTTTTCACCCCTGAGCATAGGGGTGTGCTTTCCGGGGTAGTAGCCGCGCTATCGACCACTGTCGCAAAAGCCACGCCTTTGCCCAGGTGAGCATTCAGGGAGCTGTTTCCACCCTTCCCTCTAGGGTGGTATAATCCATATACGCGCATGTATACACATGCACGAACATACACATGCACGAACATACACTCACATATGTGAAATATACGCGCGTTCACTCTGGCACATCATAACTAACTTTAATGCAACTCGAGAGAGAGAACGAAATCTTTCGATGCGCTGTATTGCTATTCCGTTATCTAGAAATGAATCTTTTAATTGGAACTTGATTTATACCAATATGGAAATTAATTTAAACTCGTTGTGCTTTATCCGAGAATGTTTGAATAAATATAAATTATGATTTGTTTCTACAGAAAATTATACGAATGATTGCCATACGAATCATGTTAAATAAGAAGAAGAATTACTCTGAGTAATTCAAAGACAAGAAGATTCAAAATAAAAGACAAAGTTTTATTTTATATAATTTAAAATTTTTAATGAAGAAATATTCTTTACAATTGTTAAAATATCTGATATTTAAATTTAAAATATTCCAAACCCTTAATTAATTTTAATGTACCCAATTAAATTTTATTGGATAAAAAGTTATTTCAATATTTCATAAAAAATACTGTGTCAAAATTCATATGTTATTAGATATTGTGCATTAAATAGCGATGTAAATTTTATTTTCCATTTTATGCGTATTTGAAGAGTTTGTAGATTTTTCGTTGCGAATAAATGTGACCTAATATAGCAGCAGATTTGATTTCTATGAATATGCTGGCATTTATTCGCTGGGTGTCTACATTTAACAGGCTTATCCATGGCATAGTAAACGCGCCATTGTGTCTCAATTCGAGTAAATGCTGGCTTACGACTGAGGGAGGAAAGCTGCAGCCGGTGCACTGCGGGATTTCTGTGAAGAAATATTTGGGAGAAATTGAGCGGCAAATCAATGCACGCGTTAACGCCCATCGTGAATGCATCGTGTTTTCATGGAGTTTTCCAGCGGACGAAAATCCTCCGGATAATCACTCGCGTCTCCTACGCGTCGTTTCTTAAATCCTCCTCGCTAAATGCGTTATTGTCCACGTTAAAGCAAACGTTTAAGCGATTGCTACGATTCGATATGTTCAGAAACCATCAATACTTATCGTTTTTATAAAAAAAAAAAATCAAATTTTGCGCAAAAGCGTGAAGTGATTTTTTTTTTAAGTTTATGCTCATTTAATTCCAAAATATTAAAGATCAAATATTAAGATTTTTATAAATTAGTCAATCTTTAATTTATTAAGTCTTAAATTAAAAACTGAGTAATTTATAAAAATCTTAATATTTTATCTTTAACATCTTTTACATTGTCTTCTTTACTGTGTATATAAACATATTATAATAGATCAACTCTATTTCTACGTGAAATTAAATGAGCATAAACTCTTTATTCACAGTAGGCGTACATTAGAGCGTTAATGTGTGTGATGCATTATCTATTCACGACACACAGTTTATTACAATCTCAAGTGTGCTTTCGCGCATTTCGTGGTACGTTAGGACGCAGGAAGAGACGATAGGATCGCGGGAAATATGGTGACAGCGTGTCACCGCCGTCATTGTCGGTGATTCCCGAACGATTTTGTACATGTATCGGCGTAACCATCGGTTAATGGTTTAAGCGCGTGTGCACCCCATTGTCACGGGCGAAATAACCCCGATGGGGCGTGGGAGGATCGTCCGACACGTCCTCGTGAAATTAGGGTTCTCCGATCGGGTGCGTATTGTCCGGCATGGGCTTTTGATCATCCTTACTGTTCTTTAAGAGCTTTTCAAATTTTCATAAATCCCGATAAGTAGAATAGAAAGAATTTGATTTAATTTTTGACATGACAATTAGGTCTTTAGATTACTAATAGATCACACGTCAAATTAAATGTGTATAACAATAAATAGTGTATAATAATCATTACAGCCTGATTCTAAATAAAAATTTAATTCTAATATCTAAATGTTTTATATTCATAGATTCGTCCAGTGAAAAAATTTATTTAAGAATAGGATTTTCCATAATTTTTGGATTCAATTACATTTAGCTTGTAACGATTTTCTGCTTTTAATCTTTAAGTTATAAAGTCATGTAGTGAAAACACCTTGGGCGATAGATACAACGCCGAGTAAATCACGAGTGTCACCGCTGGTAGAAGTGAAAGAAAAAGTTGTCTCATTCTGAAACGGGCAGCTCGTTTAAGCAGATTTAGCCGCGGAACCGGGAAACGTTTAAGAGGGTGAAGGGCTTCGTAAGGAGACTGGCGCAAAGTAGTCGGGATTAAAAGGGCCAGAAAAAAACTCTCATCCTGCTCGGCACGATTCCAATTTTTCCTCTCAATCCCGCTGGCAAAAGGATCTATTGTATCGTCTTGTTGTATCTCGAAACAGCTTCCAGTGAGAATCGATATATTTTTCTGTGACGCATTATACCCTTCGTGTGATTCTCATCGATCGCTGCTGCGAATCACGTAATAGCTTTTCTTGAAACTGTCGGCCACATAGGTCGAGTTACACACTTAGTTTATATACTTCATTTTTTGTTTAGGAATTAATACAAAGAAATTTATAGGGTTTTTTTACATTAATTTTAAGATCTTTATCACGTGTGAAATTTATTTCAACAATGTAAAAATAATGATCGGAGATAACATCTTTTTTGAAAGGAAAAGAATTCTTATAAAGGAGGGGGATATACAATGTCAGTATTTAATAATTAAAGTTAGTTATTTACAGGGTTGGAAGTTAATGTTTTTTTTGAAATTAAGTTAAAGTTAATGGATTATTAAAATTAATGAAATTAAGTTGAAAGTTGAAGGAATAAAGAATTAACTCAATAAAAGTTAAATTAAGATTAAATTAATTTAAGTTTAAAAAAAGTCAATTGAGAAAAAAATTATTTTTGAAATCAGAATATCCTAATTTTTCTTAAAATGAGATTACTTTAAGTAATCCTTACAAATATAGATTATTAGGCAAATTTAATTTTATATCCACATGTAAATTACTTATATATAATAAAAGTCATACCATAAGGTGTTTTTGTCAAAATCTTGCGAGAGAAAAGGGTATATATTTGCATTATTTCTCTTTCTTTAACCTTTATCTAACTTTCTTTAACTTTCTGAAACGACGTTCATGCATGTCACTATATCGACTAGATATTTGTTATAAAAAATATATGTAAAAATTTAGAAAATGAGTGGATGTGCAACTCTTTGTCTACAACAATTCTTCATCTAAGGCTTATTTCATATTTATGTTGCTGAAATATAACGTTTATGATACCTAAAATTAGTGTGATTCAAATATAAGCGGGAATTGACAAAATCTAGCGAATAAATAAAAACTTCCATATAGTGTGATTCTTATCACAGAATTTCTCATCATAAAATCATTTTTTCTAAATTACTTCTCTAATGTTTAAGACTTTATAGAAAAAAAATATTAGCATTAAGAAAGATAGAACAATGTTCAATTTAAAAAAGTTAATAAATTAAAATTTTAAAGTAACTAAATTAAGTTAAAAATTAATGCATTTAAAATTAACTAAAGTTAAGTTAAGTTAAAAGTTATTAACTTTTTAACTTTTTTTTTAATTTTTAATGCGCGCGCGCGTTTCAATTCATTACTACGCAATCCTAGTTATTTAATATAATGTCGTCTAAAATAGAGAATTATTACGTGATTTTCCAAAATGTGTGGCAGTTATATCGCTATTATCTCAACTGAAAATGCATTTCGCAAAGATATAATTTTCATCCGAAAAATATCGCGTTCTCGGAATCGCAAGAGAATACACGCGAATATCGAAGACCTGCTGTTCGAGTCGGAAAAAAAGGATAACACAGAGAGACAGACACGAGACGGTTATATCGACGAGCGTAAACAGCGACAGCGAAGGCGGGTAATAATCAGCAACGCGTTATAAATCCCATTTATTTATCGGAGCATGTGTCAAATAATCCGACAACATGCAGTCGAGCAATGTTGCACATTCTGTAATCCGTTAGGGAAATAAGATGCAATTTTCTTTGCATCTCGCAGGATCACATATATTTTAAATCGAGATTTCGAAGCCTTCTAGAACAGTCGAGAAACAAATCATTTTTTTTTCGAGTATGAGGTCGAATAAGCAATCGAGAGAGGTGAGCGACACTTCTCCGTCGAATCTCGTTACGTTAAGTTGTATAAATCTGACGCGCTCGGAATAAAGACTTTGATTCGAGATTAAGTTGAATCGATCATTGGCGCCGATGGTCATAATCGTAACTATATATCACTGTCCGAATCCCGTAATAATCACTAAAAGTATAACAAATTAATTTTTCAAGACGATATTTTTTCTCAACAAAATATTAATTACGGACCGCTTCTATCCTGGTTGATATGAATCGAAACGCCATCGTGCATATCGAATGTCAATGTTTGGTCACTTAACTATGACTAACGATCTGCTAACTGTCGTTTAACCATAGTTCTGTTTGTTCAATCCACGTTTAATCGTTTCGTGCACGCGTCTCGTTCAAACAAACGACTCGACTTTTCGTTCCCAAAGGATGTAGAAAGCGAAATTTACCCGCAAGGGTGCAAATAGCATACCCTACAAAATTTGTGCCTTACGAAAGTGCGATCTACAACAGTATATTATATATTTATGATTGCTGTTCTTTTATTAGTAATTAAAAAATTTAATTATTGATAAAAGAATATAAAACGTATTAAATAAAGTTTGGCAGAAAATTTAAAAATATTTCGTGTTGAATCCTTAAAAATTATTAGAAAATATTTGATAAAATTAAAATTTTTATTCAAGCAGAAATCGCAACTTCACGTAGCGAATAAATCGATATAAAAGTTTGTAAAAAGGAAGTAAAAGAAACAATTTGATTGACACATCGCATACTGCAATCGAAAACAAGAGACAGCGCGGAAAGGATTCGTCAGGAGGGAAAAACTGAAAAACAAATCAGTTTTCCGTACGGCGCTTTATTGATTAAGTAATCTTAATACATCGCTGGGCCGCAATGTACCATAAAGAGAGCGGAACCGGAAACGATCCATTCTTAGTAGGGAATATGCTTTGTCGGCGGTGGTCGACTCTTGCCGTTCCGAATTTCTGCTTTGATTAATCTACCCCAACTTTTTCTGCCCGTGAGAGAGACTTATCATCTCGACTAGCGATGCACGCTCTCTGGCAAGCTTCCAGAGCATACTTTGCACTCTCAGGTTGCTGTCGTCTCGAGATATCGCGCGGGATGTTACGGGAAAAGTCGACGTGCCCTTATGAATCCCGGCCGTTGCCAAAACGCCGCGACAAGAAAACCGCAAACACCACTGTTATTGCAGTATACAAGTTGTGTCGGAAAGCATCGAGTTTCGATGAATTGCGACAAAAGGAAACTGAAAGAAAGCAATTCGTTGTTTGTCTCTTACAAAATAGCCAAACATGTTGTGATGACGTTTTTCTGGAACATTTTTCGAGAATGTTTAAATCAAAGATCTCGCAAGATAGAAGTACATAGTTTTCTACTGTCAACTTTAGAAGAGATAAATACCGGAAACAAAGAATTTATATGGAAAGAACAATTTGAAGAATAAAGTATTTAAAAATTTAACTAGATACAGATCTGAAATACTTTTGGAGATCAAAATAATTATGTAAGAATTTCAAATATGATAAGCAAAAAATTTAACGTTCTTGTAACCAGTTTAAGTGTCCTATATAATTTATTTTGATCCAAAATTATTTTTTAATCTGTATCTATCTAAATTTTGAGATACTTTAACAAAACCATTCTTTCGTGTATGAAATGTTTCTACATCGAAACTTCTTTAACATAAAACATAAGTCATTGAAACGTAAAGTACGTGACTCTATATCTTAATTATTTTATATATATATAAAATAATTATAAATTATAACTGCGTCACTCTTTGTGGTACACTTAAACACTATTTGAGATTGCAATACGTTTAAGCCAGCCACCGTAAATTAGTCACAAATTGTTGCTGTCAGCGTACAAACCGTGCGTATTTTTCTCGTCTCGTAATCCCGGGGAATTTACACACAATCTCAGGACGCGACGGATCGAGATCCATCTACGGCACGCCCGACAATGTTTGCACGACAACGCTCTCGAGCAACGCCGACGACGGTTCGACCGTTCGACATCCGTCCGACTCCTTTGAAACTCCTAACAGCACAATAAACTGCCCGCGGCGGAAAGTTTTTGGGATTGAAAAAGTTTCGGCCAAACTTCTGCTACCCCTCGACGCGGACGGACATTCAGATTTCCGTTGGACATACCGAGAGAATACCGATCGAACGAGTGCTAAACGCGCCTTTCACTCGGCTGTGAACAAAAACACATTGAACCCGAAATAAGTTAACGTCAATGACTTATTCTCTACGGTATTTTGGAATGTACGTTTCATGACATCTTCTTTTTAGGTCTGTAGATCTAAATAATGTGACCAGAAGACATGTAATGGAAGTTTATAGTAAATATATACCTATATTTGGATAATATACTTTATAATGAAGTTATTGATCATATAATAATTGTTTGTGAATAATATTCGTGAAATTCGAAATTTAAGATAATAATATAAAATGGCATAAATGAGGATGATAGTATATTGATATTTCTGTAAATTATGACTTTATGATTACTGAAAAATGATATAAAATACAGTTGCTCATACGAAGGTTGCTGAACGGCGTGACAGGGGGGGGGGGGGGTGGAAAAGAGCAACGTTGACTCGGAATCGATACCAATTAGGATGCTTCTTCCGGTCACGCGACTTAGCACCCTGGCATAATGTCGGCACGTGCCGCTAGCGTGGTCTTTAAAAAATGGTAAAAAGGGAACATCGCTTCCGGTTCCGACGGCAATCAGAACGGCGATTCGCTGGAACTTGGTTTGATGATCTCAAGGGTTATCAAAGATCATACTGTGCTCTTAGAGCCTTTTGCTACAATTCTATCAAAGCAATTATCAACGTTCACTTGCGAACAGGTTCACGTGAGAACAGGTATGGGAATAGATATCAAAGTAGAATGTCGTTGAATATGTAACTTATAATACAACAAAGCAGAAAATAATATATATATATATATAATTATTTTTTAAAAAAGATTTAGATAGAGGCACTAAAAGAAAAAAAAATGGTTGCATAATTTAATATAATTTATAGTTATTTTTTAGGGTAACTATACTGAAATATATAAAAGATTGACTGCTGTAACAAATTGGATGATAAAATGTGGCATAGCATTTTTAATCTGCTGCAGCAGCTAATTTTTGATTGTATTAGTCTTATCCGCAATATTAGTATAGGCTTTCAATTGGCTAACGCAGTCAAAAATTGACTGTTGCAAACAATTAAAAATGTTATGCGTATTCAGCTAATCTTTTTTTTCAGTGTATGATTAAAAAGATTATATATTTACAATTATTTTAATAATTATATATATGCTATTAATAATAATAATCATACACGTTGCTTAAAAATCCTTAATTTTTCCTTAACATATTTTTTAGTTATTATTAACAAATAAATAGTAGGTTTTAAGAAAATAATTATATTAACAATAATTGTGATAGCATTTGTATACTTAATAAAAATGTTTATTTTTTTTATCATTTACATCTTGACATTTTATTACATTAATATTGAAATTATTATAATTTATAGTACAATTTTTTCACATGTTTTTTCACAAAAGAATTATACATATATCGTTATTATTGTTAACATTATAACAGAAATAATTTAAAGAATGGTTAACTATAATTATTTTATCATGCAATTATTACAAATACCAAAGTTTTCTCTCAATGTATTTTTTTAGGTAAAGAGACTTATAAAAATTAATTAATCAGTGATATATCATGAACTATAAAAAAGAAAATATATATCCAGATAGACTGAATATACGGATATCTTGTTCGCGCAATTCACTGGTCGTAATTTTACGTATTGATACATTTTACGGACCGACTAAGAGAGGCTTGCGATAGCCTCCGCGAAGGGTAGAGGGTTAAAAGAGTCCACGCAAACATCTCTACATTATACGAAATTTCCACCCCACGGAAACCAGCCAATAAAACACCCCCGGAACACGTCGTCCACTCGTTCTCCCTCTCTTCGTGTGCCTATAACTGCATTGTCAAAGTTTTTTTTCGTTTTTTTCTCCTCGGCGACGTTCATCCTCGTTCTCTTTCTTCATTCGTTCTCCTCCACCACCCTCTCTTCATCCTCCTCCACCTCTTTTGTCGTTTTGTATTTTTCCTTTTTTTTCTGGGTTCTCGAAGAGCGCGCACACCCCCTCGATTACATTCGGAAATATTAGGGGACGTCCCGTCGCTCGACGAACTATCAATTTATTTTCGTCTATTGATTGGCATGGCTTTGGCGTGATACACTGACCCTGCGAAATTTTTATCTTCTCGTATGCATCTTCATGATGCTCGCGCTTCGCGATGTAGTTTGATATTTGATAATTTAAATGAACCATTCTGTGCAATGTGCCATCATATAAATAACGATTATTTATAATATATCATTAGTTTTACAATAATTTTCGTTGAACTGTAAAATATTTATTAACAGTATAAGAGCTAAAAACTGTGGCATAAATAACAAATATTTTTAAAGATAAAGTTTGACTAAAAGCTTATTAGGTCAAATCTTGATTTCGTGCACTAAGCGTGCAGTAAAACGTGCTCCTTACCAACCGCGGTAGGTACGTAGAGTAAAAGTCGGTGGACTATGTCCAAATCTATAGATTACGGCTGGTCATATAAATCATGGATTCGGGCTCGGTAGCGGGTTGAATGTTATCTCCCGCTTCCGGTTCGGCGCACCGCCGACATTTCGCGCACATCGCCGTTCGCGCTCGGAATATTCTACGTGTGGGGACAGTTTCGTTTTGTACACAGCAGCAGGAGAAATCGCCACAAAGCATATGCTGCCCGCTGTCCACTCCATTTACCTCGCTACATCATCCGCCGTGATGCGGGACGGAGAGATAAGGGACGCGGAGGGAAACCCTTTGTATCGTCCTGTTCCGATAGAAGTGGAGCAGCGATAGATATTCCTAAGTGCATCCTAATTTATGTCTCATACGGTTCATATACTTGCAATACAATATACGAGATGACCTGCGATCTTCGTGTTAATGGGGTTCTTTGAATTTAGAAAAATTTTATTCTGTCCAAAATTGAGACACTAATAATATATTACGTTAAGCATAAAAAACCGCCTTTCTGCACTTTATATTTTATAGGATCAAGTCGATCAGAAAACAATATTTTATAATTTTTAGTAAACTTTTATTAATTTTAATTTAATATTAAAAATTATCTTACACACAGACATAATTGTGATAAATAATAATTCCCGCGCAACATTTTTACTAAGAAAAAAATTAGTCCTTCAAATTGATAAAAAAATCTGCTATTAAAATTGAGCTTTTGAGTGATTATAAATTTTCAACTTTCTCTATAATACCTACTTAACGTTCCAATTTTAAATTATAAAAAAGATAGAACATACATTTATAAATAGATATAGTTAAATATAATTTATTTATATTTAATAATAGATTATTAAATATAATTTAAATTGTAGAAGGTAAAAATTTTCATGACAGGTTATCGCTTGATAATTCGTATAGATAAGCAATATATTTATTATCGTTTTGGGGATTTTTTTTTGCGAAACTCAACTGATTAATAAAATTCCCCTAAGATATCGATCGTGTTTTACACGATATAATCGGATTAGATATCGCGATTGGAGATCGATTATTTTAATCGCGAAAGGAAATTATAAAATAAAAAATTTGAATTTTCTATCAATTTCTTGTCGATTGAGTGCACGTATGTGGCGTCATAATGCAAATAATGAAAAGTTTTTCTGGGGGTTGCAGAAGTCAAACGTGATCCCCATCGAGACTCGATGGGGCGCCCTCAGGAAATCTAAACCGGTAACAAGATGGCTGCTCGGAAACGGAAACCGGAAGCTTGTCACTCAAGCTACGCGGACTTCCGGCGTGTCCCGAAAAAAGGGAAACAGTTCTAGAACGGTCGAGGAAAAGGGAAAGAGAGAAAGAGAGAGAGAAAAGAATGATATTGTTTCAAATGTATTGTTTCATTATATTCTCTACTAAAAGAAACAATACGGTATTAGAGTGAAATTTTTAAATCTTCTGCCATATTTTTTATATTAATTGTATTTGTAAATGATTATTAAAAATTTTGTAATAGAATTTATGTAACATATTATTAATATTGAAACAAAGCAATTATTATAAAAACAAAATAATTATTGTGCTTTGATATTAACTCGTATTGGTCGAAAGAAATCATTTATTAAAAACTTTAAAATTTATTCAAAAAATTTTTACATGGCAGAATATAAATCTCAAATCTCTCTTTGATTCTCTTTTTTAAATACGTTTTCTTTTTTTAAAGAGATTGAAAAGAGAGAGAGAGAGAGAGAGAGAGAGAGAGAGAGAGAGAGAGAGAGAGAGATAGAGATGGGGGGGAGAGGAGAGGACATGGATTATTGTTTTGTGATAAAATTGATAAGAAGAAACAAACAGAGAAAATTTGATATCTTAAGATCCAGATTTATTAAATATGCTTCTGATATATTAGTTTATTATATTATACACAATTTACATATATACAATTAATCTACAACTAATTAATTAAGGACGAAACATTGGATATTCTTGCGATTACTCGCAATGTTAGGACCTCGCATATATTCTTTGATTACTATAATATTGTAGTAAACATTACTACATCCTGAAACATCACTATATCGGTATAGTACAGGTATATTATTTAAAAATTCAAATATTTTAAATTTAAAATAACGATTTACAAGATTCATTCTAATATCGACAAAATGTTGCTCTCGTACCAAAGTTCTTTTCGTTTTAATCAAACTTTTAATACTTTTTAAATGCGTATGTGTATAACGAAATTATTAACAAAGCTGAATTTATTTTGACAAGGATATTCAGCTATAAAAATTCCGTTTTATATATTTCGGAAATTAATCTCTGTTTCCTTTTTTACGAAAATCTACTATGAGAAATGAAAAATATCGGAAAGTGTAGAATCTTGAAATTATACAGCTATCTTACAGGTATAGAATTTTATCTAGAAAATCTTGCAAAATGTCATATATGCGAATTCTTTGACGATATGAAGAAAAACCGTGCACAGTTTATTAGTTATGTGTGTAAATCGTGAAGAAATATCTATATCGTAAAAATTTTTCGACGATCGAATTAGCGGATCACAATTGAGCCACGAGTCGATCTATTGTGGCAGTAATCCATTCGTGTGATTTATTATCATTCCGCCATGAATGCTTGTAACGTTTTTCATTGGCAGAACTAGTGCGCACTCATTGCACATTAAAGCTGTTGTACACTATTCTAATTTAAATGTAAAAGTGGGATATCTTATTTGATAAAATGCCCAATACGTATTTTATCAAATAGCATAATAAAATGTATTGAATATTTTGCGGTTTTTAATTCGTTTCTATATTTTATTAAACGTATATCTTTATGTCGATTTGTGTACAACGGCTTTAAATTGCACTGAGAGTGCTCTAGTTCTGCCAATGAAAAAACGCTATTTGTTATACGATATCAAGACGTTATGCGTTTTATAATTAAATTGGAATTCCTTGCACTTACAGGATATTCTTTCTCGTGACACGCGTTTTAAGGACTAATTTAAAATCTACATACGTGAATCATTGTAAAGTGTAACAGTTTTGTACAAATATTTTATTTCGTAAGAACGCAACATCGGTACCGTCTAAAATTTCTCTACGCGTTTTTCTTACATTTATTTATAACTATTTATTTATAATTATTTACCTATTCACGTCAAACTAATTCATTAGACGTGAAAGTGATCTTTGGTTTCTGACAATATTCGTTACTGTCTCTAATTCTTTTATAAATATCAACACTTGTAAAAAGTTTCAAGTGGTCACAGTGGATTTTAATTATCTTCTATTGAAGAAATATAGACTTGCAGAATTATGAGATTTATCTCTAATCTGAATTATTTTTCGACGTAACGTTAAATCTTTCGCGCTTGCTTGTACCTTTAACGATAAAATTTTGTCAATTATCGAATTTATCGGTATCAACAGTTTGAAGTAAAGTTTACTTCAAATTGTACATAATCATATATACGTATTAAAGCTACGTATTACGTCGTGAATATAATTAATATATCGCGAACATCGCTCGTCTTGAGGAACATTAAAATTCCATTGTAATATTTTTTCAGAATATAATCGTATATAAGTAGATCAATTAATTCATTATAGTTTCTTTGTTATTATATTTTATGTGCGAGATATATTCGCCCATAAACTGTTTATACGCTACATTCCTTTGCGCATATTTATAAAAATAATAAAATATTTACCAAAAATATATTAGTTTCAATAAATATCTATTGATATCGTAAAACATTTTCTAATTTTCATTTTTTCGCAAATTTTTTTACAAAAAAAGTTGAAAGACATTGAATGAAAGATATATTGAAAGAAAAAGTTAAAAAATTTATATCTAAGAAACATTTCAAATTCATTCAATTTTGAAATATCTTTCTAGGAATGTAGTGACTGATTTTAATTAAGCTTGGGTTCGTTGGACGCGCGTGTTAAACACTCTCGTGAAACTTGTTCCGTAAAACATACGTCAAGCAATTTTACTTTGAGAAGTCCGATTGTATACGTTTCTCGAAATACACCTGATAGTTAAACATGTTGTCAAACTTAGAAATGATTTAGCTTTTCATTTTACGTCTATGTCTGTAATTACGTTCAAGAGGAGATATGCACGAGAAGTTGAACTTAAGAACCAATGTTCCAAAATTTATTCCGTCAATTATTTTCAACTAACACTTGTTAACCATTTATACTTTTTTCTTTGACGATAATATCGATGATGTCATCGATGAATTCATATTATTATTACTATCGCATTATCACGAACCTTCTAACACTTTAACATGTTCAACATCACTGCTATAAGATTATTCATACCTTCCATCTTGAATTTCTTCTTCATCTTTCTTCGTTCTCTTCTCTTTATGACGAACTTCTTGTTCACGACAATATTTTAATGGGATATTGCAATATCGTTTCGCAATAATCATTGATCAGCGTGAATCACCACAGATTCCTCTGGATTGTTTTTATCCTAGTCAGTTCAGTTAACTACTTTACCACCAATATTTCTGTGGTATATATGGCGCCATAGGGACCTGGCCGCTTCCGGGATATGCAGTAGGTTCCATCAGCTTGGATTGGCAGGGTTTGCCATCTCTCACTAACACTGGCACGGCGACTCTTCTGGGTGAGCAGCCGCTGCCACCGGCTTCAACACGTTCACTCGCCGCTCTCTTCGTCTTGTACCTGTGATTCTGGAACCAGATCTTCACCTGAGTCGGCGTAAGGCGAATGATAGAGGCCAAGTGCTCTCGCTCGGGCGCGCTCAAATAACGCTGCTGACGGAAACGTCGCTCTAGCTCGTAAGTCTGCGCCTTGGAGAAGAGCACGCGTCGCTTACGTTTCTTATGCTCGGTTTCATGGGGTTGCGACGTCTCGTTGCCAGTCTGTTGTTCGTCCTCAAAGTCCTGTGACTCTTCGTCCTTCGATGATTCGTGACTGTTCTCCTGTTGTGACGGGAACGACATATCCGAGATTGCCGGGCTCGTCGAGTCTGGTTGTTGAAGAACTGGAAAAGTAAAGGAAAAAAAAAAAAAAAGAAATTAAGATGACATTTTCTTGTATTTTAAAAGATTCTTGTTTTATCGCATTTTTTTCTAATTGATATTAATCTTCTTGAAGTATTATTTGTAGAAAAGTTACATTTTTAACATAATATGAAATAGTATTCAAAAAGAAATTGTTTTTGTAATTAATTAAATTAACCTTGTTATACACTTTTCCGTGAGTTATATTTACGTAGATCATTGATGTAGTCATCAAAATACATAGTTAGATAGAATGACGCAGAAGTATAGTGTTTAGTAATCAACCGACTCAATTACTTGATTGACGTTAACGAACTGCAGCTGCATTTCGATTCAACCGACACCATCGATTGCTCTTAGCGTTGATTACCGGCAGATGCTAGCTTGCATTGATTTTTTAATAGTTCTTCTAATCACACTTTATTCTAATCACAATTAGACAGTTAACTTTCGTAACCATTAATTTATCCTGAGTTTATCCTGAGTTAAATTTGACATGGAAGTTTTTTTCGGATATAAATTTTTCTTTCCATCCCTCTTTTCCAGATATAAATTTTTCTCTCTACAATATGTCTTTTATTTCAATACCTAAACTTTTGTTTCATGACGCTAAATAATGAGAGAATTTATTTAATTAATTATGAAAATAGAAGCGATTGAATATACAAACTGTTATTATAATTCACGATTTAACGCGACATAATGAAAGATTAAATTTAAACAATACGTAAAATATGAAACGATGATAAGGCAAATGTCATTTCGCTGACGCGGTAATTATGCTACGAGAAATATACATACAATAACTTTATTTAGCGAAGTGTGGGTAAATGTTACGACCTGGCCGAGATACTAGCTAATTTCGTGTACAACGTCGGGATACTGGCTTTCGTTGTAGTACAATATGCTTTTGTGAGCGACCCCTGAAACCCGCTTGGGGAGGGTGTGAACCAATATAAAGCCTATTTGATACCCCTGCTGGACCCCATGGGATCAACCATATCATTTTCATGGGAGATTAGATCGTGCTCGCAGTCGTACTGTGATTTCAATTAAATATTCGCCGCCGATTAATGTTTTCAAAGAAAGCTACGCGATGGCGACGAAGGAAGGACTGACGCGTTCTCTTTACTTATTTATCAAAAATGAGTCTTTCTGACTTTAGCTTCGTGCTTATATACACAATTGTATGTATTTTATACTCGAAAAAATATACTCGAACAAATATAAAATATACACTGAGAGAAAAAAAATGGTTGCAAGTACTATAATTTAACTATGATTTATAGTCATTTTTTAGGTCAACTATAAATTTATATAAAATTAATAATAATTACAATGTAAAAAAGGCTATAGGAGTTGACGCTGATTATAAAAAAGTGATAATTTTTAATAATAATCAAATATAATATCTGATACATATAAGTCTTGAACGTTTCAACTCTATTTCGAATCGTCTTCAGCAAAACCCTCCATTCATTAACGCAAAAAAAAATGAGATATTGCATCGCAAAATAATTTTTTCATTGGATGGAGGGTTTTGCTGAAGATGACTCGAAATAGAGTTGAAACGTTCAAGGTTTATATATGTATTATAGATATTATAATATATTCGATCATTATTAAAAATTATCGCTTTTTTATAACCAGCGTCGACTCCTATATCCTTTTTTACCTTGTAATTATTATTACTAAAGGAGTCTATAACTAGATATTAGTTCTTTAAATTGTTGTCATTGTTAATTATAAATTTATAATTGTTTCAACCATACACATTATAACTGTTTTAATATTAAAATGTGATCATTACAACTATAACATCATGCATTAAGATTTTCCTTATCATATCTCTTAGTTATTATTATAATATAAATAATTAGCAAATGTTAAAAAAATAGTTATATTCACTATGGTGATAATTGTATTTATAAAAATGGTTATTTTTCTTTATCATTTATATCTTATAATATTTTACTATTAGGTGTTGGAATTAATTCGTAGCGTTTTACAAGTGATGGGAAGTACTTTCATTAATGTATTTTTTAATGCTCATGTGAAATAAATAACATTCTTTCATTAAAAAACGCTACGAATTAATTCCAACACCTAATATATTAATAGTTTAAGTTATCATAATTTATAGTACAATTTTTTCATATTTGAGGGAACTATGCATGTAAGGTCATTATTACTAATATTTTTTTTATCTATAAATAATATAACCATAAAACTGGACTTCCTAACCATAGTTTTTTTAACCATGTAATAGTCACAAGTATCAAATACTTTCTATGTATATACAATTGCTGTTATTTGAACTTGAACTTGTATATCGAGAAATTTAGTGAGGAGAGTAGATCAATTTAGATTTAATCTAATCTCTTTCTTAATATAAAAATAGAGATAGAAGAAATTTTTCATATTCTGTTTGAAATTATAACAAATTTAACGTGACGGACGATAAAAGAATCTAACATAAAAGAGTCTAGCTCGTACAATTTTTCAAGATTTATCAGACCAGGATATTTAGCGTTTAAACTTTTTATAAATCAGCTTCGAGAGAATTTAGTGTAATACGCTATCCACTGAACAATGTAAATGTCTGATATAAAAGAGATCTACTCAATCGTGCTTCTCCCCTCTTTATCTGCTACAGGACCGCAATTATTCGCGCGTGATGCGTTTCTCAACGGTTTGACACGTTGCCTGAATTTTTCGCTCATGCAAACCGTGGCTACGGAAAAAGGAGACGGTAACGCGGGATAGGTCGTCGACGAATTTTTTGGGCGTGACGATACCGATTCATTTGGGGGGTCGGGGACACAAAACCCCTCTCTCGCATCTGTCCCCGATTCAACATCTGTCCTCTTTCGCGGACCAATCGCTGTGCGGTACCCACGAGGACCTTTTACAGAACCATTAGATCCTGCTTAACCCTCACGGACCAATTGTAGGGTGCTAAATAAATAAGGGTTTCTATCTCGCACCCCCTTCCCCGTCCGCCCGCAAAAGCGCGTGTGCTTTCTGCTGCGTATCAGTGAGGAATGGGGTGAGAAAACTTGCGTCTTAAACGATAGTGCAGCGATCGAAGATGATTAGATCTCATTCCTTAGGTTGCAAGTGATTTGGATAATGCAGTTAATATAATTTATTTATTACGCGCATTTTCTTTAAAAGATTAACTCTCTAAATTTCTTGGAGTGAAATCTCACTCCTAAAGATTGAAAATGCTGCATAAGACTATTGAAAAAGAGTAAAAATATATATACTCTTGAATAAGAGTGACAGATTTTTTGGAATGAGATTTTAATCTTTTGGAGTAAGCTTTACTTTACAAAATGAGTAAGATTCTTCTTTTCTTTGGAATGAATCTTATTCTAAAAGAATGAAATTTCATCTTAAAAAGGAGTGACTATTTTCATTCTTTTCACTGAGAGAAATGTTTTGTATGAAACCAAAGTTGTATTACACAAAAACTTTATTTGTTGATATATGACTAATTAAATCGTTGGTTACTACGACGATATTAATTTGTGGAATTTACTAAGTGAACTTATAATTTAATGATACAAAACTGTTTTTTATGATATTTATAGGTTTTTTGTGTAGTTAGAAATAGAATATTTTATTACTGGAATAAAACAATTACATAAAAATAATATATAACTCTCATTTTCTACAGATTGAAATTATGTTTGACATTTTTGAACTTCCTTAGCTTAGCAAAGGTATACAATAGATTTAAATTTTTGATTACCAATCGCTTTAAAAAAATGATTGATACCATGAGTGGCGAGAGCCGAAATTAGTCTCTAATTTTTCCGGCTTTATACAGGTAGATGTCGAATTTTTCTTACGAGAAGACAAGTCATCTTTGACAGCTCCGCGAAACACTTGTCGCTCTATCATAATGAATTATTTTGTTGAAATTACTAAAAGAATATTTATTTTGTAATGGCAATCAAATTTTACATTATTATTTACAAAACGTAAGTAACCAAATAAATTTGTACTATTAAATAAAAAAATTTTATTCATTCTAACAAATAAATATTATATTTTATTGTTGCTATTTTAACAAAATAATTTAATCAGCCGCTTGTGAATAATTCTCTCTTTTTTTTACCATTACTATATCTTTTTTCTCAGTGTTGAAGTAAAATGTCACTCCAAGAAATTTAGAAAGAATAATTATTTCTTAGTACAATTAAATATACACTTTCAAAATTATGCGATGGATTTTAATAATTTTGCTGCCGCGTATGCTCTCGATTTATAAACAATTGAATAAAGAATAATTATATTTGTTCGCTCACCATTCACCTCCTCCAAGGGTTGAGATAATGTTGTTGGTAATGCCGGTCCAGTTGGCCATCCTAATAATCCAGGTGGAGGCGGTGGTAGTGTACCCCTGTTCAGATTAGCGTGCATAGGTTGCAACATGGCGGTTGTGTGCTCCAGAAATTGCTGGTAAGCCGACGGCATGTCGGTAGCCGTTGGTAAGATCGTCGTGGTACCTAGAACACAAAATTATAGTAAATTTATTAATTTTCTTCTTTTACACTCAAGCAAAAATGTGCGTAGTAAAGAAATTTCTAAAACTTTGAAATTTTTTTGATTTTAAAATTACATTAATTTAATTAAGGTGAATTTTTTTATGAAATTAATATATTCATATTTTAAAATGATAAAAACTGTACTATTTTGTAAATTTTGTCAGTTTTAACTTGCAACAAATTAATACCAGGTATATTTTTATAATTATATTTAATTAATATAATAAAGATAGCAAATATTCTTCTTTATTACTAGTTAATCTAATTTAGTTAATTTAGTAATCTAATAATTTTGATATTACCTTGCACATCTGGTTCTTCTTGCGACGGTTTGGCATCGTTTAATTCCAAAATGTCGCTGATGGCAAAACCAGAAGTTCTAGCCGGCATTTTCATACTTTCCAATAGCCTGTAACAAAAAATTACATAACTGCTATAATTTTAGCCTTGAACAAATACTGTATATATAAATGGTGTTAAAAAAAAAAAATTTTGATATTTGTTATATAGAATTTTCATAAAAAATAAATTGTAAAGATAACATGCACTTGATTTTATACATCACGAATTTATGTGCACTTTTCGATTCGTAAGATTGTTAATGCAATCTTACAGCTTTGTTCACATGACAATACGTGCTTATTAAATCAGTTCTTCCTAATCTCTCGAGATACAGTAATGAATAGATTGATATGTTTCAAGTATTATATTATACTTATCAGCAATTAATTAATATATTACATAATTTTAATTTTAATAAACGTATATATCGTATATTCACAGCAAGTTTGAATGGAAGTTAAAGATAGATGTGTTTTGCGAATGGATTTTGCGAGGATTCTGCGTTGGACAGTCAATACAAAACTCCCTCCTTGACGGTAAGATTTAATTTTCGATCGTCACTGGTTTCGGAAGCTGTGTGACGACCGTCAAAAAGCCACCGTTCTTTTCAGAACCCGATTAAAGAAATGTCTTTAAGGGTACAATACCTGCGCGCGTTTGACTACAATCAACCTGTCTTCGGACTTGTGTATAGAAGTAAATTTTTGGACCCGCTACTAAGCCATACGAGCCATTATCGCGTCACGTTTGGCTAGACGTTCCAATATATTCCCAGCACGAAGTGCGGATGCTTCGATCTTCTTTGGAATCACACATTCTTTTACAGACTGCCGTTTGAAAATTTGGGTGGATACAAGAAATTTGCGAGTTGAGATGATAATTATTTAATATAATTTTTCGTTATGTTTTAACTCGGTTCAATTTTCAGTTACGAACGTGATTTTAACTACAACGACGGTTTTTATTTAACAGAGTTTTATAATGCAGAGAGAAACTTAATAAGTCTAATTTATTTATTTATTTTATTATGCTATCTTGATTTAATTATGTAAAAATCAAATTAAAATATCAGAAAGATGATGCCGGTGAATTGAAGTTCTTATAAAGAGCCGATAATTATTTGAAAGTTCCAGCGTTGAAATCGCTCGCGATTTCAATTTCTTTTAATTATAATATTTTTTACATTATTTGAATTTTATTATCAGAAAATCATTATGATTTTTGTCACTAAAGAGTTTCTCTTTATACAATAAAATTTCAATTATTCAAATTAGAGAGAGATAATTCAGATAAACAATTGCTCCAAATAATCAGTCAACTACAAAAAAAAGAATATATGAAATTTATATATGATATCTTATATTTTGTGATATCTTGTTTATTGTACGATATTTATAAAGATAACAAGATAAAAATTAGAAATGAACTTCTATATGTTTGTAGATTCCAAACTACTGATATTAGAATTATTAATAAAATCAACAGATATATAAAGTACATGAACAATACAGATATATAAAGTACATCTGAACATAATGTGTGCTTGGGCAAATTGACATAAATGTGAGTTTATTTTTATTTCTTACATTATTTCTTAGATCCGGATAATCTTAATGATAACAGCCATTGCTAAACATTGTTTGGACAAAGATTAGAGTGAGAATTGAATTACAAATACAGTAATAAAAGAACTAAAATAAGTAATAGACTTCGAAACTTAAATTTTAAAGCAGAACTATTTTCATACATATTAAAAGTATTAGAAAAAATACTTTTATTTATCAAGATTTATAGTTCATAGTATTTAGATCAAATTATACAATTCTGATTCTCTCTCTCTCTCTCTCTCTCTCTCTCTCTCTCTCTTTCTTTCTCATGTATTGCATTATATTATATTATGTAATATATTATATAAATTAAATGCAATTGAATTATATATTATCTTATATAGTCGTTGCATCGCCGAGAACTTAATATACGTCTTGTCATGTAAACATAAAGTATTTAGTGGTGATTTTTTGGTGTTGAGTGTATGTTCAATCAATAAGTGTTCTAGTAAATATCAAGGATATCGAGAGCCAATCGGATATTCAACGATATCGCACGATAATAAGCGATATATCTTAATGAAGGTAATAAAGTCACGCGTAAGTACTCGAGGGTCATAAAAATCCATAAAGATATTTAAAAAATGACATTACGATCAACAAATCCAAGTTTTTTTTTCAATTTATCTATTAGAAACTTGATTATTTCTTATATATTATTTATATAAAATTTAATAACTATGATATGTTCTTATAATCAATTATATAAAGAAATTTTTATTTATAATGATATATCTAATAGGTGCAACGATTCTCTTATTATTGTTTTAAATTAAATAATTTTAAGAAAAAAACTAAAAAAGTAAAAGGAACTAAAAACACATCAATCTTATATTTATTTTATTTACCTAGTGTTTAATGCAAGTTGACTGTACCAGACATGATTCAAAAGACTAGCCGAATACGGTAGTAACGGCCAGGGTAAAAGCTTATTCTTATCTGCCATTTTGAGAAGATTTTTAAATTTATGATTTTTATTTTTATTAGCGTCGATACATGTTACACTCTTTAACGACGACACATATCAAGGTTTAAAAAAATCTCTTTTAATTCATCACGTATTTGTTTTTAACCCTTGCTTTCTTATCTTTTTCAACTGCTCAATAATCAGAAATTGAAATTAAGTTCTTTTCGTTTAATAATTTAGAAGATTTCTTCCTCTATCTTTCTTTTTACTCCTTCATTTCATTTTTCTTCTTTCACCTTCACTCGTTTTGCATAATACGGATGAAAATTGAAATTTTTGTCTTCTATCTTCCACGCGTATAGATCTTTAATTTATAATTTACCTGTTCTTACTTCAAGAAAATTAACGGTGCATGTGTATTATATCTTTTCTATAGTACATTCTTTATTTCGATCGGCTTTTATAGAAATCTGTCTGGTCTCTTCTATTTTTCCACGATTGCAGCTGCCCATGATATTTTCGGTTCTTTTTTTCTTGTTCACTTTCTTCTATCTTTGTCACACAACACTGTCATCTCTATTTTAGCATAAATAACTGATTTTTCACACAATGGCAATTCGGATATGTGCAACGAAAGTCTAGCACATATATCCGAATAATTAGTCCGATTAATCCAATCACCGATTCTTATGCCGTTTTTTCGAGACACTCGTCAATTATCGGTCGTCAATTATCACTAGCACTAATAACTATTAATGGATTACGCGAAAGGCGACTCTGCTTGAGTGGCATGAAAAGCAGGCTACCGATTCCTTTTCGGAGCTGCTGAAGGACTCTCCTTGTAGTTTTTGAGTGTCCTCGACGAGCACTTGACGGCTAGTGTTCCCTACCTCGAGCAGTTTCGCTTGTCAAGCACCCTCAAAGCGCAGGGCGGGTTCTACGTGGAGGCGGGGATTTCTCGTTCATCCCTCCAGTTCGTTCTCCTCGTCGCGTATCCCTCCCTGCCATCGACACCCGGCTGTAACTTGGGAAAGCTTTTTCACGGCAGAAGCGTCGAATAGGAGATTTTTTTTATTGTTGTTATATTTAGAAGTCTTATTTAAAAAATAAATACAATGATAATAATATATCTCTGATGAAAAGTTCGATTGTTTTATCTTATTTAAACAGCAAGTAATTTATTAAAGTTGTAAACTGATATTTTTAAATGTGTAAAATAATTCATTTTTGACAATTACAAAGAAAGCAAAAAGTATTCGTAAATTTTTCAAGATATGATTTATTGCGATCATACAGAGACCATATCAGCAACTAAGAGTTCCTTATATATGAAAAAATTTAACTTTTTTGAATAGCACAATTTGATATAATCTTTTTTTCCAAAATATGATTTGATATGTAACTTTAGCAAATTGTTTTTGCTAACCAATTCTAAAAATTCTAAAAATATTTATCGCTATATTTTTTCATGGAAAATGTGCCATATTAATTTTTTATATATGTTAAAGTTTCACACTTGTGATATTCTAGCAAAGTTTTGCCACTTTTAGCGATCTTATATGGAAGGATATCCCTTGCTCGGGAGACTCCGTGCGACTGGTAATGTTACCGGGGCAAGTTGCCGAGGGGTGGAACCGTCGGCCAACCAATGGGGTAGTCGCGTGTCGGGAAACCCTCGCCCGACAGCCCGGGGGTTGATTTCAATCCAGCTCGGCGAGCGAGCCAATCGCCGGGCTTCATCGATCAGGAGGCTTTTTACACCGAGAGCATACTTTACGTCGAGTGTTAATGTGAAAGAGCATTAGCGGTGCTTTTACCGTGTCATTTCGATTTTTCACTTGCACCCGTTCCCTCTATCCCCGCCCTATTTTCTCCCTTTCCTCTCCATCCCTCGTGGCACTCAGATCGCTGCCTATTGATACGTAAAACTGGGTTAGAAGCGTGGTCGCGACTTACGGGTGAGTGTTACACAAATGCGAACGAAATATACGTATGATCAATCAGCTCACTGTCCTTTTTTAAGGGCTTGTTTGCAAAAAACCGAATGTCGTCAATTCGAGTATAATTGAAAGGACAAGAAACTAAAGGAAGTATATGCTTAATTTTATGAAATTATTCCCATAATAAAATATCGTACATTATTAATTTAATAATACGATAGGTAATTAGTATATTAAATGAAATCTTATAAATTCTCTGAAATTGAACTTTCTATATATTTTACAGTTCCATACAGCACAGAACTTGTAGTAACATTATTGTAACGTTTACTTGGTACTGTAATATTGCTGGAACGTTGCAATGTTGCTGCAATATTGCTGAAATGTATGGAAATCCTGTGCTATGTAGAAATCACCTGTCTACCAGATATGTATTTACTAAGTTCAGTAATCATATTGAGCGAATTTATTATTCTTTCAATTGTGATTCTTTCAGGTGCTTCTTACTAAAGTAAGAAATTTCAATTAAAAAATGCGAAATCAAATGAAGATGCTAATCTAAACCTGTAATCGAAGAAGTAAATGGACGGAGTAATCAAATAAGAAGTAAAATTTGTTGCGACAGGTAAATAAATCAGACTGCCAGCATAATTTGGACGAAGAGTGTGACGGCTAATTTTATAGTGAGACATTTATTACGTGCGCGTTCCGTGACGATCAGGTCTCTTTTTTTCCCTGATAATCATGATGCTCGCGCGCGTGAAAAAAAGACATAATGCGCAACGACAAGGCTCTGACCTGATTTCTTTTTTATATCCACCCACTCAGTTATTATTCGCGGACACGCATTTATTACGTTGACGTGGTAGATAAAGTCGGTTATTTTGCGATTATCATTTGGCCTAACACGTATCATCATCCGTCGCATAAAAATAATTTCGGACCCTGCGATTTAATCAAATCGAATTCGCTTCGACCTTTTTTCACGACATTTTGATCGCAGATAAAATATTATCACGGTAATACCGAAGCCATATTACATGTCAGGATCGTACAGTATTATTGATTACCAAAGATGTCAAGATATTGTCGTGCGATGCAAAATATTTTGCAATATTTTTCGCGTAATATATCGCATATATCACACGGAGAGAACGATGAAGGATTTAAAAATTTAACCAGATACAGATCTGAAAAAAAATGTTGTCAGATTATCAAAATAATTTTGTAGGAGCTCAAGCTAATTACTAGAATGTCAAAACTTTTTGCTCATTACGCTTGACTTTCTACATAAAAATTTTGATAATCGAACAAAATTAGATTTTTAAATTTGTATCCAGTAAAAGTGTCCTCTCCATGTATTTTATAATTCTAAGGAGAAAATATAAATGTATGTAAAGGACATAAAAAGTATAAGAAGAATAAGATTTTTATGGTGGGAAAATGTCTCAAAGAATTTCGCAATCCACGTTCTTTGGGGTCCCTAATTTATCTTAAACATTTCTCAATATGGTTAAATTTTAAGAAATATTTGGGTACTCCATTTTAAACAGGGGATCTCCCATACTTTTGATCTCCCAGTTCAGCCGACTCTTCGAAATTGATGATTCGTCGGACTCGTTGGTGTCGTTGAATGGAATCGCAGGTTGTATCCAATCGCAAGAAGAGAGATGCGCACCTGAATGCGAGCACTCACAATAAATGCACGCGACGGTAGCATGCTGGAAAAATGGGGTTTCGAAAAGCGCGATTCGAGAAACGTGGAACAGGTAAAAGGACAGCAGTGACGATGGGGCGAGTTTCCGGTTTATTCAGACCGGTCGTCATACAATCGCGCGGCTCCACCACACAGAAAGTCAAAAAGTGCGGAAGAGGGTGGACCCGACTTTTCTGCTGTTCTCATAGCCGCGTCTTGGTCAAATTTATAATCTGGAAATAAAATCTAACGGCTACCGGAAAGCAGGAAAACACTTGTATTATAATGGTCAAGATGCTGACTTTTAGTTATTTTATATCTGAGTTACTAACGTGACGGTTATGTACTACAAATTATACCATTTATAATATGTTTATAATATAAATTTGTAATATACATTGTAAATGATATTAATGATAATGATTACTTTTTATTTTATGAAAAATTCTGATAACTTAAATAGAAAATATAATTCGTTATAGATTGATTTGTATTTAAAAATTTACAAAGTACTTAGAAACTGATTATTATTTTCGGTGATTGGTGTTACATAAATATTTAATAAATAAAGGATTAAAGCCCTACAGTGCAAAAGTTGAAGCAACAATGCTGCAACATTGCAGCAATATTGTATGTTGCAGCAGTATTGCACCGATGTTGCTGCAAATTCTGTGCTGCATTCTATAAAATAGATTATGATGTAATTGATATCGATATTGTAACAGTTTTGTGTAACATTAAGACAATTATTAAAATTATTCATACAGTCTACCATAATTTTATAGAAAAATATTGCGCGTGCTATAAGACCTTTATTGTTAGTTTATAAAAGCTCAGAATGGCAGTTTAAGAGCTCAAAATGATACGTGCATTGCATCGTCTAACTCGGTTAGAATCGTGTTCAACACGAGAAAGAGACCCGCGAGACGTCCGTCGTTTTTCTCGGATTTCTCCTTTCCCCTCGATCCGCTCCTTGTCCAGGAAGTTCCGAGCGTTGGCGGGAAAAAATGGAGAAGTCTCGAGCTCTCGGGGCAATCGAGCAACATTTGCCGAGCTCCCACGACTGTTTGGCGATAGCTGTGCCAACTTGTTTCGAGCACGCAACCCAATTTGTCTGCGTCTCATTGTTTTACTGCTCTCTCTCCCGTCCCCCGCCGTGGATAGTAGTCGCTTCACCGGTGCAGTTGTGCCCGCAAATTATTGCAACCCTCCAATGATCGAGTGGAGTCTTCCCGAGTTTTCTAGTTTAATAACATTTTTGAACGCACAAATTTGCGTGAATGCAAACAATATGACGGAGATTTAACTCAATATTTGGAAATACTATTCGGTATTAATTTATTTGCAATACTTAATACGTTCATATATCCCAGTGAGAAATGACAACGGAATCGACGTTGATTTAATAATTTTGACATCGAATTAATATCGATTCAATGTCGATTCCATTGTCATTTCTCATCTGGAGAGATAAGAAATTTTTATTTGAGGGAAGATATAAATCATATTTTAGCCAAAAAACAGCATCATTTTTAGGTACTGTATTACTTATTGATATTACGTTAAAATTAATTTGAGTAATGAATATTAAGAGTTATAAGTGTAAGTATTAAAAGTGTTAAAAGTATATTACATCATTGAAATTTTATATTTCTTTTATTTCAATTCTAAATAAGTAGAATCTTAATGCACATTATTTTATTAAAGGCACATACTTTAAGTTTTTCTGCGACTAATTGATTTTATCGCTGACTCAACCCTCATTTTTACGTTGTAGGGATCGCTCTGTCTTCGTATTAGTACTCGTGATTCAAACCCTTAGTAAAATGTAGCAGTTAACAGTTTATCGCTTATTGTTGCGGTACACAGAAGTTTACTGCCACTAACTAGCGATTCAAATTAACCAGGTGGTCCAACGAAGACCCTTCTCATTCTCTTGTTCTGTCTCTCTTCCTTTTTATTCGAAATGGTCGGCTGCTGTTTTGATCGTTTTTTTATATTCTTTTAAAAATCTCGAAAGTACTTCTGAAATGCTTGTGAAAATCTGACAAATAAATTCATGTCTATGATCAATAGAAAATCATCGGAAGATCTTAATCGAGTTAAAGGGATAGTTTTTTCAAACAGCAGATTAACTCGGATGGTTATTCTGTTAGACCATTCATTTTTTATACTTTTAAACACTATAATCAGTATTTTACTGTTCAACTTAGGCTACCGCTTGATGCTAAGAATGCTTTGAAGCATTTTTTGGTCAATTAGTAAAATTCTTTCTTTCGATTGGTTAATCAAATCAAAATCTTCGAAGCATTTGTAGCGTCAAGTGGACCATATCCTTAATGTTTAAATAAATAAATAGATTCATTCAAATACATTTTGCAAATTTTTCGGCAATAAATTTGTACTCTGGCTATTGTACGTGATATGAAATTTATGGATAATAACTCGGAGATATATATCAACAGAATCTTTGGAACAACAATTGGATTTATTAATATGGATTAATTAATAAGAAGTTTTTTGTATTTCTAATAATGTTTAATAATTATTCAGTTAAAATTTAATAATTTTGATTAATTTATAATTTTGTTTATATTTATATATAATATTTTTATATATTATTATATTAATATTTACATGCTAATTATTAGATAGTGAGTATATAATAAGAAATATAATATTAGAAAAAAAAAAAGAATATTATTTTTTAATGTCAGCAGGTATTCTTTTCACCTCAAATCGTCAGGATTGGAGGGAGACGTAGGGTCGAAGCCTAGTTTCGTAAAAATACTTGTCGGCCGAGTGGCCACTTGACACTTCGGATCTTGTCGTTTTTAGAATTCGGGTATACCGGAAATCGGAAAACGTGCTATATTGAATGACCATTCACCCATTTTGCTGGATATCTCACCATTAACATCACAATATCGGTACCTGCTCTGATGTAGCAGTCGAAAAGAAAAACACCTGAGGTTGTGCCGACGATCCTTGTATTTTATTGCTGGTACGTGAAGAGGAAAAATTTCCGTTAAGTTTTTCGAGTAACCCTGACCACCTCAGAACTGAACTTTTTTGTTCGAGATATGATACTGCATTTACAACGTAAATAATTTCTTACAAATATGCGTGTGGTCATTCATACAGCAAAGATCCAGTCCTATGAATCCAGAGAATGATTTTATGTCCAATGAATGTCATAAGAATATTTCCAAGATATTTCTCAGATAAAGTATGCTATGTTAGTGTGCTATGTTTGAACATTAACAGTCGAGTATTATTATTTAATTTCAGATTATGAAAATACTCTACCTTTCTCTCTTTCTCTCTCTCTCTCTCTCTCTCTCTCTCTCTCTCTCTCTCTCTCTTTCCCTTTCTTTGTCTCTCTGTAAGATATCACTTCAAGTGGCTATTAAAGAGCATAGTAAATTTGGATAAACTTGAAAGGTTCTGAGAAAGACCGAAAAGGTCTTCTCTTTTCTCAAATTTTTTTTCCACATCGAGATAAAAGGACTGTATATGGCTTATTGTAAAAAATAACAATATCATCATGTATATTTTATGCTCAAAAATCTCTTTATGAGCAATGTTTTAAATAATTCTCTTCTTAAAATTCACAACTTCTTAAAATTTATTATTTCGTTGAATAACTTCCATACTTCACAAAATTTGACATAGTATAATAAATAATTAATCAGGAATGGGGGGGGGGGATAATGCATTATTTATAACGCCCCTATTGTTACTGCCTCTTTGTAATAATGATATGATAAAAACATCACGATCTTTTTATGACAATAATAAAAATATTAAATAACATTAAACGAATTAATATCGTATATTAATTTAATATTAAAAAGTAATTGATTTTTTATGTCATTATTTTTTGTAACACCATTATTTGCAAGGATGAAAAGTAACGTATTACTTGTAACATAGTTACTTTTTTTTAATAACGATTTGATATTGCAATAATTTTTTTGACGTAATAACTTCAGAATTGGAACAGTTTGATTTACTCTTATATTACTTTTCAAAAAACCATAACGGTGTTACAACAAGTAACATAATATTTCCCATTCTTGCAAATAATTATCTTCAAAAATGTAAAAGTGATATAAAAAGTCAATTACTTTTCAATATTTATATTAATTGCGTTTAATATTATTTAAATCTTATGCTTTTTTAAATATTTTTAATAAGCAGCTGATAAAAGAGTGGAATATATTCCGCTTTAATTGCATATTAGATAACAATTTCCATTGAACTATTTTCATTGAAATTTTTCCTTCTCGAATGACATATCTTATGGTTATAAATAATGAAAAAAAGATAATTTTAAAATATTTAATATTATTATAAATAATTAAATATTAATTAATAAAAAAGCTGTGCTCTTTATGCTGTCGCTTGAAATACTTCTCTCATTATGATATTGACTGAAAGAAAAGCCGGAGGAATTTGGCGGAAATGGATCGAAGAATATCTTACGTTCATTCATAAAGTTGCCACAAAGGGAGTGATAGGCCCTGCAGCATGAATGAACGTAATATTTAACTTAGCTTTGACCAGACGACGGGTAAATCTCCAGGGTCACTTCTTTCTTATTCAAGAGGTTTGTTGAGAAGATTTCTTTTCCACAAAGTAAGACCCTCGTTCGAGTCGCATGTCGTTAGACACGATCTGAACTTGGCATGGCTCGTTAAAGCCACCGACGTCGTTCAAGAATCGCTTAAGATGTTATTGTAAGTATAGTAGAATGATGATTTTTCTTTTTTATAGTTTTCACAGGTAGTGAAAGTGTTCTCGTGTGAAATGTTAAAGCACTCTCAAAAATTCCAGTTTTCCTTTAAACGCATTTATAAAGTATGTGAAAGCTATTACATTCCAAATCGGATAAGTTGAAGACATTGTTATACTACATAATAGAAAATTAAAGGGTAAAAATTAGGAAAAGCACAAAATATTAAAGATTAACAATCTGAATTGACTTTAATTTTAATTAAAACTTTAATCAATTAATCTAAATTAATCTTGAAACCCTTTGAAAAAAAGAGTAACTCAACATACATTTGATTTCTATTATTTTTGATATAAGTATATATATTACAGTAGAAAAACTTTTCCCCGTTTCTATTAGCTACACAGTTTTTATCGGTATATCCAGCTGTATAAAAACAATTAAATGATCGTAGGAATAGAGCATGTATAAAAACAAGAATTAGATGGCGATATTAAATTAAATAATTGTCTATTCGGTGATGCTTTGATTCGACGATCTCGCGATCTCGCAGGTGCAACGAACGAAGGAGGGAAGGAGAACCATACATCGTAGCTGAATACGATTAATCCGAAATTTATGATGGAAACCAACAGGTGTCGGCATACCGCACGGCCCTTTCGCTCCTCGTGTGTGTCCCAGTGTGTAACAAGGCGTACCACTCTACGCCGAAGGATTCGCCTAACCGATATGCGTGACTGCTCTTAAACGTTCGCTTCCGGTTTCCGGTATTATCGGCTTAATCAGATATGTTAATTGCCCGCGCAAATACGCGGAGATCGAGTAATCCTTTTAATATTTCGAGATCAACGATGAAGACGTTTTCGTTTTCATAAAATAATACATTAAATGTGTGTTGAAATTTTACAGAGCATGCTTCTTATCTCTTCTACCTCGATAGATTAAATATCTGATAGATTCATATTTTTTAAGACGTCTAATTTATTTGTAGATAACGTTAAATTTATTATTGTGAGGTTTTTAAATTTTCGATTTAAAGTGACAATTTTCAAATTAATTTATCATGTATCTTATAGCTAGAAATTAAAGTTATTGTTTAAAATCTCGTTTTAGTCGCTAACGCAAAAGTTAAAATCAGCTAAACATTGCTATTCTTAACTATTATTTTCCACACAGAATATTATATCTCTAAAATCTTTTTCGCTATTTTTTACCTGTAATCCTCCTCGTTGCTGACATAATCGGGCGGTATCAAATGCCAAGAAGCGTCGTAACAATCGTCATATCCGGCTGCCATTTTTCTTGTTTTTTTTTTTCACCAAATCGATTAATGAACGTGCTCGTTTCTGTAGCCGACACAAAAAGTTGAAAAATATCCCGCAGCTTTTCCGGTCAGAAACGTACCTCCGACAGCTGATTCATCGAAAAGACAGCCGAAAGAATTCTTTGATGACTTCGAATATTGCTTCAACAAATAAATCTTTTTTCTCTCTCTCTCTCTCGGACGCGATAGATCCGCATTTCATGCTCACGTTCCTCGAAAATCCGACGCGAATTTCGTAAGGAGGATCATCTCATATCTTCCTGCGACACGAATTCTATTTTCCGAACTTAAAAAACAAAGCGCAAGAAGGGAAATAATATTGATATAATGTGGATTACCTTACATAGCTTCAAGAATTTCTGAAAAAATTTATTTACAAGCATTCATCGACGTTAAAATAAATGTAAGGAACTAATAATAACGCGACCACCAATTGTCGGAATATGAAAAAATTTTTCTCGATAGTGAGATCTGTTCACAGAAAATTTTCACTTTTTTTTGACATTCTTGCGCATCTATCAAATATTTGTTGAAGAAGTGATTCGACACTCGAAAGAGGAATTTAATGAAAATTATCGTGGAAAATAACACCGAGATTATAACTCTCGTCCAACTGGTGATATAGCTTTACTGAGAACTTTGTGGTAATATATCGATCACCTATATATTGTATCAAAAATATGGCTACCTGATAGGAGCTCCGGCAACCTTATCAGTGTGATAACACCCTACATAGATTAGTTTGACTACCGCAAATCATAACGTCGAAAGGGGCCAAAATATTATCAAGTTTTCTCGATCTCTGATGACGCATTTGCATCATTATTTCCCCCTGTTTTATGTTTTTGATTACATTTCCAAAAAAATCAATTTTTTTGTCTTATATGTAATTAATCCATTATTATCATGAATTCACAAATTAAAAAGCATAATAGCTTTACGAATATAATAATTTTGTTTATGCTATTAAGTAAAACACTATTCTCTCACGTACACATTGTATATATAAATATGAAAGATATATTATAGATAAATATACTGTACATAATGTAGATTGTATATATTCAAAATGCGTTGCATTATTACAAAAAAAGCATTGGTTGCTGTAGCAAATTAGATGGTAACTCTGGTGAAAATTTTTTCTCAGAATTTTTCATATAATTTTTCAGAATTTCTATATAATTTTATCACTTTTTCACATTTTTTTATATGAATTGGAAGATTTCTCAGAAAATCTACATCTTTTCTCAGAATTTTTCATATATGTTAATTATGAAACATCGTAAGATTTCTAAGATTTTTTGTAAGTATAATTGCTCATGAAATGTTATAAAATCTAAAAAATTTAAAAATATTTTTTAAAAATTATGGGATGAAAAATTTCAGAATATTTCAGAATTGATTTGTATGAAAAATTCTGAGAGAAGATGTAAACCTTCCGAATATTTTTGAGTATTTCTGAAAAATGTTCTAATTATATCGTATAAAAATTGAGAAAAATTTTCACCAGGGAAAATAAGACATAGCATTTTTAATTGGTTGCAGCAGCTAATTTTTGATTGCGTTAGCCTATCCATAATGTTAATATACGATTTCGATAGGCTAACGCAACCAAAAATTGGCTAATGAAACTAATTAAAAATGCCATATTTAGCCAATCTTTTCTTTCGGTGTACGTGCAGATATGTTAAGATTAAAAGATGGAAAGTCTTTATCTATCATTTGTGACTTTATAACTGTAAAAAGAAAAAAAAGAAGAAAATTATAGATTGCCGTATCTATCACGTGTAAAATGATTTTATCGTGCATTACTAGGTTAGAATTTTCTACTAAGCTGTGCTGACACAGCGTAATTTCAGCAAACAAGCGCGTTTTTATTATTACTATTATCGATATATTATTTTGTCATTATGTTGTTTTGTTCTATTATTTGTATTTTGTATTATACAATCGCCAAGTTTCATTCTCAAGTTGAGCGATTCAGTATTAATACAATATACAATATATAATTAATCGCCGCAAAAATTATCATTTGGAATATTGTATTAGGTCATTTAAAAAGTATCCGCGGTTTTTTGTTCAATTTTTGAATGAAAAAACAGCGGATACTTTTTAAATGACCCAATATATTTTAGCAAAATCATAGAAAGAGAAAGAGAGAGAGAGAGAGAGAGAGAGAGAGAAAATTCATATAACAATGTTGCGAATTCCAATTGAAAACAGTAAAGAGGTAATAATCGACCAATTGTTCTTGACTACTTGACAGTCAGTTGTACCATACAATTTGTTAATGACAAGAGACCCTCGAGATGAAGTATCCACGGCTTACCGACAAGTGCTACCGAACGAAGCCCACTACGAGTGCACTTGATAAAGTAACATCGTTTCCCTCACTATCTGTATTTATTTATGCAGTGGTTCACACAGATAAGCCAATCCTCGCGTAACGTAATATTAATAACTGTAATTATTGCGGCAGGTACCATTTCGCGTAAGAAAATCGCGTTAAGCGTTTTATCATAAAAATCAATGACATTAGATGATGAAAACTACTATTTGTGGGAAAATTATTTAATGCGATCCACGATGGTGCAATTTAATCGCAGGATGTTGAATATCGTCGTCGTGTGTGTAATTTTTTTGTTAAATTTTCAGAACGCCACGTGACATCGTTTATCTATCCATCCAGCACATCTATAACATATGGGTCTAATCTCCGCTTATCGCGGTTAAAGCGATAAGAGTAAGTTGTTGCGTCGCAAAAATGGACGCGCTCGCGGACGCGGTATCTCTAATAATTTTATGAAAAGGTGGGATAAAGAAATTGCGAGCGTCGTAATGTGTAAAAGATTGATATAATTTTGAGCAACACAAAAATTTATGACTTGAAAGATAAGGGGGTTATAACGAGCAATCAATCATTTTGCTTGCTATTGATTTTGATTATTTTTATCATCGATTGTGTATTGACGATGCGTATTGTGAGTCTTAGTTTATATAATAATGCAATAATCGTTAAATAATTAGCAAAAAGCATATTTATACGGTTAAATAATTTATTATCGTAAGATCAACAGTCTACATTTATAATAACAATATTAATAATAACAATATAAAATAATCTTTGTTAAATATACATTCATAAAAAGGAAGATAGTATACTATTCATTTCAATATCTTAAGTAGAAATTATAAAACTATACGTTACATCATCGTGCCGATTTTTGTGCATTTTGATGATGGGAATTAAACTAATTAAAATTAGACACAAACAAATGATAGGATTTATAACAAAAAATAATCAAAATTACAGATACAAACAATGAGTATCTGTAATAATACTTATTCCATGATCATCATTGACTGAGAAATGTGATCGTTTCGAAAGAGGAATATATACTGAAAAAAAAGATTGGCTACTGCAGCAATTGAGTTGATAAAATACGGCATAGCATTGTTAATTGACTGCTGCAGCCAATTAAAAATGCTATATCATATTCAGCCAATCTTTTCTTTCAGTGTATACGTTAAATATTTTTATTATATTGCTAAAAAAAATAACACACATAATTATAACTTAAATAAAATGCTAAATTGAAAAAGTTAGACGACAGTGCTTTAACTAGTGTATGAAACTATGACATTTTTGTTTCGCTTTGAGAAATAGACTTAGAAAGTGTTGACTTACGAAGCGTTTTGTCACATTTATCTCAACGTATAATCTTTTTTTAAGTATAAAGAAAAAGTTTAAAATTTACGTTAAACAAATATGCGTGTCAATAAAAAAGAACTTATGCTGATTTCTTATTATAACATTTATTTGATAAATAAGCGAATATATCTAAAAAGAGAATCAATTCAACGGTGTTTTGGAAATAACACGCACAACTTTATATATTTTCGCACGTGCTACGTTTTGCACTATCGCGTTGTATAAAAATAACATTCAATTTATGATCGCAATTATGTAATTGTCAAGAGAGATACGATGTTTTGTTCAAATACACTGAAAGAAATAATTGGCTGCTGCAGTAATTTAGATAAAATATAGCACAGCATTTTTGATTGGCAATGTCAATATATGATTTCGATAGGCTAACGCAACTGAAAATTGATTGCTGTAATCAATCAAAAATGATATGCCATATTTTACCATTTAAATTACTGTACCAACTAATTTTTTCTTTCAATGTATGATAATGCTTCCGTACTTTAAACGTGCTGCGATTTAAATACAGTTACATCCACTTGTCTACAAAGTCCGTAATTTTGTAAAGCTTATCACTCAATCAGATTTAAAGAAAAAATCAAAATACATATATATTTCGGAAATACGAATAAAACGTAAACATTATTACTTTTTCCTCTCACATCGTGTAGACTATAATTATTATAGAGAACATTATTATAGAGAATGATTGAGCTCGAGTGAACGCGCGGTAATGACGATGTATTTTGAATCAGTTATACTTTGGACAATTACAGTTCAGATGTTTAACGAAATATCTGCAAGCATCTTAATTCGTTAAATAATTTTTAAGAGTAATTGACGAGCGACTGCGATGATTCGAAGATCTATACAAACTCGACTTCCAGATAAACGTTTTGATTATCTGATATCTCTTTGTTATATCTTGACGACGAACAGTTATCTATTATTCGAAATCATGTTTAATCTTCAACAATTGCGTAACTGTCAATGACGTTTGATATGCGATATTGTATATCGCGTAGTGATTTCTTGTCTCGAAGGAAAGCTTTCGTTCTTTTCTTTCCTCTTCTCTCTTTCTCTATCTTCTCTTTTTTGTTTTGCTTTTGTTAATCTATTATTTCTTGCTATTTTTTCTTGCGATGACTCGTGTGCTTTGTGACTTTTACTCATGTTTGTACTGTGCTTGTCCACTATTGTGTCGTTGTTAGTTTGCTTGGATTCCGAGTTTGTTAAAAAAAATATGTTGATTCTTTGAAGTAAGTAGACTTTGAAATAAGTAGATTCATAATTAACCCCTGGCTATACACATTGAGGTCCCAAAAACTCCAATACAATTTGCTAAATCGAGATTTTTTTCGTGTTTCTGAACGTTTTTTCTCCTTTAAACCTATATATCTCGAAGTTCCTTAATTCTATTAACTATTTTACATTATGGACTTGTTTCTTAATCAATTCTCCATCAATTAAAAAAAAATTAATTGAAATATGTTCATTTCTACGGAAATTACGATACAAATATAGATCCGATGGAGTTTCAGAGACCCGAGTATGTATATTAAGGGTAGAAAAAAAGTGTGTATAGAGGATTAATAAATTTACAATAAATTTGATAATACAGTTGTGAATCAATTTATAAAAAAGTGCGTAATTAGAATGTTATACCTGAAATCATTGATGCCGAGAATAGCCATTGATAAACTCTTTTATCTTTAATATTTTTCTTGAGACATTCTAAATGATTAATAATTTAAATATAATTAATAATTTGAATATAACTTCATTTATTTAATATATTATATTAAATAAATAAAGTTATATCGTGATTATATGCGATATTCGTTGCCACAATGATAGTTTTTCTTCGATTTACTACAAAGCTCATTGATGTCATTACATATAAAAATAGCTTTTACTAAATAATATATCGAATATTACGCGCGAACGCAGAAAATACGCGTATTACTTTAGCAAAGTGTTATTTAATAATAATTGGATTATTTCAAATGTATTCAATTTTGTATAGGAATATCATAAAAAAAAAAATTTTGTTTATTGATTTTTATTTATGGACATATCATATTTTACTTGTTTAACATAATGAAACATCACAAAAAGAATCTAAAATGTATTAAATGAACGTATTGAGACTGATAAATTCGATTTGTGTCCAATTAAGTGGATAACAAAATCATGAGATTTAATTCTAATGAATTACTTCTTCTAGAAATATTTTAAATAATTACCAATATTTTAAATGATTAAACGCAAACAATACAATATAAAGAGAAGTACAATTCCTTTCATGGAAGGATTAGCAATAATTATAAATAATTAGAAAGTCCAGTTGTATCAAAACGTGCACTAAATACTATTGCGACATGTTTCCAAAATTATAATTATAATGTTTCTGTTGGTGCTAACGATATATGCACATTTTATCCAAAATTCTAAGTATTAAATCGGTCGTGCAATTCTAATCAATTCCATTTATTTGCAGTTATTTAAATTTCTCTCTAAGTAATTTGCAGAAAACAATTGATTAGATAAACACAACCAATGTACAAATAATATTTTTTCACATGAGCATTTCAAATGGTGCCGGAAAATAATATTTCAAAAATCATATTTACAAAACGTATTAATGTTTACAAAATCGTTGATTTACAAAATCGTATTAACTTTCAATACAAACAATTTAAGTTCTGTTGTACTTTACTGATTGTTACTGTTGAGGAAACGAATAAAATAATTTAAATACAATAATTTAAATAATAATAAATAACCACATTTTTTAAAATGATAACTCTTAATATGTCAAAACTTAATATATAATTATACATTAAATATAAAATAGAATTATTTATCGCGTATAATATATATAAAACACACGTGTATCATAAATATAAGAGTGATTATCTATCTGTGGCCAGACTATCGAACTGAAACTCGATTCAAACCTCGATTGTTTTTTTGCCAAGTCGCGTAACAATAATGTTTACCGAAATGCTTGCGGCTTGAGGTTCGAGTTGCAGCTCGATATAATCTGGACGCACCCTAATAATACAAACAAGCAGTAAAACAAGCAGTCTCGTAGATTGTAGATGTCTATTCCATATGATTTTTATGATTTAATCGTCAATAATAATCACTCACACATTAATTAAAATTATTAAGTAACAATCCATCAATGCAAAATTTAACTTATTATATGTGTTTAAATGAAGGAATAGCTCAATTAAATGTTACTTGAAAGCAATGTAACGAAAGCGAATTCACATGCGGTGAAGACACAAGCGCAGGAATAATATTAGGTAGAGAAAAGCCAGCTCTGGAGCCAGCTCTAGTCGAGAGATCGTAGATGCAGACGCGTGGAGAATCACTTAGGTTTGGCGATCGACACCGATTTCCGGTCCTTTGGTGTCATTATCCGAATCAGAGCTGACTGGCGAATAGAAGCTAGGATTGTCTTCTTGACTAGATCTGTCGGATGTACAACACTCTAACGAATCGATATGCTGCAAAGTCGCGAAGTGCTCTTCTACCTTATCGCAGCTCTCCTTGGCCGACGATCTCTAAATAAGTTGAACAAGCTCATTGAACATTTACACATTATGAAGAATTCCATTCCTAAAGTGTCATCAATGTTCTTTCGATCTCGTTTCGCTCATACCGCGCGAAAAATTGTGTAAAGCGAATTTCGTACACGGTATAAAATTTTGCTGTTTGTATTTCATTCTGTTTGACGGAATAGCTAAAAAATACAGTGCGGCAGAATTTATTAAAGAAATGCAAAGATATTGTGCGTCTACTTCGCTTGAGTATGCGCTTTTTCTCTTTTATAGTTTATAATGTAATCCTGAGTAAACACGAGGTAGCCATGTATCGAGGGATTTCTTTTATTCCTCATCCTTCGATCATAAAGACAATCCAAAAGATTATTATTCGAAGGTGTTTACCTTTTCGCAAGTCGACTCGACGAGTTTCTGGTTAGAAGCCAACGTGAAAGTTCGCTCGTCATTCACAAAGTGCTCGATGATCTTTTCATTGAACTTGTCTTTGATGTCATAAATCTCATTCGAAGACACGTTGCTGTTCTCATCGTTGCTGTTCTCATCGTTGCTGCTCATATCGCTCGTCAAATATTCTGGCTAAAAAGACGATAGCAAAAACGTAGCCAGATAAATCTTTCCTATATATGTGCAGTAAAAGCACATATATGTACAACATTAAAAATATAAATAAAACAAGCAGCGTATAGCGTCAAAGTTACGGGCTATCTATTGAAGAATCAAGTCATCGAGTTTTTTTCGAATCCGTAAATTGACTGTGAACGGGAAGCCGGGATTATGAATTTGACAATATCGAATTCGAATCCAAAATGATAAAATGAATATTAAACAAAAATATAGAACTTACCTTAAAATCTTCATCGTCCTCGCTATTTTCCAAAGCGAGTCGATTAATCTTCTCAATCAGAGTTTCTTCCGTCTCTTCTTTTTCCTTCTCCTCCTCCTTCTCCTCCTCCTTCTCCTCCTCTTTCTCCTCCTCCTTCTTGTCCTCCGATTCGCTCATTGAATGTTTTGATGGTGTCGTAGAATCGATTGATTCTACTATTGACTTTTCTTCCGACCTTTCTTTCGGCTTTTCTTCCAACTTTTCTTTGGATGTCGTTACCTTAAAAGAATTTTTTGTTGTTTTATTGAATATTTTATTATATATTTTAATATAGCAAGAATAATTCTTAAAACAATAAAGTAGTCACGAACACATTTCATTTTACATTTACGATAATAGCTGCTTTTCATTTACACACAAATGAAACTGAGTCTAAAGTGAGTATTTCATATTCAGATTAATGACGTCATTATTTGCTTTGGTAAAAAGTTATTACATGACAATACGGGTTCATAATTTTACTTTTAAGGTGAAGACGAGACTCACTAAAGCACACGGTCTCGATCTTGTGCAGATTATAGGCAAAAACTCAGTTGTATCTCGTTTGTCAGAGTGTAAAAAGAATGCTTATTCAACTGAGTTATAACAAGTAAGAATTATGTAAATGGAAAGCAACTCAGACTCCGTTAAAAGATATCAATTTTTAGAATAAATAGTTAAAAATTCTAAATTTCTTGGAGAGAAATCTCATTCCAAAAGAGTGAAAATATTGCCACTATTGAAAAAGAGTGAAAATATTTACACTATTGAATAGGAATGGCAAATTTTTACTCTTTTAGAATGATTTACTCCGAAGAAAAGAATTCTCACTTCTTTTTTGGAGTGAATCTCCAAAGTATGAAATCTCATTTAATAGTGGCAGTATTTTAACTCTTCTGGAGTGAGATAATTTCATTTCAAATTCAGAGAGAAACATTTATAAAAGATATGTCACTAAAAAACACTTGAATGAAATACTCGGAGAAAGGATGGGTCATAATATCTTCAAGTAATTGTACAATTACATGTGATTTACGCTTGCATAAATTAAGATAGTTTTATTTACTGGATCGGAATCGAGGTTACTACTAATATAAATTTTAGGCAATGGTGATGGAGAGGGTTTGGATGTATTCAAGTAGGATAAGCTTGACAAAGTCAGACAAATGGACCTGATCAGGGCCTTCTTCATTGACGATCTCTTGTTTTACACCTACCACCGAGACTATTACCGTATTAATTTTATTATCTTTGCATTCGCTGCGTTTCACTAGCAAAAAATGTACATCTTACCTTGAGCTTACACTTCTCTTTTTTATCTTTCTTCATTGCATCATGCAGATATCTCCGATATTTTTGCACGAATTTTATCTGCGACAAAAGTGTTTAATAAATAATAAGTTGAATAATAAAGAAAAAATAATTGAACGCGAATGAAATAAAACAGACGATGTTAAATAATTTTTTACAAAAATATTCATCTTATAACGGAAAAATCAATTATAAAGTTTGGACTTATAAGTGTTTAATTTTACAGTATTAAAATGTTTTACTCTTGTCTTAATTTTTTAATCCTTAAAAGATGTTTGAGTTATTAAATTTTTTTTAATAAACAAAACACTATGTGTTTGGATTTAAAACATTTTAAACGTTTAAAATTGAAATATCTTTTATTAAACATTTGTTTCGCAAAGATGTTTTAATTCGTAAACATTTTAAATACTGTATTTTTACAATGTTTTTGTTGATTATTTCTTTTTGAAATACTTTTTATTAACCCTTACTGAACAAGGTCGGGTCACTAGTGACGATCGAGTGATTCTTGTTCGTGTAAGTTTCTATGAATCTTTCGATAATTATAAATTATATTACATTTTATTTTTTAAAACGAAGTTTCAATATTTATTTTAGAAAGTTGAAAATATGTTGATGAATTTAGAGATTTTTTGAACCGTTTTGAAACGATGGATTTTAGTGATCCATATTTGGATGAATGAAGCATCAAATTTTACCTTGTATTATAAGGATTAAGCAATATTAATATTAAAACTGTGAAGATAACATACCATTTCACTTAACTTGATTTTAGGATTTTTGGATATGAAAGCATCTATATTAACTATCATTCTGATTAAACTTAACATCATTAAGCACGGCAAGAATAAGAACCAAGGCAATGGTTTCACAAGTTTCATTTTTCCCGATTCTTTTTCATCTGAAATATAAATTCAATTCAGTCGTCGAGAAAAATGCATATTTTTCATCGTTTATCGTTAAAATGATGAAAAAATATAATTGATTCGCACCTTCGATATTCTGTTCAGGTAGACTCCATTCCATACACTTCTCTACGAGCGACAGAAAATAATCCGTATATTCTAGTATTATCTGACGTAATTTGCTTTGTAACATGATTGCAACAATCTCAATTCTATTCAAGTACAATTCTCTTGCGGCGTCTCGTTGACTGTCTATAAACGACACGAGCGAACAATAATTTACTCGATCAATCGCACGTTTATTCGGATATATTTTTTAACAAATATAATTTTGATATGCTTACTTTGTTTGATGAACTTGCCGTATCGGAAGTAAATCAATGCTTAGAAAGACTTCTTTCTTCCTTCTTATTATTGGCTCTGCAACCTGACTGATTGGTGCTGGACCACTGGATGATTTTCGAAATTGAATAAATCGTAAAATCTCAGAATGCAATGCATCGGCCACCTCGAACCTCGAATCGGGCAAATGTAACAAAAGGATGATCAGGATGATACAATCAAAATAGAAATGGCGATTTGGCGAAGCGCCTTCAGACACTGCAATTACGACACTTCCGCATCGCACGAACGCATGTTCAGATGAATGAAGAGACTATAGGTGCGTTTGAGGAGACGCTATTAGCGCTATTTGTGTCTCTCATTCTATCTTTGTTTTACGCCTAATAAACAACGAAGATAGAATGATCTCCCCGAATGCATCATATAAGTGTGTAATGTGTAATGCAATTGCACAATCGAAACCGGCAAGAAAGACATTTGAATTCGCATTTGAATAAATGGTTTGTTCACTTTAGGGCTCTTACAGACGAACGACTGTGAGGATCAACGCGATGCTACAAATGCTTTACAGCAATTTTTGACTGATCAATTTGTAAAATTCTTTTTTCTAATTGGTCAATTAAACGCTTTACAGCATTTGTAGCGAAATTCGCGACACTTTTCTCCGTAACTCCGTATGAACGGATTTCGGCGCTTTCGATTGTGGCGCTACAAAGTCGCTCGTCTGTAGGAACCCTTAATTATTAATTTAATTTTAAGGCGAGAGTAAGATTACAACATCGGATCTCTTTAAAAAAGAAATATCAGAAATTACAATTGTTGGAGCAACAAAAAAACAGAATAATATGTAAAATAAGTCGATCATTATTTCCAGAAAAGGTTTTTTTTTTATTATAAATGAATTTTTCTTTTGGTGAAAATTTTGCGGAAAACATAAAAGTATATTTATTCAGAGATTGTTGATAATAGATTGATGTAATAACTTTTAATATTATAGATCGTTTATTTTTATCATCTAAGCAAATATTTAATATAGATTCAATAAAGATCTGTATATAAAATGTGAATGCTTGCGTACTCGAATAATGTTTATATACGGAGACAATCTGTTGATAGTTCGCGATCAGAAATGCATGAATAAAAATTTCCTCCGTTAAATCTTAATGATTTAAGTTAAATAATGATCCTAATGACTCAGAAATGCAAAATAGACAATGAAGAAAGCGATGATGATAAATTATTATTGGGAAAAGGCACGAGTTCAGTTTATCAGAGTGGGACGCCGAAAGAAACGTATTTTCGTGGTAAAACACAATATATGTATATAATCACAAACGATTTTAACATTTCACTGAAAAATATCTAAAAATTTTACGGATTTTATCACACGGCATTGATCTACGCGTGCAATTTCTGTTCAAGCAGTTACATTCAACATGTTGTATCGACAATTTGTATATATCCAGAAATTCTTATAATTTCCAAAAAATTATAAGATATAGTTATAAGATTATATTAGATTATAACAAAATCAATTTTTTATTTTCAAATATATTGCAAAGAAAATAAACTTAAAAATAATTAAGTTGAAATTTAAATTAAATGTTTCCAACTTTAATAATTATATAGCTTAATAATATAGTCAGATAAAGATTTTTATTTATCTGCATGTATTGATTTGTTTATAGAAATGCGATAAAATTTTTTGCAAACTTATAGACGAAGATAATCTTTGCTAAGTATTCACAATGGAATTTAATTTAGCTCAATTTTTACGAGATTGAACATCTACAATTTTAAAAATCCCGTCAGAAAAGTGCTGCATGCACGATACATGATATATAGATAAAAAATTACTAAGTTATCAAAGAAAATTTTCCATATAAAATTTTGTGATTTATCAGATAATGACAATTTAATGTAGTTTTCCTCTCGCATGTCAAATAAATGTTAAATGGATTCATCGCGGTATTAATAGAATTATTATATAATAATTTGTCACGAAAAATGGTAAAAGCATTTAGGAAGTTATGTGTGCGTTAAAACAAGCATATTGATGTATTTAATTACGTAATTTCAATTTGTTCTGAATTCTGGTATTGAAATCTTTATAATATAAAATTTATATTGTGTGGATTGACTAATGGATATAAAATAATTAAATGGATTTATTAATGGATATATAATAATTTAATTGATTGACCGATAATTAGATTTTTAAATCAATTAATGTGATGTAACATAATTTCAACTTTAGAATACTTTAGATTAGCAAAGTGTCAATATTATTAATAGGCACAATTAGTGCCTAAAGTTTTTCGAAGCTATTCGTTCTAATTTTTAATGTTGAGAGATTAGAGAGCAAAATTTAAAAATTAGAAACATATCATTAGTAATATAACATTTTGTACAGTGTGCATAAAATTTTCTTTGATTATATTCTTTTTAATTTAAAATTTAAACAGAAGAATGATCGAATAATATCTTAAGCAACAATAAGTTTACATTACATGCCGAGAGATAACCAAGATTGTCTGTGTGCTCTAATAAAAATCTAATTCTATCACTAGTGTTTTACTAACTCGTAGTTAATCATTTTATCGTAATGTTTGTCTCTTTCGGTATTTATCGTGTTTTCGTTTGATTTGTGTAGCAGTCTTCTTGACCGTCAAACTTTGTATTGCTTATATCGACAACATAATATGACAGAAAAAGATGATTTTTTTTCCGTTCAGTATATAAGGGAGCGTGTCCGCATATACGTGTGAGTAATTAGAGAGAATGTGAAGCCATGTTATTTCAACAGAGGACAAAGCTATCTCGATTGCCATAAATTATGTATAACAGCATAAAATCGGTTATTATTCTTCGAAATATATCTTACAAATAGCGTATTTTTAAAAGAAAAAATTATGCAAAAATTATTCGACAATAAATTATTTATAAACATCTTCTAAGGCATTCTCTTATTGTATTAAAGATTAATATTTGATCATTAATTGATAACAGTGACGAATTTTCTTGCAAACGCAACAATTAAGAGAGAGACAAATAGTAAAAATAAAAATTAATCGTATAGGTACAAATCATTTATTTCTTCTCCGTTGATAAATTGACTGACTCGATGGAATTCGTTTTATTTGTTAAAATCTAACCGTTGAATTTACCACATAATTCAGTCGAATGTTTATAATGTTTGGGTCAGAAAGAACAGATTTTGAAATAGCATCACACACTGGTCAATACATAAATCTCCAGTTGATTTCAATATTAATCAAATCATGGAAAATCTTAATTAAATAATCGATTTCTTTCAATTATATAAAAATTGATACATATAATCTTTCTTAATACATTGCATAACAATATGTTTGAAGCACAGAATAATAGAGAACTTTTCCAGTTATTGATAAGTTTCTTCAAGGGATACAAAACATGATTTTTGCAATCTGTCTATAAATTTTAATTCTAATTACCTCTTATTGCAAATACAAAGACTGGATAGAGAACTATTGTTGCTACCACTGCTAATTGTGATCTTTGTTGCAATCACGTGCTGTAATGTCTTAGAAACGATGTTCTGTGAGATTGTTGTGGAAGCTGTACTTCTGATGTATACTCAAACACGCGCGAACGAGCCGACACTTTCGTGACTGTGAGATGTTGAGTGCGAACTGGGAAAGCAGAAGTTTCACGGACAGTAACATAACAACAATTAAGAGCATGTAAGCGGCGCTTTACATATAAGAGCCCATGATTTTTGAAATCTAGACTCCAGAGAAAAGAATCAAGCTTGTAACATGATACATCTCTTCGCCAGATTGCACGTGAACTAATTAGTAAAAATGCACCACGAAACACACATTTCTAGCAAAACAGTACGAAGAAATGCATCTGCCGCAGCTAGAAAAAGAAAATGAGACTTCATCTTAAATCTACTGACAGAAGAATATCATAAATTTTTCATCTGATCAATTCGGAAAAATTATTCAGTTAAAATATATTCGTACTTATTATTAGCAATATTAAAAAATTTTTCAAGTACTGTTCGTGGATCTTTGAAGCACATCTTCATGAATTTTTTTTCCTTGGCTAATTACGAGATTTACAATCACATTGTTTATCACTATTAACATATATACTTTATACCTCTAATATACATCTTGCAATAATACATGAAAAAAATTATGCCCCATTTATTACATCATGTGTCTACATCAAAATTAATTTTTTACAACGGATAATTTATCTGATAGACAGCTTTGTTTCTTATAAGGTTCTAATTCTACTAGATAATTACACGATGCAATTTAGTATTATTCAAGGCTTTTCTCTCTTTCTTTCTCGTATGACCTTCTCTCGCGAATTTCAATTAAAAAATTACAATTGCATATTTCACTGAGTATCAAATATATCGAAATATTCGAATACATTCGAGGATTCGAAAACAATCGAGTCGATTTTATTAAACGTTTATTATATCGGCATTAAAATTTTAAATTTTGAAGCACATATGCAGAATGATGAACAGCTAGAGCGCAAGCTAAATTGTATTCTTCTTTGCTGGAACTTAGTAAAGATTACGTAGCACGTAATGCAAATTACATTCTAGACAATTATGTCACGATAATCGACGCTTCTCGCTTAAATTAATTCGATTATGACGCATCTACAATCAATGTTGATCTCGAAACGATATAATATTGAAAGCACACACACATGTCAAAAACACGTAAGCGTTCGCAAAACGTCTACATGCCGTAACTCTTTCGCTCGTTGTCCCTCTCATTCCTCTGCTCTCGGAACGTATAGATTTTACAAACTCTTTTTTTTTTACGAAAATGAGATATAGCAGTGTCATAATTGACAGTGCCTGTACGATATAATTATATATAAAAAAAAAAAAAAAAAAACATTTCGCGTTTATTCGTGCGATTCTGAGTATTATACCGGAATCTCAAATTCACCGCGTTTTAAGGCCATTCTTATATCTCGAGAGACTGTCATGGAGATGCAAACATGATCGGTTCTTTTTTAAAATCGATTTGTACGGGATAAACATTAATAGATGAATCTTTCAATATCAGTTCTAACTTTAAGTTTCTCATATCTTTGTAAGTCAGTAATCGCATAAGCGTACCATTTTGTCTCGCAACCTTCACGAAGCGCACACTGTTTAATTTATTGAAATCAAAATATCTGGACTACATACGCGTGATGTTTATGTTTTTACAAATATGTTATGCAGTAGTTTCTATGTTGGTAAGACGCAGATAGAATATCAAAGCGGAATTGAATTTTTAATTATTAATATTATGTATATCCAAATTATTTTGCTGACGATGAAAATCTAGTGTTTCACATGAAACTATTGAATGCATCAGCCATATTGCACATAGAAAATGAATGGAACAAATTGAGCAGTTTTTGTTTGAACTCCTCAATAGATCTAATATTTTAGATGACTATAAATAGATTTCAAAAGACAAAATTATTGACGGGGGCTTCGTGATTCATTATCGATCAAACTTAATACAATTACAAACAAAACACTCACGCATTAAAAAAATGTGTAGTTAACGTAAGTCGCTACGTAACAGTACGGATGCAGATAACATTAATAGGCATCGGTATCCACATAAATTTTTGAGGCAATTCAAGAGCCATTGATCTTCGGAACTCTACCATTTTAACGCTATAAGGAATTGCAATAATTTGTGATAGAGATTACTAGTTGATTTTTTTTTCTAATTTTCTCCATTTCTTTCCCTCTTTTAGTAACGGCCAATAAAGAACAAGTTATTCAAGTGCACTACTCAACTTAAATCTATTCTAATGTTGTGCGAATCTTAATGATTTCAGTGAACTTTATTAACAAAATGTATGCACAATCCGCGCAAAAACGGTTGAATTTGCTCATGTAAAATAGCTTATGTAATAATTATGCAAGGGGTAATGATACTGGCTCACAGACATGATAAACTGAAACGCACTTGGATAATTTGCTGTTGTTCATTTCGATTACATCCGTAAATAAAAAAGGTTAATATTCCTCCTCGTCGTCAGGCGCAAGTCCGTCACCTTCCAATTCCTCAGGTGGTGCAAAACCATCCTGAAAAAAGACGAATAGAAATTAAAGCATTTATTCAAGGGAATTTTTAGAATTGCAGAATTATTATAAATGTAAATTACCTCTGTTGCATAAAGGACTTCTAAAATTTTCTGTACAATAGGTGGAGGATCGCCGCCGTTGTCACAGTCTTGGCACATGACTTCTATGTCACGTAATTTTCCAAAATAGAAATCTCTCTCCTTTTCCAGACCTTCGACTGACATTTTAAGTTCAACCAACTAAAATATTTCAATATTAAGAATCTTTAGTTTAGACTGCATATGTGAGAACACAATCAATATTAAAAATCAAATGCTTACAACGGTCGAAACTGGATCTTTAATGCTTAAATAATTCAATGTGAATTTTATATATTATATATATATATGCATGCATATATATATATATATACATATGTAATAAATATACATTCACATTGAATTATTTAAACATTAAAGATCTAACTTTGACCGTTATAGACATTTAATTTTTAGTAAGATATTTCATTAATTTTTGTTGAAAGATACATAAAAAATATTTAAATCTATTGAAAAAAATATTATGTTATATGATACCTGCGCACTAAGTTCCTCAATTTTTCCGTTATCGCCACGATTGCCAACTGTGTTTTTGGGAGGCGCACGGTACGGCTGTTGAACTTTATTTACTAGATAAAGAATAAAAATATATTACTTCAAAATAGTATCTCTTAAAATCATAAGTAAGTATTTATACTTCTGTAACATAAATTAGAATATTTTTTTGTGATTTATTTAAAAATTAAGAAAGCTACTTAAATATATAAAAATATACATGCTTTTTGTGCAAGCAAAACAAGGCATGCAGAAATACAGTTCAAAATCATGCACGATGTGTATTTTACAATCATAATAAATAAATAAATTTTACAGAAATATATATATACGTATATAGAAATAAAATCTTTATATCTTATTTATAATAAAAGAAAATTGCAAGGCAAGTACTAAGAAATGTGATTCACTCTTATTAACTTGTATAATAATATAGTGTAAATTTGATAGTGACAATCATTATAGAGTAGTAATGATATAGACGATTATCATAAATTAGTGGAAATTATAGTACTTGTATCAAAGTGAGGAAACAATATATTGTGATTATACATCTCATTCTTAGTTATGTGTCACTTTTCAAATTTTCCTGTGTCTTAATAATCATTTTTTTCATAAATTGCAATAATCAATATTAATTAAAACTCATTCAAATATTTTAATCAATGAATACAAAAACTACACACACATAATTTACTCTATACTTTCCTCATATACCTCAGTATTAAAACATGTACGGAGCTAGAGAAGCAAAATACAAGTAACGAGAGTAAAAACAAAAAGAGATATTAAATTTCACCTAAAGAGTTTGTACTATCTGCACGCATGGTAGATGGATGTCCCTCACCTAAAGGCAAATTTTATTTCAAGTTATTGAGGGGATATTATATAATAATCCATAATTGAAACTCCTGTTGAAATATTTAACAAGGAGAAGTATGTCAATTGATATCACGAATCCCTTATTATAAGATTACAAGATAGATTTGTGAGATCGTTTAATCCCCTTACAGACTTTGTATTTATTCTGTAATATTTACCTTGCCTGCTATATAAGGTCAATCCGATTTTCATGTATCAAAGGCTAATCAAGCAATCAAGTCAATATCAATTATTGATTAGTACAAAATCTGTGTTAACGTACAAGTTTCAAATTGTATTTATAAAAAAAACCTATTCTCTCTTCATATTATAAGATTCCATTCTTTTTAATGATGTTAAAATTCAAATTTTTTTGCATCAAAGAGTAAAGTTATTAAATGATGTACCAGTAGTACGAGGAGCCGGTTTAGTCGAACTTATTGTGTCACGTGGAGAAGTACGTTTCGCGTTAGAACCACCACGAGGTGCATTATTTCCGCCACTACCCATAGGCTCTCCTCCTCGCATAGCAAGCGCATCATACGGCTCTGCTCCCGAGTAGTTTGCATCAAAGAATTTCTTGAACCATTGCAAAAACTCAAAGTTGTCTTGGAACCTGCCTTTCACCAGCCTATCAATTGGCACAATCTGCAAAGGAGGAGTGGAAGACGTGTGCAACAAAAGAAAATAAAACAAAATTAAATATACACGAATCTCTAATAAACACGGTTCTATATTAAAATCAATCGATTTTAATATTAGAAAATAATTCCCTTACGACATTATTTAAAATAAACACTCCTGGAACTCTTCTTATCGCTCTGTACAAAATCAGGATAAAATGAAACAGTCTAATCTATGTATACATCTATGTATCTATATATTATACATAAGCTAGTACTTATAATCGATTCTTATATTAAAGACTGTCTTAAGTACAGTCTCCAGATATCATGAACCAATCAGAGGCCGTATTAGTGTCTTAAGACATTACTTAAGACGGTCTTGTGATAAATGGAGTATGAATACTAGCCATAATAATACATGGTGAATCATAATAACTATACCAACATTTTATCATGGGAGATAAATTACCAACTGCAACTGGAAACAGAAAGTATTCTCCCATGATAAAACGTTGGTATAACGATTAAAATTCACCTTGTATGTATGTATGTATGTATGTGTGTGTATGTATGTATGTATGTGTGTGTATGTATGTATGTATGTTATATACCATTTTGCAATAGTTAACAAGATAAAGATATGTATATATATATATATATATTAGTAATTAATATCTTTATCTTGTTAACTATTGCAAAAATTGCAAAATGGTAGAGGACTTTTCGACTCGGTTCGAAATATATTTCGTCACCCATCATGAGCAGGTAGAGTGAATCAAACTGAGTCGAAAAGTCCTCTACCATTTTGCAATTTTTGCAATAGTTAACAAGATATTAATTACTAAAAATTGCCAAATATTAGTTTTGAATAATTTTTTACTCAAATACTATCAACTTTATAGAAAAGCTGCAAGAAGAACAAAAATCATTTATTTTCTTCTCATAAAGTTCTGAGAATTTTTTCAGAATTTTTTAATATCATATTTTCTTATGTTGGCAAAAATAAGAAAATGCAGTACTAAAAAGTTGATAAAAAATTCTGAAAAAATTTTTAGATTTCTATGAGAAGAAAATAAATAATTTTTGTCTCTTGCAGTTTTTCTATAAAGTTAATAGTACTTGAGCAAAAAATTATTCAAGACCAATATTTGGCAATTTTTAATAATTAATATCTCGTTAACTATTGCGCAAAATGCAAAATGGTAGATGACTTTTCAGTTCGATTCACTCTACCTGCTCATGATGGGTGACGAAATATGTTAAAATCAGCCTGTATATAGGAAAAAAATTATTTCAACGCTATGTATCAATAATTTACATATAAATTAAAATATACGCAACATATTTCTATACATCTTCTATAGATTAGATTTCTGCATTAGATTTTCAAATCTGAATGACATATAAAACTAAAGAGTGCATGTAACGTGAAGTGTGCGTGTTTGCATGTAACATTGTAAAAACAGCTTGTAATATGTTTATGCACACAGATTTAAAATAATGTGGCCCAAATAAATTGAGATATAATGCACTATAAATTGCATGTGCATGTGCCTGTACACGTGTAGTATCGCTCTTGCAAAAATATCATTATCTAAACATACAACAACATGCAAGAAGCGGCCATGTAAAATTGAGACTGCAACAATACCCTGTTGCTGCCGCGGGACGATGTTACGTTGCTGTATATGTCTTTGTTGCATTTGCGGCTGTTTCGATTGTGGTGGCAAAGGTACCAACTGGGGATTCGATAAAGTGTGCGTTCCGTCCACGCCAGAACCTAGCGGTATGCAGCCGCGCGCGTCGTAAGCGTCATATTCACGTCCGTCGTAATTTGCGTCAAAAAACTTTTTGAACCACTGTAGAAACTCAAAGTTATCTTGAAAGCGCCCTTTTATCAGCTTGTCCACTGGTATTACCTGAACCATTTCCATGGTCGTATCATTATGATTTCATCCAGCCTCGCACAAAGTTATGCTATTACATGCGAGGCAATGCGATCTTCAAGTAACATCGCAGTTTATATCGCGGCGTTTATCACAACGGCTTACCTTTTATATATTTGTCTAAAATCATCTTTATGGATTTTAATCATTTTTGGATAAGTCTCTTGTTATATATCAGGTCTGTTTGCATTGCTTAAAATCCCCCAAAATTTTTGTATTCAAAATGAAATAAATATATGTTAAATGATGTTGAAGAGAGAAAAAGCGAAGACGCTAAGTACATAAAGATCAAGCAACGCGAACAGACCTATTTACTATTTTTAAAGCAATTTTGTCAGAGCTAGTGGAAAGAGAAAGCAGAAGTTCCTTACCTTATCCACATTCATCTTTTTGAAGCCACCTTGGAGAATTTTGAAATTCTGTATATACTCATGCTCCAGATTGGTCTTGAACTTGACCCTTTTCAAAGGTACACTGCCTGGGAAAAGCATGTCCATGAACTGACAATAGACTGCTCCAGTGCAGAGCTCTTCGATCTTGGTAAACGAAGATTGCAGACAGTCATTCACCCATGCCAGCATGTCGTGGCGACTAAGATTGTCCGATGTCATGTTTGTAGCGTACACGTTAACAGCCATGTTGCTCAGTTTGCTTTAACTGGAAGGCATAGAACAATAGATTAGGTGTTGAAATATTAGCATATTTTAACAATATCAAATGATGCAATAACAAGACACTAGCATAGCAACGAGTCATAATCGGCCTTAACTGGACTGATGTGCATTTTTACCAATGTAGATTAACTTTAATCTCGGTTTCACTAATTTTCTTATCTTTTCCTGTTTCTTAAGACTAAAAGAAGATAAAAAGTAAGTTAAACCGAGATTAAAGTTAATCTATACTGCGTAGAAATTAACGTAGGAACAGGTTATCACGATTATTATCAATCCCTAAAGAAAAGAGGAATGTTAAAATCGCGATTGCATTGCAATTCGGCGCGTTCGATATAAATAAAGTCAACGGACGGGATCTCGAATAATACGAGCGACGACCGAACTCTAGGAGATCCCGAGACGGACGGCATTCCATTCGCTTTTTTTGCTACGAAATTGTCGCGGTCGACATATTCGGCATTCTTTATTCTTGCGACTTCGATGCATGCGACCGCCGCTTGGGTGACCTCGTGCGACCTGCCATCGCCGTCGCCTGCTCGTTAATCCATCTCCTTCGGTCGCGTACCTCGCAAGGGCGCAGTCCGCCCTGAATTCCATGCACAACTTACCGAGGATCGCGAAAACACGGGTAACACCGCACACGGGAGTGGTTCACGGCACGCAGATGACAAATGTGCACTAGATCGTTCAAACACGCATACACAACGGAAACTCGTAACGGTTTCTTCGAGCGCGATTGGCTAGCGTGGCGGCACGGATCACCTGAGAAAATAGATAGCCAACTCCCGGAGCCTTCCGAAGCAGCTCGGAGCAGAGAGAAAGTTCGGAAAGCAACTGGGAAAAGCGGCGATATCACCAGAAAGCCCTGTTTCTCCGACTAGTGACTTATCAATACCCTTTCCAATATTTTTCCCTATGATGTAGTAGTTTCCCCACCCACGCATAAGAATAACCTCTAACCCTTGTCGACTTCTGTCAAATTTACTTTGGCTCTGTTTACTTGGATTTTTGCCGACAAGTAAGTGGTTCAGTTATCGACAATATGGTGTAATTTACGGGAATTTTCCGTAAGTTAAATCTTTTGTGTTCTCTGCTGTTTGAGACCGTTTATTAAAAATATAGCTAAGGTTACATTCCAAAACGTCCTCTCCGAGGAAGATTCTATTCTGTACACTGAAATTGTGTAAATATATGCTATCAGTGAACGATCACATTAGTGCAATTTAGTTTTTTTTAAAGAAATTTAATTGATTAACAAGGAGTGCTATTTAATTAATTGCATAAATAACAGAGATAAATTTTAAGGATAATAAAGATCAGAATAATTGACTCTTATATACATCTACTGACTCATCTGCCTATTTATATTTTGAAGCATTTAATCTATAATATGCTCTTTGCTTTCTGTTTCTTGCTTTTTTTCCTTCTTTGTGATTATTTTATTCAGATTATCATATGTTTCTTATCTCTTCCTTAAAGTTCTTCTTAAAAGTTCGTCAACTTTTATCTCAAGCAACAAAAAACAAAAAAAAATAGAATAAGAGGCAAGGTATAAAAGTCTAATCTACAATATTTAATCTTTCTCTTACTTTTTACTACCTTTTATTTTTTGTTTTTTTATTTATTATACTATTTCTTCATTTTCTGTTGCATGAGATAAACATAAAAGTTGACGAATTTTTGAAGAGACAAGAAATGTAACAAGAAAACAAATTGAAGTGTAAAAGGAAAAAAAAAGCAAGAAGTAAAAGGCAAGAAACAAGAAAAAGTACATTGTATACTTAGATAAGACTAAGAAATGATAAGCAAGAAATAGGAAGCAAAAAACTCTAATTATAGATTAATCTTTAATGGCGGTTTGTACAAGGGTTCATGCTTTTGTATTTCAGTTCTTGAGATGTCGTCTGTCAAGTTGCTAGAAGAGAGAATTGCTAATTTAGAGAAACAAGTATATGGACTTGGTAAGATGATGAATATCGATGATCCTGCACCGCCAAACGCTATTATCGATCGACTCACAGACGTCAATTCATTAATCAGCTCAGCATTATCAGGAAGAGAAAAACCAAATGCGCTTATCAAACGTTTGCCAGAATTAAATGGCTACTTGGAGCCTACTTGTGAAGATGTTGATATACCCACCAGTGCTAAAGCACAGCTGTTGTTGACAATGGAGCCAGAGATTATAGAGAACCACAAGCTGTTAAACAAAGTACAGGAACTCATGCCTGTATTAGAATCAGAACGTATCAAAGATGCACCCGAATTAAATAATACACTTAACAAACTGTCACTGTCATATCTCGAAGCTTACGAAGATTCCAAAGAGTTGGATGCTCATGTACATGATCTGCTGTCTAAATATAATGCAGTTATAAATAGTATATCAGAATCATTAATTATTTTAGATAATACAGTTATAGCTGCAGAAGTAGCAGCTAAGTCGAAGAAACAGACAGATGATTAACGAGATAATTGTTTGGTTTATTTAAATATCGATTAATTTATATGTTTTAATTAATACAAGTTAATATTGTTGCTTTGATTTTTTTATAATACAAAATCATTTTTATCATTTATCTTTTAACTTATTTATTATACAGAAGGATTTTAAAAGCGATTAGTCAGTGATGAAAGAAAATATCAGAATTGTTTAAAATACATTTATTTACCATTTTTACTCGAAATATATAAAAATACGCATTCATCAATGACTACGTATATGTGTAAACATACTTTGTTGTTTAATTTCTATAACAATGCATTTTATTAAAAAATAGTTATATATTATATACATTTATCCTATCTATTGCTTAATCGTATCCATTGTTCATTTCAGAAATCCTTATTTAGGATCTCTGAGACAAACTATTGATTCGTATGTAATCGGACATGCATATATATCGGTCTCTCGTATTAAATAATTAGATAGGTATATCTTATCAATTGTGTATATAAAATGTACTGAAAATATCCAAAATATATCACAAAAATTATTTTTTAATTCAAGTGGAACAATAATTTTATGTAAATAGTAATAAGTAGTAATTTTGAATACAAGAATGTAGAAAGTGTCTTTAAGAGACCCGTAAAACTAATAAATTCTTATACCACATTATCCATAATAAACAATTACTTTATACAATATTTACATAATGATTCCTTAATTATAAGTCGGTATAATTTTGTCTTTGATTTTTATTACAAGTAAGATTTTCATAATTCTCTAGAGTTTTTCACTCTCCCTGCGATCCCTCGTATAATAATAAAGGCCCTTAAGTTTTTCTCATGATAACTCATCGCTGTTGCGATGTTTGAGAATTATTAAAATACCTTTCGTGCTATCAATAGGAACATTAAAATTGGAAAAAGAGAAGACGCGAATGTAAATGAATATGGACTTTTTTAAGCACAAAGAAAATTAGGGAGATCTATTTGAATTTTTCTTCTGTAGTTTTATGTATATATAGAATCACGATCTTTTTCTTATTAAAACTATGTGATTCTCTTGTCTAACATGAAGTACCGGCTTCTTTATTTTCGATAAATTGTTATGACAATGATTTAGCTCTGCGTCTGCAAAGCTGGCACTGTTTCGCGCAACCACGGAAGCGCTGGTTCCAAGCTTGAGTAAATTGCTGGATGACTTCCCAAGCATTCTCTACGATGACTTAGTAATCCCTGGATTTCCCATCTTCCCGGAGCACCCTGCGATTCACTGGCACACATTAGTGGCGTTCCTTTGTCATTCTAAAAATACAAATTGATTTACCATTAATATGTAATTATAATTTCTCAACTTATTAAAATTACGTTTTTAATAATTTGTTAATATTGCATATATTTTTCAATTAATTTTTTAAGTTAAAGTTTTTGTATATTTATGATTTACGTGATACAATGATGCATATTTTATAATTACAATGAATTAATTGAATACGATTATTTGAGGAGATAAGGCAATATGTTAAGAATTACTTGAAAAAATTACAGATTAGTCTAAATTGTATTTAAAAGTAATATAAAAAATTAGAGACAATTATGACCATCTGGATCAAAAGTTACTTCAATAAAAAGATATTTTTAAAATCTGTTAAACTCTAATAGAAATATATAAAAATGTATTATAAAATAATGAAAATAATAAAAATCTCATTTTTTAAATATAAGCACTTTATGAATTCGAAAATATTTATGTAAAATTACATTGAGATGCAGACATTAATTATTCAGTAAATAAACAAAATATTTATTTGTTGTAAAAACTAATTGATACTCAATGAAACTTTATATAAGTCATTTTTAGTACTTAAAATATTTATATTAAAAAATTTAGATTTTTGTTATTATTTTTAAAATTTTTGTTTATAACAATAAAACTAATATCAAATAAAATAAATAATTTATAAAAATGTGTTGCTCAATAAAATAGAATGTTATGAACAACTTTCACGTAATTTGTTTAAAGCTTAAATATTAATATATGTGTTTTATGTTCTTAAAACCTACTTAAAGAGATGAGTATATTCGCAGAAGTTTCTTAAAAATTTTATTATTTTTTAAAAATAATTATAAAAATGTAAAAATTGAATTTTTTGTCAAACTTACGTAACAAGGATTTTTATCCATGCATATATCGTGCTTTGTGATGAATCCTGCATAATGGCTCGTGGCGTTACACTTATCGGAATTATTCAACGGAAGAGGCATGAATTTGAGATATTGTTGTAAATTCATTTCCCCGTTTTTAGGGAATGTCCATCCTACTGTTACGCAAATTTGCTCCGGCTGAAAAATCATCACATATATAGAGATCAGGAATGTGTTAATTAAACAATAATTAATTACACATAGCCTTATCAGAAAATTTAATTGAAAGTATACCTGGATAGGCTGTCTGGGAAGACATATGGCGCTAATGTTTCTGGAAAATACCAATGGCTCTCCTAATTCAATTAGAGCGATGTCGTTATTGTACAGGAACTGATTATATTTCACTCGAGGATAGGGGATGATATTTTTAACGGCGTTTCCTTTTAACATATTTCCATTGGTGAAAAGCTGCCATCCACTCTTTTCCTTGTGTCTATTAGATCAAGTGTAAAAAATTATGTATATTAACAATAATGTGTTATGTAAAAATATAAATATTATGTAAAAATAAAATATTCTATTTTATAAATCGAAATAAAATTATAAGATCCTTGGTGAAAAAATGTTTACGAAAAACTGCATGGATTGAGACAAGAAATTCGTAGTTTATTTTTATAGATAGTGGGACGTAGAGTAGCGTCATTTATTTGAAAAACTCAGAAATACTTCGTTTTCAAACAACGCCACTCTCATTATAGCTCTCATAAATATCTATAAAAAACTAATTATGAATTTTTAACTAAGATCTTATCTCAATCTATGCAGTTTTTCGTAAAAATTTTCTCGCTAGGGATCTTATAATTATATATATATATTTTCGGTTTATAAAATACTAACAATTATTTTTTTCCTCAACAATTACTTTTTTACTTAACAATTATTTTTTCCTCTTTTACAGATTTGAAATCCTTTTCCAGGATTAAAGATACGTATTAATACGTATCTGTGTAAAATTTATGCCGAGAACGACAAAAAATTTCGAAATTGAAAGGACTCCCGCTCTAATCTTATATGAAATTGAGTCCCGGTTCAGTAATAAAATATCGTTTTATACATGTGTACATATCTTGGACATTATATATGATAGTATGTAATTATATGTGGGATATAATTATATGTAACATCATACATAATATAATCATACATCATATAAGGAAATATTTCGAGACGGTAAAATATCTGGAAAACTATAAGTTTTATAAAAAAATGTTTTAGATAAAAGTTGTAGAGTTTAAAAAGAACTAGCCACTAGTTTCATCAGTTTTGACTTAGGGTGGCGTCGCCAAGGTGGGGCAAAGTCAACTTGAATTTTTTAAGTGAGACTCCCCACTTTTTCTTTCATTTTCTTATAGTTCTTGTTGAGATCTTTTCAAAATACTATAATTTTATCCATTTTAGGTCAGCCGTTTAGAAGTTATTGAGTGTTTTATGATGTCAGTGACTGTAGGTGAATCGAACACGAAAATCGTTAATTTTTTTGCGCTAAGACTTATATGTTTTGTTTAGTGTTTAACAGATAACATATGAGAAAACCATTTGATTTCACCGGAACCCAATTTCATATAGGATTAGGATATAGGATTAGGGTTCTTTTAAGAAAAAATTTTTGTCGGCATAAACTCCACTTCACAGACATATATTAATACGTATACTTTAATTCTGGAAAAGGATTTTCGAATCTGTAAAAGAAGAAAAAAGTAATTGTTATACAAAGATTATGATTTAATCGGTAATACAAATGGCTTTAGGATTCCCTTAAGACCGGAATCAGATATACCTATACACGCATTAAAAATTGAAATTGAAGACTAAAAGATTGAAATTTATGACCAATTAAAACAATAGGAGCTAAAATTCCTTTGTCTTCACATTGGTTAAATTTCAGGCTTCAATCTTCTATCGACTAAATCGGTACATTAAATCGGTAAACTAAATTGTTCCATAATTTTTAAGTAATTATTTAATTTTTTCCTCTTTTATAGACTCGAAAATTCTTTTATTGAAGTATACGAATTAGTACTACGAGGTGGAATTTATGCCGAAAATGACAAAAAATTGAAATCTTCGAAATCTTAAGAAAAATTTTTTTGTCCGCGGCATAAACTCTAATTCACCGACATGTATTAATGCGTATACTTTAATCCTAGAAAAGAATTTTCGAATCTGTAAAAGGAGAAAAAAGTAATTGTTTAACAAAAATTACGATTTAGTCGGTAATACAGCCGGCTTTAAAATCCTCTTAAGAAAACGTTACGCATTTTTAGTCTTTTATAGTTTCTGCTCTCTATAAATAAATTCGTATAATTTCTGTATCAAATTACCTATAGATGCAAGAATAACTAGTTAGAGCATGCATAGGGCCGATTATACTGGCTGTACAAACGGTCCCTTCTTCCGATTTCTTCAACAAGGCTGTACTAGACCATCGCTCAGGAGGATCTGTCAATCTTGTGGTCAATTCTTCCGTATAATGGAGACCACAAATGAATTCCTGACATGATACTTGCATAACCTTGTCTGAGACGCAGAATCCCACTTCCTCTAAGTTCGTGACTAGCGGCAGGCGATAATTAGGATTTGTCTTCAGTCTTAGGATTTTCTGGCTTCTATCCCACGCGAATGATTCGAGTGTCTCGTCAGATCCGGCGAATCCCAAAGCTTGACAATAGGAATCGCTGAATTCTTCGCTCCACCCGTCCGAGCAGACTAGTTGATAGTCGCCGTTATATTGTCTGGATCGAAATTTTATATTTCTTTTATATTGCAAAACAGTATGGAATACTTATTATTAATTTTTAGCATATTTATTCATTGTTTCCCAATATTTTAAAGAACTTTTTTTTTATTTATATAAGCACACGTCTTTATAATTTTCCTAAACAGTTATATTTATTAATACTCATATATTAATTCATTTCGATCTAATAAAATAATTAGGATTTTTAAAAATGATTATTTATAATTATTTTTTCTTGTTATACTTCAAATAGCACAGCTATAAAAGCGCTTACAGGTGCTGCTGTGCTACTTTTTTTAGTGCTTTTTTAACGTCTTATAATAACGTCGTTAATAAGGTGCTGTGTGCTACTTGTTTTACATCATTTTGCGTAATCTCTCTTCTTGCTTTATTTTTTCATTTTGATCGTCGTTTTATTAGGTCTGTTCGTGTTGCTTGCACTTTTGCCACTCGGCATCTTCGCTTTCTTTCTTTTAAAGGCCAAGTATATATCATTTTAAGTGCAAAAATATTTGGAGATTTCATGCAACACGAACAGATCTATTATTTGACTCTTTCGACATTGGAAGGCTATCAAGAGAAGAGATTACAGCCTGTTCACCTTTTTACTACTATATTTTTTTGACTGTTACATTGAAGAGGATCCAAATCTAAGATCGAAACATTTGTACGTTTTTATACAATATATTGAATAATATTTTAAGTTTTAATTATTGATTTAACTTTTTTACGCACCAATAACTGTGGAGACATTTTATTAAACTATTTTTTCTCTTTCTTTAATAAAATAGTACGTTATTGGTTCACGATTTCGAATTAATAAACATAATTTAAAAATCAGGAAGACAAACAATAAATTTATTATATTTATTTGGCATGATACCTTATCTTCAAAAATGGCACGCGATTCGCTTCGCTTGCCGTGTTGCTATCCGTTTCCGTGTTAGTAAGATTTCGATCCGCAGTAATATTGGCAATTAGGCAACTCCATTCGTCCGAATAATCTGGACAATTCTCGATGCCGTCGCAGATTTGGTTCCGGGGGATGCAACCACCGGATTGACACTTGAATTGATCTAGGGTACAATCGCATAACTTTTCGTCTTCCCCATTAACGCAATCGGCAACTCCGTTGCAATGCCACGCTTGTGGGATGCACCACTTTTCCGTTGGGCACAGATACTCATTGTTTCCGCAAGTTTCCGCGCAATTGTACTCGTCCCGATGTTCTTCGCAATCGGGCCGACCATCGCACCGCCATAATCCCGGAATGCATCTTCCTACAATCGTAAAATTTCATAATTCTGTCGTGATTCTGATAAGAATTATTATTTGAGATATCTCAATTATTATGATTATTAAATTTTATTATTCATTAGCGATATGCTCAAGATTTATTAAATCTTTTTGTATAGGTATGTAATGAAATTCTACTAATATTTTATTCAAAATTAAAAAGCTTTTGAAAGTCTTAACAAACAATCAAAAATTTGGGACTTTATTACTTTCCATTATCATTCTATTATTACTCTTGCATATCGTTTTGTACATCAATTATACTTACCGCTTGGGCATCTAAATTCATCAGACTGGCACTGCCAGTTCTCGCAGTTATGTTCATCACTGCCATCATCACAATCTACTATCTTGTTGCAAACAAGGTGCCTCTTTAGACAATGTCCATTAGCGCAGCGGAAGTTACTCGAACAATCTTCTGCTGTGCAGTTCCATTCATCCGAACCGTCGGAACAATCATTTTCGGAGTCGCATTTGGCGGACTGTGGGATGCAATACGCACCATTTCTAGACGTTCCATTAACGCATTGAAATTGACCTGTGGAGCATTTCAAGAGGCTTCCAGGAAATGGAAATTCCGAAGGACTGCTAGCTGTGATATTCTCGATCTCCACCTTCAACGTTGAAGTTTGCGTAGTCGACTCTTCCGTAACGTGATGCACTTTCGCTTCTTCGTGGTCGCTGAATACTTGATCCGAAAAAAAGGTGGCGTTTTGTCCAGTCGTTTCGTTTGCTCTTGTATTAGTTTGACCTTCGACTGTCGTCTCATTTGCAGCCGTTTTTTCTGTTTCGTTCGTTATGATCATGGGACGAGTATAATTTCGCATGATTACGTAGGGCTCCGTGACTGGTACCGACTCTATTATCTCTTCCGACACAGGTATAAAGCTAGGATAATTTTTGGGCTTCGTCTCTGCGATCACATCTTTATTTTCGGTTCTAGCCGTTGTATCTTTCCATTTCGATATGGGCACGATGTTGCCTTCCTTGTCAGCCACAGTGAATCTGGGTATATTTGGGTATATATCCGAGCTTACCACACTGTCTTGCAGTTCCTCATGGTCTGTAGTCGTAATCGTCGATGGTTCCGTTTGGGAAAGTATAGTCTGATCGAACTTTTCCGTCAAAACGTTGTCTTCATTCTGATCCTCCAGACTCAGGTCTTTTTCTTTTTTGTATTTGTGTTTATCGAATCCCTTCTTGTCGATTGGTTTTTTCTTGCTTTCCTGACTCTTTTCCAACGGTATTACTCTGAGCGTCTCTTCAGACAGTTCCGAATCAAGCAATATTGGTTTTGGTGGAATCGTGGTGAACAATATTCTATAATCTATCATAGGTTCCGTGTCGTCCAACATTTCCGTGACCGGTCTGACATCTTCCGTGGTGGTGACATCGTTAGGCATAGGCGAGGTTCCTTCTACGCCACCTGCAATATCTTTTTCTATCGTGAACACCATAGGAGTAGTCTCAATTTTTATGCTTTCCGTCACACTTTCAATTATCTGCCCATTTTTATCATATTCTATTTTTCGGCCAGTTCCTAAGCTGATGTTACTCTCGTACACTCTTGTCGCTGCCATGCTTCTTTCCGATGTATCCATTACATTGCTGGGTGTAACAGCACTCTCTTTCTCTGCTTCGTTTTTTTTCGTTGCATTGTTAGCATCATCCGTTGAAACTGTTTTGTCAGTAGTTTCCATTTTCTTGTCTATACTCGATATCTCTTCATTCAATGTTGTTGATAATATATCACTTTCTGTCGTTTGCAGCTCCTCGGGCAAGATTGGGATCTGAGCTGTAGTCTTAGTTTCTAGCGTGGCTTGAGTTGTTGACATTTGTGCTGTAATAGCTTCTTTCTCGTCGGATTGACCAACATTCGGCGGTTCCGTATTGTTCTCTTCATGTTTTCCATTACCGATTACAGTCGTGATTTCAACTTTGTCAGTTGTCGTGGACATTTCCTGTTGAATTTCTATAGGCAATACAGGTTCTTGTGTAGTCAATCTACCATCTTCCATTTGATTGTTTACAACTCCATCGGTTTTCGTAACCATTGGACTTTGTGTCATATCAGAAGATATCTTTTCATTCGTTTCATTTTTTTTCTTCATGACATCGAACGTAGTTAACGACGAATAAGGACCATTATAAGAAACTTTTATAGGATCAATGTCCTTTAAAACTGCTTTTTTGGACGATTCTATAACTTTAATTGGAATACCGGTATTATCGTGCTGATATCCTTTTGACAAAGTCTCATCCGTAATATCGTTGTAATGATCTTCGACAGCGTTTTCTTCTGGTTTCTCTGAACTTGTCACACTTTCTATTGTGATACCTTCAACTTCTTGTACTTTCTTTCCAGCGGAAGTTACAACTTCAGGTTCCGTTTTCTTATCTATAGGTTGCAGTGTAGTTTGGGAAATTGAATCTACTGATTTATCTTCTACTGCCAATGGGATCACTTTCAATTCTTTATCTTCGGAGAAACCACCATTTTCCTGATCTGTAATGCCTTTTGTTTCGTCATTGTCGATTGATTTCGCTGTATTATTTTGATGTAATACATTCAAAATCTTGGATTCTGTATTGTTAGTATTTGTGCTGTTGTCTGCATTATTTGTCGTATTTATTTCATGGTTCTGTGTGATTTCCTTCATGATATCTACCTTCTTTTCGTTATTCTTGGAAATAACGTCAATTAATAAATCTTTGGTTTCAGTTTCATTTACTCTATCTGCATTATTACGTATTAATGGCCGATGCGTTATAACATCATCGATATGAGTTTCAAAAGGATTAGGACCATCTTGCTCGTCCTTATCTAAGCGTGGCTTCTTTAGACTTTCCTTTTCTTTATGAACGTCCGGTAAGAATGGTGACATATCCTCAGCCGGTCGATCGTCTGACTTTCCTGTGAAATGATCTACCGAATTTTCTGGAAATACCGCCGGGTGAAGAGGATGACTCGTTAAATGTTCTTGAATTTCATCAGGGCGTACCGCATGTTTATTATTGCTCGCAGGAACGATATTTTCATTAGTATGTATTGTAGATGAATCGATCGAGGTTGTATCTTCTACAGATTTGTTTTCTTTTGTTATCGAATTTTCTGCTTTCAGAGATTTATTTGTGGCTTGTTCTGGAATGAGTTCTGGAATTATCGCGTGTATCTCTACTGGTTGCTCGGATTTTGGTATCAACATGATATGTTCGTCGTCCGCTGATTTCACGATAGGTTCCCTGAGTGGCTCGACATTGTGAGCAAAATTTTCCGGTACTTTAGGGAAGATCGTAGTCGGCATATGTTCGATGACATTTTTCTCGTTTGAATCTGGTGTATTTGGTTGCAATGCGGGCTCGGGTACAAGTTCTTCCCGATATCCAAGTATTGGCTGAGTAAATATGTCAATTGGAGTAGTTTCTGGTATCGTAGTTGTCTCGTATACTTTAGTATAATTATTTGTTTCTGGGTTTCTATTATTTATGCCATTTATTTCTATTGTATGGATATGTCCTGTCGATGAATGTCTATCGTTAATGATGAATTTAGTAGTCGATTCTGTTTTTTCTTCTACTGATGTGACTGGCACAGTAGTTGTTGCAGTAGTTAAACTGACCTGTTCAAAAACATTTAAATCGATGTCTGATTTTTGCTTTGTTATTAAATCGTGTTCATTAGTCGCAGAATTACCATTTTGGATATTACTTAAATTTGTATCAAAATTTGTTTTTGTAGAGACATTTTCTTTATCTTTTCGAAGATTAGGATTTTCTGTAAATTGTTCTGTAACTGATTCCGCATGATTCTCAGATTTGGCTGATGTAACATTTACATCACCATTTTGTTTTAAATCTCTATAATTTAAAGTAGTAAGATCGGCTTCAATAATTGTACTTTCAGTAATTTCATCATTCTTACTATAAGATTGTATTGTTGTTGTTTTAGTATCTACATTATCATTGATATCTTTAGATGTTAAAGGTATTATCTGTAAGGGTGTATCATTGTCTGTTGGATTTTCATTAGGTTTTACAGTTGTGATAAGAGTTTCATTGTTGTTGGAATTATCGCTTTTATCTGTTAATTCAATAAGAGATTTGAATACATTAGTTGTACCAGCATCGTCTGAAGATGATGTTTGTGTAGATGATTCAGAAGTATCATCATGAGACATCGGTTTAACAGAAAATTCGGGTCGATCAAATATTTCAGTTTTTGATTTCAAATACGATTCTGTTGTTAAATGTTGCGATTCTGTTTTTGATTTTACCTCAGTGTCTGTTTCATTGATAGTTGTTGCTGATTCTGTAACAGGCAATAATTTTGCAGTAGATTCTCTTTCAGTAATAGATTCTGCTTTAATAGTAGATTCGACTTCAGGAGCAATTTTTGGTTTTGCAGTTGGCTCTGGTTCAGAAGCAGGATTTGGTACAGCAGTGGATAATATAGGTGTAGGCTCTGGTTCTGGTTTAACAGTGAGTTTTGGTGGAACAATAATTTCTGATGAAATAGTTGGCTCTGATTCAGCACTGAGTTTTGGTTCAGCACTGGGTTCTGGCTCAGCATTGGATTCTGGCTCAGCACTGGGTTCTGGCTCAGCACTGGGTTCTGGCTCAGCACTGGGTTCTGGCTCAGCACTGGGTTCTGGCTCAGCACTGGGTTCTGGCTCAGCACTGGGTTCTGGCTCAGCACTGGGTTCTGGCTCAGCACTGGGTTCTGGCTCAGCATTGGGTTCTGGCTCAGCATTGGGTTCTGGCTCAGCACTGAGTTCTGGCTCAGCATTGGGTTTTGGTTCAGCACTGGGTTCTGGTTCAGTACTGGGTTCTGATTCAGCACTGGATTCTGGTTCAGCACTGGGTTTTGGCTCAGCATTAGGTTCTGGTTCAACATTGGATTCTGGTTCAGTTGTAGGTTCTGGTTCAGAGGTAGGTTTTAATTCAGCAAAAGGTTTTTGGGAGGTTTTAATGGGAGGCCCTGCTTCAATGGTGGTTTCCTTCGAATGATGTACATATTCATGATTCCAATGAGAATCATCATTCTCGAAAACTGAATGTTTCGTCGTTGGTATAAATTCGGTTTGTTGTTCTATTGATATGTCAGATTGTTCAGGATTAACATCTTTTGTTTTAGACTTCATCGTCGATGTGTCTGTTTCTGCCGAACCTGTTTTGAAGTCCGTATTTTTCCAAGTATTGGGATGTCTGGGTTCGAAGTTTATCGCGCCTGGATCTCTGCTTCTACCTTGAAAATCATCAATTGGTTCCGTGGTAGATTGTGGTATTACATCATCCATTTCGACATTACTTAAATCGCTATCATCCACACAAGTTTTGCCATCATGATGCAATATTTCTCCTAATTTGCAGGTACATACAAATATTCCAGAAGAGTAATCGTATTTACAGTTTCCGGTGCACTCGAGATTGCCATATTCACATTGATCGATAAGCTTTCCTACATGAAGTCTGTTCAAATGATATTCTCCGATCATATTACCATTTTTTCGTAATACATCTTCGATGTATTCCTGACTCTCTTCAGGTGCATTCCGAGGTGGATGACTTATTCTGAATCTTATTTCTCCTTCCTTATTGATGTCGTATACTTTGATTATAGACATGCTGCCCGCTTTTCGAAGAATATTCCCTAGATGTTCCTCTATCTCGGAGCTTACTTGTCTGTATACTCGAGATTTGATGTCACTAAAATCATCATTCCAGTTAAAATCGTCTAGTCTCAAAGTTCCATCCAGAGCATCTGGTACAATATCGAATAACGTTTCATCAGTTGTAGGCCACGGTGAAAAAGTCGAAGTTAAAGGTGGTGGACTTAATGGCGGACCCTTCACATATTCTCGACTTCCAGCCGTCTGCACTTCGTTAAATTGGCGTGTGTTATTTTCTTCCACGTTCTCCAAGGGTTCCGTAGCCGGTATTGGAAATACACCAGCTAAAATACACAACATTTTTATTTTGGAGTAATTTTATTGTATACTTATAAAGTGTCTAATTTATTTCATATTATTACATGTATAATATTTTTTTATATTGCTATATGGATAGTATATTTTTTATATTGTTATGGATAATATATTATATTTTGTAAAAATAAAACTTGTAAAGTTGAAAGAATAATCCGTCTTACTTGCGGCCAAAATGGCGATGATTACGGCAATTACTATAACCAACAGCGCGCATCCCCAGGCCATTCTTCTCCAGTATGAATTTCTAGACCTTTTGTCCTTCGTAACGTAAAGTTTCTCGCCCCTGCAACACAATTTCGTTGTCACAGTAGAGACATAAATCTATCGCATGTAATGTCTTTCTTGTCCTAAACCCAAAAAGCGTATTTTATACAGCGTTGCGCATGTAATACGATTCCTAGCAACCTTCGTCAATGTCCAGTCTATGGGATTAGAAGCTTCCTTGGTCGCACCCAGTCTAATGCCTAAATTCTGGATCATATACCAATATATGTAGCGCCCCTGCTGCGCGCATTTCTTGCTTAAAGTTAAGTATCTCTGATTAGAGTTTGAGAACAATAATAACATGTCGCGAGATTTGGTTTGCGTTTTGATTGGTTTACGGTAGTACATTTCGGGATTAATCCTGATCAGTTAATCAACGGTGATGCCTACGTATGTTTATAGCAGCAGTATTTGTGTCGATCTTTATGATCTATATTGTTATCGATTCTCTTATTTGGAGAAGCCGTCTCGGTATCAATAGGACACGAAACAAAGGGTAAATTCTTGGACGTGCAATTTTTATGAAGAAATTTTCGTATTCGATTCGACTCGGGGGAGGATAGCATAAGCGTGTTAGTACGCGACCGCGTGCCCCTAAGAGATACCTAAAGTATATTCCACTAAGACAGTTCCCAGCTGTATTTTTTTTTTTTTTTTTCCCTCGAAAACATCCGTCAAGTACCTGAGGGCTGTCAGCCAGTGGGAATAGTCGACCAATCCGGCGGCGGGATCTCTCAGGCTGAGCCCCTCGCGGCCGACGCCGGGGCCCAAATCAAAACGCACTCCAGCTACGGTTGTTTCAACCTCGGCCTCGGGACCCCTGCTAAGTACCGTGACAACAGAAAACACCGTCTAACACTCTATGTGAGGCTTTTCGATCAGCAACTTGCCCAAGCTCTATGTGCTATTGGCTGGAGCTAAAAACGGTGCTAAGATATCTCTATCGCCTGACAATTCCCTCGACAACAGAATACTTGTACGCTTCTTTCTAGGAAATATACTTCTATCCTACACACATGTTCTCTCTCTAGACGTTTTCACCGTAATTCTATGACATACATAGTGCTAGCGATTATTCTAATATGGATATTGAGATATACGTATGTATTGCGCGTCGGGATTTGATAGTGTTGGTATGTTTAATTTATATAGCAAACACTCGCTATATAGCAAACACTTTTCATAACGTATTTAACTTTTTGTCGTGAGCAATACAACTTTTGTATTAAAAATGGTCTTCCATTAGTAAATCTGACAGCAATAATAGAAAGTCTTGTTTAAAAACGATCGTAATATCTGGTACATATGTATATATAATTGGAAGATCCTATAAGGACGTACGTTTTTCTCTTTTTTCTGAACTTGTTCCCTGTTTTTGAAATCCGGAAGAATTTTCGCATATTCGGTTTTCACAAAATTTATTTATTGGTTTTCACAAAAAATAGTTAAATAAGAGTTAGAAGGCGGAACCAGAAATGAAATAAAGAATACGTAAGCATCAGAGATACGTTCGCTTTGACAAATAACTCATTACCTGATATACTTTCGATGCTCGTTAACCGGCACGAAGTACTCCTCATAAGGATCAGCTGGTACTTCGCAGGCTTCTTGACCCTTTGTTTGAATATTGTTGCCTGTGTATGGCCTCATCGAGACCAGTTCCAGATTTACGGCCTCGATCTGCTCCTTCTTTCCGGAATCTACGGGAAAACGGGAAACCGTTTACCATCAAGGCATACATCCACGCGTATGGTGCAACCGGTTTTCATTTTCCGGTCACACACGAAACAGCGGAGAAACCGCATTCCACGAAATAGTAATGTGACTAAACAGAGCCGAGTTTCCTGCTGCATGCATAGCGTAACGAGGGAAGCAAATTCGCACGAAATATAAGGATATTGTATGTTAATAAGAGTACATAAACAAATAATTAATGAGGGGAAGAGATTGACGGTTTAATTTAATTTAGATAAGGAATACTTGAAATTACTGTTGTTACTTTAAAACGCGCGAGATTGAGAAAGACATGTTAATAATCGTGACGTGTATCAACGGATCCACCATGAAAAGTCCCGGATGCGATATTTCCTGGGATTTTATCGGCCATGAACGACTTTTTCTCTTTCTCGACAAACCGATAGTAATGCCAATGCCGGTAATTAACGATTGAAAGTCTCGCTCTTACTGAAATCGTGTCCTACGGGTGACGGTAATGGAAGATGATAAGCTTTTCTATAGCGGTTTTTTGTGATATCTTTCTTTCTATTCGTACATTATATTTACGCGACTAGACGATGTACAGTCTTTTAGAAGCGTGACTTCTAATTCTTATCAAATGCCCTTACTCATAATGTTTTAAATTCATAGGTATTCATATAACGTATTCAAGCCTCAGTGTGTCCATGTATAGTAACGGGATATCATATACGTGATATTATTTGTGAACTCACCGTTGATCTGTACGCTCGTAGCACTGTTGTTAAGGAAACTCGCGTCGTTATTATTGCCATTCCCATGGACGCCATTGAGCTTCGATTCCGGCACGGTTTTCTCCGTGTTATCGGCCGGCACCTCAATTCTCGTTTCCGTTTTATAACATGGCTCCGAGCTCGGTTTAATGGGTTCGACGTAGTGCTGAGAGATGAAGGATCGTTGGTGGCCATTTTCTACCGGCGCACTGTCCGCCGAGGACTTGTGATCCTGGTTCAAGGCTGCTTGCTGCTGACTGCCGTTCTCCAACTTGGAACCGCTGACGCACTCGTCTTCGTTGGCGAATGCCGGATTATCCGTGCCGGCGGCATCCGACATCTCTCGATCGCGTCGCCGAAAGCTGCTAAACCCTCACCTGATAACGCCCACCTGGTGTCGTCTGTCATGCGTCTCGTTTCTGTAATCAAATTGCCAGATTTATGTATCACGAATTCGCCGTTAAACTTTATAGTCTTGCTATAATCTTATTATTAGATTACTCATTTCATTAAATGGATGTCACAAAGAGTTAAAAAGCAATAAATTTGTTAATACGTTGTTTTAGCGATCACATTTCGATCCAGCCTACATCAATACAAACAATTAATGTAACTTTCGATTCAATTTCTTTTACCGAAATTTATTCAACTCTTCCTGCACTTCTCGTCAAGGTTGTTGTCAGGTTACGAATAATCGAACAAGTCTATTCAAATTCAATTTTATTTAGAACTATTCTAGATCTTTTGGACTGTTGAGTGAAATAGTCCATCAACCATCGACTAAAGTAGATCTATGCCAATGACATCAGCGATAGAGGCTGACTTGTATTTCTCGCACGAGATGGGTGAGGGAGATGCGAGAAGCGTGAGAGAGACGTCTCGCCAGTGTATTCTACCGATATCCTCACGAAACGATTTATCGAACCTGTTCGTTGAACGCAAAAATCAATTACCTCTTAACGCTGACTTAATCGCAGCGAGGGATCGCTAAAAGAGAAGGAAGATGTTTGCGGTCTGATCACATCGCTCGCGATTGTTTCGCTTGCGTTGCAAGACGTCATGAGTGAATCAGCAGCGACTCGAATTAAAGGCTCGTGATGAGAAATTTCGTGAGAAACATCCTCTGCCGCTGGCAAAGACGAATTCGCCATAGTTCGCTGCGCTTCTCTCTCTCTCTCTCTCTCTCTCTCATTCTGTTTGTCTCTCTTTCTCTCATCCTCATCTCTTCCTCCGTGCGTTTCCTGCGAATCTCCCGCCACTCTCGGTCCCTCGTATAGCAGTCTATTTGATTTATTTTTTCGACTTTGAACGGCGTCGAGCCAATAAACTTCAGGATCACCAGAGAAAAAGGAACAGCGGGGTTCAACCCCTTCTAACTGCCGCCAGACTCGACAATATGGAAAACATCGGCGTTTCTCTCGAAGTACCCACTTCAACCGAAATGAATCTCCTCGAACGTTTAAGAAACGATTGAATGCACATGCTCTAACGAGCTCTTAAGCAGCACAGAATGCTGCTTGATTTTTTTTGCTGATTGATGCACACGAGAGAGCTTTTTCCATCATAGCATTATTCGGTATAGTTACGGATACGATTGAATGCGTACATCGCGATGTTATATAATACATCGCGTCACTTTAATCTGTTTACATAAAATAAACATCGAGTAACGATTCTGAAGTCAGAAGAAGAAGCAAGGTTGTCTAACAACGCAATCTTTTTTGTTCTACATAAGAACGCGAACTTCATGTTTTTTAATTAATCGGTTTTTTTTTAATCGGATTGAGAAAAGATTAAACGTCACTTGGTTCTATTGCATGAGTCATTAGATATGTTTTTCTAAAGAAGTAATATTGGATTTACTCTTTTGCGTTTCCGTAGGTATAGCAATAAATATTCCGAAAATTTCATATACGTGTAACAAAGTTAATTCCGCAAAAAATATGATTGCTAGTCGTACGGATTAAATCTTATCTCATGCTTTCGAGAGGATGTGGCAAGTCGAAAGAGGCAGTGAATCAGTTTGAAAATACCTAGCTAGCTCAGTACTTGACTGTTGGCTACGCGGCGACTTTCAGGATACCCTATAGGCATGCTCGGAACGGGCGAGTGTGTTTGCGAGTGTACATACAAACCGTCGGAGGTATATACTGCACCGAAAGTGGTTGACCCTGAGAGTGCCCGGCACAAAGGACTGATTCACCCCGGAGCCAATGCGAGGAGTCCTTCCGAGGAAGGAGCTCGACACTCACCCGGGTCGATTCTGTGCAGGATCTTCTTCTGACATAATTCACGGAGACAGTAGCATATTAATATTTTTCAACCTGAGAAACCGTGTAAGCGCGAAGATTCACTCTCGAATACTCCAAGCGTGAAACTTCCTCTTAATAAAAATTTACTTCAGAAGACGCCTTGCATCATACTGCTATGAACGAGCAACAAATATTAGCTTGACTGCTGCAGAATCTTTTTTATTCATTTGGTATTTTATTTTATTTTTTTATCTTATGTATTTACTGGGAAAAAAATTGATGGAAATTATACAACAGAAAATTTTTATTTTTTATAATTTTACAAATATCTGTATATTTTAAAAAATAAATTCTTGCTAAGAAACTTGTTGAAATAAATTTCTACGTTAGTATTGACATTTTTAATGTGACAACAATTATACGGAATTCACAATCTCTACCATCAACTTCCTCTCATCATAAAATATTCTCAACGTACAATTATCTCAAAAATGATGAATTAAATTCTCGTTGAATTAATTTCTTTTTTATTTGAACAATGTTAACTATACATTTTGTCACTGTTGTTTTGTTACTATGTCGTTCTCATTTCATAATACTACGCGTAAGTTTTTGCTACAGAAATATTCAACGAATCTTGCGCATTTCAGTGAAAGCGTTCTTACGTTCGTGAAAAAAGTGCAGTCAGAATGATGCAGAAGTGCCATTCGGTATTTCTGGTTTCTCAGGAGAAGACTTATAATTAATATAGAAAGTAGTGACAAAATGTCATGCGATTTAACATAATAAAAATGTACCTCTTACTCATTTTTTAAAAAATAAAATTTCATTTTGTAATTAGCGTGAATTATAAATTGTTTCTTATTAGATTAATTTTCGAATATAGCAATGAACTCGAATTGAAAATTTTAGATGGTTGTACAATCTGTAAGATTGGTGTTATAAGATTCTAAATTGGTAAAAAATTTTGAATCTTTCTTTATCAATCGTTGTAAAACGGAAATTCTTCCATTTTGTAATTCAAACAAGACTTGAAATTTAATTAGTTAGTTTTTATAGTTATTTATATAGATCTTTATAAATTCTTAATAATTTTTTAAAATGCATTTTAAGTGAAGGTATCTTAAAATAGAACTTGTTATAGAGGCAGCCACTCGCTTTGTAAAAATTCCTTTACATGAAAAGTGATATTCTCCGGTTAGGATAAAAATTTGCTTGCCGTGAAATTCAGCGTGACGCACTAGACTTAATCTGCCTAGAAGGCGTGTATATGCGAGGCGACTCGATTTGCGCTCGCAGATATAAACGCGAGATAATTATACATTAAAAGTCTTGGAGACTCGTGGGATAGACATCTACATACTGCGGCGAGAAAATCGCTAGGAACGAATCCATATCGCTGCTGGACCGTGCCATGAAAAACGTGCGAGTCCACCGAGAAGCACGCGATTATCCTCGAGACAGAAAAGAGCTCCTTGATGCTCGTCGTTAAAGGACATTCTCCAACGACATTGCTTATAATTTACAGGACTCGCCTGATACCACTAAGTCTCGCTCTACCGAGCTCGAAGACTTTCACCTTGATCACAATCGCGACGGAATCTTGCGTAACTTTTCAGCATTATCTATGCACACCCGCGATTCGGTCAAAATCAAATTACTCTATGACGCAACGTGTACTTGCTATGAAACTATAGAACTGTAGAACACAATTCATTTGAGTATTGTGTACTAATTGCACAAGAACGGAAACTACATCGAACATATACCTACATATCGAATAGGAAATTGAACTAGCTCGCTTATGAAAATAAAATTCTATCTAAAATCTCTATTTTCTTCTAATAAAAAAATCTTTTGCGCCGTGGGAACGTATTCAATACAACTAAACTACTTGAATGCATCGCATTACCCAAAGTAACTTGTGTATTAACATTAATGGATAAAGGGCTTACGGTGCAAAATGACCGTAGGAATCACGACAGGAGGGCAGCACGACAGGAAGGTGTCCACCTTTTCCTGCGTCTGTTTTCAAAGTGTACATCAATCCGTTATTATACGTCGTACTTTCATATTTTATCTCAGCATTTTAAATTATACATTCAACCTGAGAAGCAAGAGAGATTCTACGTACAATCTTCATTTCTTTCTTCGTGGAATTTAACTGTTAGCAATTTACATCGGTAGCCTATCAAGAACTTTAACCCTTGCGATGAAGCATTCGCAAAGATCGTTCACGCCAGAACAGAGAATTATTACTGCGAGTCAAGCCGATTGGATCGAAGGATCCTGCGTAGTTTAATACAACGCACGCGAGACCAGTTCTGCTTGTTTTCCCCACGCTTCGTAGCCTCTCGGACCTTCGGAAACGGTTGAATGTTACCAATGTCCTTAGGCTAGCAAAGAGAGACAGTCTTAGATATCCTAAACAGATTTACTGAGAGATTACGCAAAGGGAATGTAGAGCAATTAAATGTCCTTGTTAACTGGAACATTGAGCAAATATTGTATATTTATACATGTATCACGATATTCATGATAAAGTCTTTAAGATATCTTTTAGATATGAGTGTTATCTAGAAACTTACTAACAATTTTATTTATATAAAAACTACTTTATATTAGCCTTCCGAGTTTACAATAATATAAATTTTTATTATATTACATGCTGTATTTACATGGACGATTTATATTAATGCACAAAGAAATATATAGATTTTTAATATAAAATTTAATGTCTCGAATTTTTTTTTCGTTTCAATCACGAAAGTTTCACTTCTTTTAAAAATTATCTTGAAAATATTAATGTAATATCAGTATTTTGATCTGATATTTAAGGAAAAATGTGCCCATAATTAGGCAATGTTGGCATTTAGTACTACCAGAAGGTTATATAAAATTGCTCGCAATGCAGGGTGAAAGCGAAGTCTTTTATCGAGAGAAAAAGAAAGAGAAAGAAGAGAGAGAGAGAGAGAGAAAGAAAAAGAGAAAGAGATCATGGAGTGCATCTCCGTGTGCGAGCGTGTGCGTATACACATATCGCCGATTATTTGCGGATATTAGCAGGTGTAAAATTTCTGTAAACGTGTTATTACGCTTATCGGTCGAGTGCCGAACTAAGATGAGCCGACTATTCGAACGTATAGTTGCGGGCTATTGTATGCTTAATTACAAGTGTAACTGGTCAATTTCACGGTGCGCGCCGCAGCGACGGATGATGGTCCGGTTCCATTGTGCTGAAGTCTTTTAAGATCGTTTCCTTTCTGGTTCCGAAAGCGAATATCCGATATCGAAAAAGTATGCCAACGGACGCATCGATTACGCTCTCTTTGAGATAAAAAGTGCCATCTACCTTCATTTGTATATGTATATATTTGTGCGAGGATGCGCGCATTGTGCAATCGCGATGTCTATAGTATCTTCGAAATGTCAAAGGTTTGTTGCACGTTTGGATGCGGATGCGCGTCGATCGCCTCCTTATGTCGTTGAGGTGCTTCCCTTACTCCACAGGTCACATCTATAGTTACCTACCTACAGATATTAAATATCATAGTCACATCGTTATTCTTCGACTCGATACAACTTTCTACTTACTAAGTAAGTAGAGATTTGGAATTTAAGACTAACAAGGAGAAAAATATATTAATTAATTCGTGAAACGCTTCGCCGATTGATACAAACAAAAACATTGTGAAAGTTTCCGCGGATAGGCAGCTTAAAATTTTCAAATTCGATCAATAAATATCGTTTTGTCTCGAATAGTTCATAGCATTGCAGTCAGCCGTCCGTAATGACCTTTCTGTAGCACGAAGGTAGCCGGCAGTATGATGGTGATGATGACGATGAAGATGATGATAGTGTTGGGAATCTCTGAGGCACATCCTTGCTGCTGAGCAACCTATACTCTTGCTCCCGTCGGGGCTATGTTATCCAAGATACTTTACTTTCTACATTCCTTGCGAGACAATACGTACACCCACGTAACCGTTTGTTCATGTATCTGTCTGTGCAGGCAAGACGTGGTTATTCAGACCGGTCTGGCCCGCAAACGACAATTACGACAAGTCTCCGAGCTCAAAACTTGGGTGTAATTGCGTTTAAATTTGCCGTTGCGATTGCAGTTGCAAATGCCATTGGAAACACGTTACCAGATTTATTTATAATAACATGATTTTACTTGGATATCAAAGATTGTTAAGAGATAATTTTGGAAATATTTTATCATTTAGATTTTGTTTCATTGATCCAAATACCGATTGTTGTCGACGAGATATTAAATTTTATATTAAAAATCTATATATTTCTTTGTGTATTAATATAAATCCATGTGTATATAATAAATATAATATGTATATAATATAATAAATATTTATATTATGAAGTATTTTTATAAATTCGGAAAGTTAATATAAAGTACTTTTTATATAAGTAAAATTGTTGATCAATTTCTAGACAATACTCGTTTAAAATTATCTAATAATAGATTGTACATACTTCGAATATTCAATCGAGGAAAGTGAGAATGACTGACGAAAGGCTCGTCGAATTGAGCATGACTTCATTGATTTTAATAAATATTGACACGAAACATTAATAAGTTTTGCACACGGTCGAGCTCATCGACGGTTACGTAAATGTTGAATCTCGAATTCCAGTTAAACCAGGCGGATTAGCATATGACAGTGGCGGACCTGAATGTTCTAATTGATTCGACACGGGGCAGTATTTAGGTTCTCACCTATTTCATCGAATTAACGCGTCATTTCAGAGTTTCATTTTCGTCGATGATCATCCATAGACAGCATTGCAAGGTCATCCGACTGTGTTGAACAGAGTTTATTATATTATGATTGATTTAATGTCCTTTTTTTCTGCTCTTGCGTTCATTATCCGATTATTTTACCGTCTTGCAGTGCACTCGCTCGGATCGTAACGCCGATAATTGTAGAAGATCACGGATTAATCCAGAAGATGAGCAAAGAGTTGTAATGTCAGGTAGCGTAAAAACTATTAATAAGGGAATAGGGAGTAATTAAATCGCTCTAATCGTTACGTTCTTTAGTTAAGCGACTCTCAATTAATAATCTTCATAATTCTTCGTAAGATAGATTCTCTATATAAAAGAAAAATGTTATTATTAAAAGCTTAAAAACGCGCGCGATATAATACTTTGGATTGAATTATTTGATTGAATGCAGTCATTACAACTGGTAGAATTTCAGTGAATTTATTGTTAGATTTCGATGCTGCAAATGCGGGGAAATTATTTCAGTGCTTATTAGCGGTGCTTATTAGAGAAATTGCAATTAAAACGATCATAACAATAATTTTGATCGCAACGTTTAATTTCTGTAATTCTTCAACTGTGCACAATTATAGCTCGTACATCTGGAATTATTACATGATAAGATTGGCGACTGCCTATAACGTATTACCAAATAATTACTGTATTTATATCGAAATCTTTAGTGAAATTATTTCTCACCAGGAAGAAAACATTCTCTCGTTGATATTCGAGCTAGCTGGAGAAATTGCAACCTCGACAAAGAATAAAACGTAGAAAAAAGTCATATTATGATTTATTTTATTCATTTTTTTATACAGTAGTTGTTGACAGATAGTCTCACAATCAGCTTATAATGCGTGTAAAAACTTGTAAAATGGTAATAAAAATGCGGAACATATGGAGCTTTCTTGCATCACTTGTATAAGTTGATCGGTAGACTTACATATTCTGCGTATTATACAGCTTGTTATAATTATACGATAACAATCGAATGGAAAAATTAAGGTGCAAAAGATATGTAAAAAATTATTACTCTAACTAGAGGTACTTAAAAGAAGGTATGAGTATTCATGTATTGCAATAAGCGTTTCTTTTGCGTTGCGGGGAGAATAATACGCCGTCATAAAGTATACTTGTATATGAAGCGTAAAGAATAATCTGCGCGATATAGAGCAAAGGGAATTCTTAAATAAGCATTTTAGCGCGAGCGTACCATAATGAACCTGCCGTTGAAGTCACCACTTATCCGTTTTCGCCGAGCATTGAAATCTCTTTCATTGCTGGACAGTAATTGCATTTAAACGGCGTGTAAGTCCACGGTGGATTCGAATCCCGTATATTATTTTCTTTTTCACACGTATTTGTGTTCTAAAAAAAAATAATTTTCTTTTTCGTGCGTATAACTGTATTTATGCGTCCGAAAAAAAGTAATCGATTAATTTTTGTGATTGGGATTCATATTATTTACAATTAAATACTTTCAACTCTTGATTGATAAATTATAGCTACGGTTTTTAGTTTCATATCTGAACTCGGCATCATATAATACTTAATTGATTGCAGTTAATTCTTTTACACGATCTTATCGCGGTGAAATATGAACACGAGCACGCGATTTTAAACTTCCGCGTAAGCACATGCTAGAAACGCTAGAAACAATTGCGATCCCTTTCACATAAAACGGAAGTTTGGAGCCATGCGATATTGATACAAATTCCAATTTCCAACAGCAATTTGTGATCCAATCCAGATATAATAGCTATTGATGTTTAGTTTTGTGCAATGACAGAGAAACTATTTCGCTGAAAATTTACAAAGTATTTTAACGCGCAACGAGAGATAAGAACGCACGGCCTTTTTTTCAGACAATCGCTTGTCATGCACGAACAATGCATTATAATGAATGTGATAGCATAATACCGTTTGGAGCGCATAAATAAAACGTCCGTTCGTCACCCAGGTCGCGAGAGCAAAAATGCGAACGCGGTAGATACATAAAAAAAGAGCAATATTGTTAAACAGAAAAATCGCAGCAACTACCTATGACGGCCTTGCGCTCACCGAGACGGCCCCTTTCTCGTTCCACTAACCGGTGGTCATGGACGACATTATGAAAAGGAATACGCATATATTATTGATCCATGTCTCCTAACTGCGAACGTTTAGTTACAAAATATCTGAATTTGAATAATAGGATTTTGGATACTCGGGCTATTGTGTTATCCGGATATTTACGACTCCATTGACGCAACAGAATTGATTACTGAATGTCAAATTTTCAGGCTGAAGCGTTTATGAATACTTAACAGTAAATGTCCATATGTATAAAGCAATCAAATGAAGTTATTACGTTTCCGTTATGTCAAGATACTT